>NC_052029.1:13458076-13758076 GCF_015832195.1 Motacilla alba alba | reverse complement strand
AGATATTAGACAGCACGAGCAGTGCTTTTGAGGGACTTAAGGATATACTCATTTGGTTTTCCAACTGAAGAGAAGAGTTCTCATTTCCAACTGGCTTCCCATCAGCCAATATGGTACTTCAAGACTCTCCAAGAATAAGGAGTATTGGTACAATCAAGAAATCTTACATGCTACTGCAGCACCAAGTGAAAGGCTTTTGGGTTTCAGACTGATAGAAAAAGTTTCCTTTGCTATGTGATTTTAAATTTGAATTTCAACATATGCATTAAAAAAGACAAAGGACAAAAAAGCAAGAAGGTCACCCACAGGAAAGAGCCATAACTTCTCTGTGAGCCGAGTCCACACTGCAATTTCTGCTGACTTTCCAACGTCCTTCAGGGAAATCAAACTTGGCCAACAGTTTCTGTGCCAAGGCCTCACGTTAACAATCGTGTACAGAACACATTGCTGGGATGGGCAGAACCAGCAGTGCCACCAACCACCACCCTGGCAGAATCAGCCTGAAATCCCATTTCTTCCTTAAGGTCCGGAGGGCTCATTACACCTGCACAGAACTCTGGGTTGTTCTATCACGCTCAAGGAGTGAACTCCCTGCCATATCCTCACTGCTCACTCTTCAGGGGTTTCCTAAACAACCAACATATTAAAAATACTCCTCCCTCATCATCCCCCCACCCAAAGCAAAGAGGCTTTGCCTCCAACTCTTCCACATTCTCTCACTTGTATGAGATGCTGCCCAGGCTTCCATCTCTCATTATTTTCCATTTACTTACTTCCCATACAGACACTGAAAGCTTTGTTGTGTCAGAAGATAATTATTTCTATCAAGCAGAAGGCTGAATTCCAGAGAAGCCCAATAAGCCAATGCTCAGAGAGCAGCAAGGGCTCTGTGGGTCCTGCAAAACCTTCTCCATTTCAGTTCTCTCCCCTAAGGAAGGTGGATGGTCTGCTGGAATCCACAGCTTCCCCTTAAGCAGGGAATCCATCTGATGCAATCTCACCAATTACCACATTGCATTCCAACAGGGAAACATCATCACAAGGTAGGACTCCACAAGCTCTGCCCCAAAGCTGTAGAAGACTGAGGTCTGAAATCAATCAGCTCAAGCAAACAGATCAACTTAACACTTCTTGTCTCTCAGCTGAGCAACTGAATTTGGGAGGAGGGAACAGCTGGACCTGAAGATCTCAAGCAGCAGTCTCACTGGGAAGGAGGGAAGTTATGTATTTATCATTTGCTTTCCTTCTTCCTCGTATCACACAAACCTTAACAGTTTTCAGAAACTTTAAATTATTTATTGCCCTGAACACACTAACAAATCTTCTTTGGCAGATGAAGCACATTTTTACACATTCTTCCATGGATCTAGCCTGTCCCAGCTTCCAAAACTCAGACAGACTCACCAACACTTAGGAAAAACATTAGCTGATCTACAGCAGCTCATCAAAGCTCCAAATCCCTCACCAAAGTTAACATAGCAGCAGACATTTGTGTGTGCTTGGCATCGCTAAAAAGAAAAAAAAAAAAAGAAAAAAAAAGACATTGTATTTGCTATTAAAAATAACCACAGTGCGATCTGAATGTTGGTAAGAACAGAGAACTCATCTGTCAATTTGTTCTAAACAAATTCCTGTTCCTGCACTCACGGAAACAGTACCAGGAAAAAATTCAACATCTATAATGCACAGATTGAGCCTCAATCCATCATTTGGATGGGGCAGTGGAGGCTAAAAACAGAACAGGGAACTCAACCTTTCTCCCCTCAGCTCCCAAAGCTGTTCAGGCTACCCCAGCAACAGGAACTGTGTGGGCTCTTAAAGCCCCTGTACATGGGAAAATTAAAGGCTGATACAAACACAAACCACAACGGCAGGACAGGGCGGGATAAGGGGAAACACAGGAATGAGGGAGAAAGTGAATTATAAAGTCTTTTATCTGAACAAAAGCCAGAACTTCCTTGGCATATTGCACTTGAAAAACCAGTTAAGAGCTTGAAGCAAAACCAAGGGATTCTTCAGGAGAGTATTACAATTGCAAATCACCAGTAATCTCACACAGATTAGAGCAAAAATATTCCATGAGAGCCAGTACAGATTTACAGTCCTGATCTCTTGCTTTGTCTCCATAGTTATAAACATGGGCCGTGTTTTGGGGACAAGTACATGGCCTTCATGCTTTACAGCAGGATTTAAAAAGCATTTGAGAGCACTGAGGCCTCAGGCCTTCTCAGAGTACCTGAAATTGCTGAAAAGCTCTCCCTGCCAAGCAAAGAGGTGATTTGCCCAGGTCTAAAAGAAGCCCTTCCTAGTTCTGATTTTCAGAGCAGTGTTTCCTGTGATCTGGAAGTGCAAAGAACTGAGGCACAAGGAATGAAAAGCACCCTGCTTTTCATTACACACAATGTGGGGGTAATAATAAACTCTCCAAAACTGCATTTTTACCTGGATTTTGTCCTATGAGAACACATCCATAATAATGTAACTTCCATGGCACTTTATCTTAAAATACAAGAGAGGATAAAATTATTGGTGACACAATGCCCAGCCACTGGATATGATGAGATTTATGCTGGAAATGCATTGGGGAAAGTGTATTTCTGTCTGCCTAAACAGCCAGTAAATCTCACCTCCCCCGTAATCAGACACCACCATGCCCAAAATGTAATGGATACCTTGGGAAAAAAACCTACATAACTTGCATTTTTCTACAGCACATATATAAGAGCAAATGTTAACTTGTTACAGGGGACTCAGATCCTGTACCAAAAACCCACTTATTTTCCTCTTCAGGGCTGTACAGCTTAGATATAACTAAACCAAACACCATCTTTAGGCCAGTGCTGAGACGTGATGGTATCCAGAGTTCACAAATGTTCTCCTGCTTTTGAAAAATCCTAAGGACACAGATGGCAGAGGCTCCAGTTCTTCAGAACTGAGCCAACCTAGTCACTACCTCTTAAAGAAAACACAAAATTTCCACAGCACCCAACTATGACAGAGCACACAACAAACAGCAGGGGAGAGAATGTTAATTTCCTTTTTTAAATTCCCCTCATCCTACCTTAAAAGCTTTCCTTCCTTTTTATCCTGAACACAAACCAGAACTTGCCTACATGAAAAAACAGAAAAATCAGCCACAATCAGAAGTTCATCCACGTCTTTACCAGTGTTACACAGGAATGTGTTTCAGTGTATAATAGTTTTTCCTCCCCGAAGTCAGAACAGCCATAAAAAGGGGGGAGGGGAGGTTGACTGCACGAGTTCTGCAGCATCTGGCTATGCAATAAGACTCTTGAAATAATTTTCTCTAGTGTAGCATATAGCCAACAAATCTGGCAAGAAGCAACTTTCAGCATGTGTTGCTGTGACAGCAATGAATTATCACCCCAGTCTGCAGCAAGATTAACACTTACAACCTTGGCATGAGGAACAGTCTGCTCAGACTCTGTGTCAGGAGTAGTTCTCCACGCTCAGGCTCGAAAGGGTGGGCTCACGTTAAGAAATTAGGAGCAAAGAAATGTAGACATTTGTCTAAACTGTAAACAAACAGATAATTTCTAGGGGAAAAGGCAGCGTACAGCCAGAGAAGTAGGAACACGAAGGAAAACTCATGGTATGGAAGAAAAAAGAATAAAGTAGCCATCAAAAACAAGGTACTGTCTGTTGTAGAGGATGTGTTCCAAAGAACAGATACAGAACAAAAATCAGGAAACAATGCACCAGATTGCTCCTGCTTAACACAAAATCATTGAAGTATCCAGTCAAACCAAGCTGATGTGAAATGAGTGACACTGAAAGCTTGGTGTGATCACTGAGTCCAACTCAGAACGTTACAAAGTCTGTCACATCGTGTGTGCTCTGCAGCAGAACTCACCCTTACTCGTGAGTTAAGGGCAGGTTCAAAACCAGCTTTGGCCTCACTGGACGGTCAGAGAGGAAATTACATCAAAAACCATCTCTGCTAAGAAGGAGACTCCTGGTCATCCATTCCACTTTCCCAGCTAATAAACCACAAAGAAACCTGGAACCAAAGCTCCTTACTACAAGTTCTTAAAGCAAAAACTGCAGAAGAAGTGAAGGACAAAGCTGAAGAACACATAGTGGAATCTCCTTCCTGCTTGCACACTCACCACACTTAAACCTTCTTCTGCTCTGTGGAATTGGCAGAACTGCAAAAGCATGACTTCTGCTCTTTGATCTGGTTTGCTAAATTTTTCTTCAATAAACAGTTTGGAAATTCCACCAATCATCAATTTCAATTCTAATGCAATTTCTTTGCTTCACGAACCAGAAGAAAAGTACATTAATGCTGCTAAGAGTTCATTTCACATATTATGTTTCTACTTTCAAGACCTTAACTTGAAGGAAATACTTTAAGCAGTTAAGCAGTGTGAGTTGAAACATATGAATTGATGAGGTTAAGGGATTCAGCACTGAGGAAGAGCAGGACAAAAGGATTTCATATCTTGAAAGAAAACTAATTCACTAACTATTAGTAGTAACTGGATATAAAAGTATTTAAAGTTACAGGAACAGTCTTGCAGGCATCACACTCAGCAAGGGTTTACATAGAACAGAGCTTTCTGCATGACAAAAGGAAAATGTCACAATTTCCCTCAAATGCTTTATTTCAGACATCTGTAAGTAGATATAACATACCTGCAAAAAAGAGAATTAAGAGAACAGTATGTGTTGAGAATTTTGTAAGGAAGCTATTACAAGTCATTTACTACCTTGCTAGGAAATTACCTCCAATTCCCTGTGATTTGAAGCTTCTCCAAGTAAAAAGGTAGCAAAAATATTGTGTAGCAAAGAAGAGCACACACTGAGTAAAAACAGTTCCTGCAAATGAAGGTCACTTTGAAAAAACTACTTTGTAAAGAAATCAGGGAAATGCCTCTAAAGCCTTTAAATTATTTCTCACCATACATTTCTTCCCACTGCTTCATTACTTCAAACTGGTCTGTCCTTCAAGATAGACTCAGCCTTAAATCATTTGTCTTGCTTATACAAGACTGAATGATCACTCCCAAACCTCTGCCATGTCCTAAGAGATGACAAAAACACCATCATTCTTTCTTCAAGAGCAGAGATAAATACTATTTAGGCTGGAATATGGTAACCACCACTTCCTGTGGTCCATTCTCCTTGTAGTTCACTCCTCTAGCACAGTCATCAGGGTGAGGGAGCTACAAGGCACATCCTGCCTTCCCCATTCCCACTCATACCCAGTTCTGGAGATTGTCAGGGAGACTTGACTCAAAATATATTGTTCTTCCAGTAAATCCTTTGCACATACTATCGAGGTGGGTTTATTACCTTTTTTAAATCAGACACTTGAAATACCTGCCCAAAGTAGTCTCAGTGTGCCTCGGCTCAGGGGGGTTTGCAGCTGCAATTCTGCATGGTGGGTTTTACCAACTACCTGTGCAGCAAATGCCACCACAGTGAAATCCAGGCTTGGCAGCTATTTTGGGTTCCTGGATTACAAGTGTGAGCTGCATTAAAGGGTCAATAAGAACAAAGCCTTCTGGGTCAAGAGAGTGAAGAAACACTGGGTAGGTTGGTGTATCTCAGCTCCTCTACAAAACAAACACCGGTTTGAGCAGCCACCAGGGAACTGGATTCTTCAAAGAGTTTCACCCGTTCACTGTTCTCATCTCCCCAAGATGGGACTATTCAAACACCTGGGTTTTGTGGGGTACATCTTGTGCAGATGAGGTTATTCTACACTAAGATTGTTCTGGAATACAAAAAAGCCACAGGGCTGAATACAATGTAGTAACACCAACAACTGATTTCAATGGTATTCTAAGAAATCAATTTTTTTCAATAAAAACTATAAAGTCAACTGGGCAAATGAAGGGATGCTTTTATTTTTGAGCATATCTGAGGTTGTCATTTCAGACAGTGGAATGAAGGGTTTGGGGTTTTGCTTCATTATAGTGAAAAAAAAAAAACCAGCATTAACAAGCTTTTTCTAGTCCCAGTATCTCATGGATAACAGCATTTTTCGGTAGTGAGGAAAAAAAACAGGACAACACATCAGGAACCACCACGCTTAATCAAATTGAACAAATCTGTCTCAATACCGAGCACCCGTACACGCTACGGAATTGAACATTTCACAGATACAGTACAGAAGCATAAACTAGGGAAAAGGAGATGCTAACATTGAAAATGTTCAATAGCTGAATACTGAATTATGAATCTACTCCAAAACAAAAGCCTGACAGATGCCCTAGCCCAGTCCTTTCCACGGCTGCACCAGTAGAGGAGTAACCGAGTCCCAGGACAGCTCTTGCCCAGGGATCCCAGCGGGGCTGCAGAGGCTGCACCTCTCCACGACCCCGGGAAGCACGTTTGGCTTTCACTGGAGCGCTGCTGTCTCCATCTGGCACGGCGGCCCCCAGGGCTCCAGCCAGCTGGCACCGCTCGGAACAGCCTTGGGGCTGCTCCACACTGCACAAGGGAGGAGGCCAGAGGAAAACCAGCACCATAAAGAGATAATTTACAGTCCCGTTATCCCATCATCCTCAACTACATGCAGCAGAAGCATGATCTAGGCACACGGCCCATGACCACATGCTTTAAACCAACAAAAAAGTTACGTCAGCTTTACTAGAGTTTGATTGTAAAAGACGGAAATCTTAACTTAGAGACGGGCCTATTTAAAGAGGGACACGAGCTGCTCATAACTTGATTACTTGGAAAAACACTATTCATTTCATTAAATTAAACATAATATGAAAAGTAGATTTACTGTAATAGCTGATCACACATTACAGGCATTCTACACTCCCCGATTCATTTATTTTTCACAAGGAAACTGGGGTAACTTATTTGCATAGAGGAGTAAGTTCCAACAATTGCAGACATAAGACAAGTTTCACGTGTCAGGCTCAGCACACACGGGTGACAACAGCAGGTACAAGCACACCACTGCAGCGCTAACAGAGGTTCCTTCTCAGAACCTTCTGGATGAAGTCAGTATTAGCAACCCTTTACAGAAGAAGCCACCATGAGGACAACACTCACACGTGGTCTGTCACTGGCACAGTCCAGAGTAGCAGCAGTTATTATTCAAGCTGCCACATGCAGCCTCCCAGTGTCACTACTCAGGTCGGTGAAACATCAGTAAGAGGAGGAAAAAAAAATAAATTTCATCTTTATCTGCTCTTTCTGGTTCACGGCACAACCACACAAACATGACACAGCAATGGTACAACAGCAGCAACGTGCAGCCCAGAGCTGGTGACTCCTTACACTATTAAGGAAAGACACTTGCTCACCCAGAGCAGAAGAGCTGGATTTCATGTTCTTCACTCATCAGTCTCCATGATAATGCACAGAAAGGTTCAAATTTCACATCTCTTGCTTTTCTCTGGTAAATCAAATACTGTCTGTCCTTTACCTCATTGGCATTCTTCTCACCCAAACCATTTACCAATTCCATCATGCACTTGTGTCTCACTGGAACCCATATCTATAACTACTTTCCAAATTTCAATCCAAGATTTTAAAACTTGTCAGGTTTGTTAACTCACCTTCTCCTTAACAGCCTTTTCACCACTGCATAAAACAACTTGTCTGCCAGTTTCAACATACACGTCAAACGTGCTTACAGAGTTCAACTGCTTGCTTTATAAAGAATTGCTGTAATTAAGTAATTCTTCAGGTCACTGCAAAATTGGAGTTCTGTTTTTCTACAGTCAGATTTTTGCAGTACACAGCTTAAGGCAGACAAATAAAACATTTACTCCACAAAATCTCTCAATAAGGACACACTTTTTACAAAGAGATGCAGAAAACAAATTTAATTTATTGGGGTATCTCTGAAACTTGCATAGCAAGAAAAGTTCTAAGTAGCAGAACTACTATGTGACAAGGAAATACATCATGAAGGGCAGTAAGATAAAATTATGCTGAACACAGTAGAAGATAAATTTCCTTAGGGAACAGCCTCATCATGACAGAGGAGAGTCTTGTTCCTCTTTATCCACAGAACTGCAGGAACTTTGAAACTATTTTCCTGGCATTTCTCATCCTGTTCTCCACATCAAGACCATCCCGCATCCAAAAACACAAAATGTAGTCATGAGTGACCAAAGAACTGAGTGTTCATCATGCAGATAAACATTTCCCATAAAAAGCTCTCGGGAGGGGATGCTTGCTGAGAGAGCATGGCAGAAGTCAGCAATGCACAGAGGCCAATGTGAATGAGAGCTTCACCCTGGCCACCAGCTGCCAACAGGACAGAGATCCAGTTAAGAGCAAAACTGGGCAGTAATAGGAAAATAATGAAGCACAGCAAAGAAAAACATAAAACTTTAAGACAAATTTTGCATCTGTCCCTGGAGGGCAGAGGGTCACAAAAGCTCACCTAACACAAACGAGGTACTGAAATCAGTCAGCTATCTCAGCTGTCTGCACTCACTGGGCTGTCACACATCTGCCGCGCAATAAATCTCACCTTTATTTACCAAGTATGTTGCAGACAAGGTCCCTTAAAATCTGACTTGCAATGCAACAACAAGGCTGATTGCAGAGGACAGAAGTACAAACTGTAATTAGACAAACTTTGTGAAATAACATCAGGTTGTACAAAGACACGAGGAGGGAAAGATACTTTTTCAACAGAAGTTGGCAAGGGGGAGGTAGGCAAAAATAAAGCTTATAAACTGCTGCTTTCTTTCCCTGTGCTGATAAACACTGAAGTAATTCAAGTCTGTACTTGATTCAAAAACAAAAGCCCTTTAAAAACAGAAGCAAAACATACATATAAAAGCCCTGGCAGTCAATTCAGTGAGATGAATCCAAAGCCAAACCCTATTTAAAAGAGGCTACTTGGATGCATGAACTTCTGAGTGACAAGCGAGGCAAATGGAACTCGGTGCCACATGGGTGTTTGATACTCCATCATCCCCATCACTAAACCACATTCAAATACTGCAGGCTCTTTCATGCGTTTAAGAAAAATAAAGGGACTAATAACTAGGTGATTTTTAAATATAATACATTTTAAACTATGGATTAATACATGGATGCAAACTTGGTTTAGTATACTAGGGAAGAGCTGCAACACAGAACTCCAGATGAAGGCACTAATGAGAAAGAGGAGCTATTCCAATGATCTCTTAAATGAAATGTAGATTAATGATCTCTGCATCTTAATTCTACATAAACACAACTCACTGAATGTATGAATAATTCTATTTCCACATCTTACACGTATGTGCAGAAGAGCTCAGCTGTGTGTTCAAAACAACCATGGCAAAACCAGCATGGTACAAGGACAAGACCACTTAAGCTCAGTCAAATCCCAGTTCTGTCTTCAGACTTACTACCAAGCAGTGCCAGTTAGTGAGCTGCCTCTCACCACTACTTGAAATATGAGGATATTTAATATATTTGTCATGTTTAATGTCAGAATTTGTGTCAGGATATGAAAATTTGTACTAGCCCTCAACAGTAACATTAAAAAGACACTACATTTTAAGTCGTGTTGAAAACAACTCTTTTTACAATATCCACTTTTTTCTCTTTTTTTCAAGTTTCACCTTGTCTAATACCCAATTTTTTTATTCAATGACAAATTTAGTGCACTGTAGATCTTCACAGACATATTTCCCACCAGGGATATGCTGACATCACCAGTGATACTATGCAAGAGGTAGACAAGAAGAGCCACGGTAATTTCAAGCTCCATTAAACACAGGAAAGGAAGAATAAGAGGAGGGAGAAAAAGTTCTCTTTACCAACTTTAAAAGTAGCAGAGACATGCAAAAAAAAAAAAAAAAAAGAAAAAAAAAAGGTTTTCCATTTTTCCATTAGTGTTACATATCACTGAGAGGTTTTTAAGAAAATGAAACCAAACCTTAAGAAACATTCAACTTAAGTAGAGAAATGGAAAATCTAAAGTAGAGTATTTGCTGTATTCCACACACAAAAGAATGTGACAGGACAGACTGCTTGCTGCTAATCAGTTATCAACTGATAAAGTGAATCTCAGGTTACTTTGAGTCAACTGGTGTCTGGTAACAGTTCACTTTACAGATCCTCAAACAGGTCTTGAGACAGATAAAATGATTCTTTCTCTTAAATGAGAGAGATCAGCACCATGGCAGCTGCTCCAGCACTGAAGTTAACCACAGATTGTTCCTGAGCTGCTGTGCCAGCTGCGTTATGTGGTCCCACTCCCAAACAGAATGCAGGTCAATTCTGCAAGGAGTAACTCTTTACATTGATTCTATTACCAGCTAATGCAGCAAAGTTCTTAGCTTGAATTAAGCCGAGTGTACATAAAGGACTGCCAAATCAATATGTAAGAGAATACAACTACCAAGACAGAGCTTTCATCCAGTCAGAACAGATCTATCAGCTTCTAGAACTGTTTCTGCTCAGGAAAGGTTCCCAATTCAGGCCTCTTGGGTAACATATGGCTCTCCCTACACTCCAGCACTGCTTGCTGACAGCACAGTCCAGGATAACAGAATAAACTGTAATGTCATTATAGCATTTCACTCACTTGCTCCATTGTCCTCGGGTTAACGAGAGGCTGGAGACAGTGGCTCTAGGCAGCTCTTTCTGTCCGAGTCTAGAAAGGTTCTAACGATGGCTCTTGGCATGGCGGGGAGAAAAATAATTTCTTTATAATAATGTTTGAACAGGCCAGTGAGATGTGTATGGGTCACCTTCAGACTGCCTTTCTGCTGATGTATAATAAGAGGACATATGTATCTCCTCACCTTGGATGCTGCTGCGGGCTACAGACACATTACAAACACTTGGAGAACCACGGGAATATCAGAAATACAAAGTCCAAACCCACCATTTTAAAGTAGCTGTCAGACAAGTGAAACAGAAAGGTGTGGCTAATAAAAAAGAAAAAAAAAAAGCCCTATATCTACCAGGAAAAAGAAAGAAACCATTTTCTTCATAAGAAATCATAGATCTGCACACGAACAGGAAAAACTGTGTGTGCTTGGTTCAATGTGGGAAACACAAGGTTTTAAACTGAGTTAATGTTTCTCTGGTTTAAAACAAACCAGCCACCACTGGGAATCAAACTAACACTTGCAAGAGCATTTGTTAGGAAGAAGGATCCCCAGAGTCCATCCCAAAGGAAAACACTTTTTTTTTTTTTTTTGCTCAACTCAAGGAGCAGTAATTCAGGAGAAGGAGAGTCAGCAATTTAAAAGAAGAAAACTTCCACTACCAGTCAGTAACATTTGCCTCTAAATTTGTTACACCAGTAGTTACTGAAACAGAAAATCCTCAAATAAAAGGAGGAGAGTACAAGGTTTGCAAGCAATTTGCAGCTCTGGTTTCACCTTAACACTACAGATTAAGGCTTGAAACAAAAATGAGGCTATCACCTAACCTTTGTTTGGGGTTTAAAGCTTTGATGGCTTAAAATAAAGCTCAACACATAGTCCAGCAAATCAAACAAAGCCATTCCACCCTGCTCACCTTCACACTACTCCCTGTCATTTCAATTTAAAAGCTTTCAGCATTAAGCAAATAAAATCGTTGACTGCAGACAAAATTAAAGAGACACTACGACTACTCTGACAAACAGCTTGGCTATGAGCAAACCTTTGACTGCTGATAAAGCTACAGAAAAAAAAAAATAAGCCTTTTTGTCCAACATATCCCTAGTTTTTCCTTCATCAGCTTGTGCAGATCCATCTTTTTGCTCTACAAAAGGGAACAAATACAAGTAGGAAGAAAACTGCATTCATTGTCTCTCACATCCATGTTAAAAAACAGAGAAGTCCTGATGGTTCAGATCCCACAACTTAAAAATTGCTATTCACCATCTTCAAGTTCACAGTGCAAGACTAATTCCTAACCTTTGGACCAGAAACTAACAAGTGGTTTAAAAAAAACCACAATACAGGATACAAAGTAGGGCTTAGCACCACTAGGAAGAGCAAGGTCTTGTATTATGTTCTTTAGCACCAGAGACAAACTCAGTGGAGCATTCTCAATCTGGCATGTCCCACGTACACCAGGCTCTGCTGGGTACAGAGCTAAGATCTCATGTCTGGGTATCTCTCTCATCAAAGGTCATGTCTTCACACTGAGAGGAAAGAGAACATTACCTTCAGCAGGTCTAAGGACCTTTTAAATCCTTAGTGGTTAAGAACTAAGGAAGATTGCTCAGGTATGAAACTGGAGACTTCCTGAACAATGAAGCTTGCAGTTGGCTGTGACACTTCTCATGGGCTTTCAGGGAGAAGGCAGTTCCCACAGCACATGGCAAAGAAGAACATCCTTCCTGACTCAGGCAGCTCACTCAGGCAGCCACAGCAGAGAACGCAGCTGAAAAAGAGACATGCTTCTTGAATCCTGGACTCCTCTTTCAAATGCTCCACAGGATTTGTAATCCAGAAGTTTGGTGCACAGGCTAAAAACGTTAAAGAAAAACAAGCTAAGATTTCCTCGTTAATTGAAGCAGTCCAAACACCAAGGCTGTGAGGATGGCACAGCCTGGTGAGGCTCCTGGCCTGTGGGTTACAGTACAAAGCAAATCACCTAAGCAACACCTCCCTGTTCCTGGACAGGTGCATGGGGCAAGGCCCTTGGGAAGCAAACGTGCCTCAACAGGCACAAGATGAGAAGTTCCACCAGTAGCTTACCCTGAAGACTGCAAAGTCACTTTAGCAAGAACATGACTCAGTGATTTAGACTGTGAACCACAATACTTGCTACTGAAAACATGACACGGCAGTTATCTGCTAAGTTATTTTAACCTTTTTAACTTTGAAAGTTAGGAAAGGAACCAAAGCCATTTCAGGTTTAAGTCTAAGAATTGATTATCTGTCAAAATATTCAAGGAGCCACACACTGAAGTCACAAGTTCATGGGGAGAATGATACCTGACAAAAAGTCATCACCTATAAAAGCAAATGTTTCTTCATATCTGAAAGGATCAACTGGTCTGTAGGACCATGTAAAGAGAGAATAATGGGAAAAACAAAAGCAGCTCTCAAACAGGCAGAAATATGCCAGAACGCAGCTGCTGTCAGTGAGAGTGCACAGCCCCTGACAGGCAATTATTCTTTGATCTATTGGCTGAAGCACTGAACAAACATTCTGAAATTCCACACAGAACCTTGTGCATATCACGACTGTGGTCACAACGACCAGTTTACTTTTATCATCAAGAGCCTTTTCAGGGCAGTGATAGCAAGAACCATTCAGAATGAGACAGTTTTCCTCCAAGGCGTAGAGTCCAGGAAGAGGGAATTTAATCATAAATTCAGTTGCCTTTCCAGCAATGAAACCATTACTTACCAACTCCTGGACACAAAGATGCATCTACATGTGTAATTGCTCACTGATGGGGACAAAAGCTACATTCAGCACTGCAAACCAGATTTTTCTCATCTGTAATTCTAAAGGAATAAGCCAAGTGTTTCAAGTGTGACCCTACAGAAAAAAAATGGAAAAAGCTGACACGAAGGTCTGGCACAAGCCTTTTCAGCATCTTCTGTCTGCTCTGTAATTCCTGAATGGGGAGTAGTGGTGACAAATTTAAGGACCTCTTCTAGAGTGTTACTTAATTAAGTGTGAGGTAATTTTCAGATCAAAATATTCAAGGTAAAGTCCATGACCCACAGAAACATGAGCTTTGCCATTGGATTATTAAACAGATTCTAACTACGCCAAATTAAAAATCAAGAGTTACGAGTCAAAGCCCCAACAACGAAAAAGTCCACCCTAATTTATGTCACTTAACACACAACTTGAGGTCTAAAACCTAGCTCCAACATTTAATCACAACAACTACAATTTCAAGAGTCAGTCTTTGGATTTCTCCCTCATCTCCCGTTCCACTCTCCAGCGTGACAGCTTTGTCTTTGCTTAGGCTTCACCACCAGCACCACAATTACACCACGGCAAGCCCCGTGCCTAGAACAGCTCGTACGAGTGCTGCACTTGAGTTTGGCCACGATGCAGTGAGAGGAGGCAAGTCACAGCCTCGCTGCTCCGTGGGGATACAACAATGCACCGTGCTGCCAGCTCAAATCCCGGCACAGGCAACGCCTGGGGAGCAAACACACCAAAAATCCTCACCAGAATGCCAGTGCCTACAAAGACACACACATAATTACCTCTTGGTTCTGACTGAGGATTGAAATACACGTTCAGGAGACAGCTTTCCCACTATAAAGCAGGTTTTAGAGCCATTCTGCTGGAAGCACTGGCTGTAAAGCAAACTGAACAGCGAGCTGGAGCTCGTAAAAGCTTATTCACAGAAAAGGTGCGTATTAAAACCGAATAGCAGAGCACTAAAATGGTCTGCCAAGGCAGAACGCAGTGTAGGTACAGCAGCAGAACGGACCCTTTCTGCCCCCTGCAGTTCCCACTGCACCCTGGATTTTCAAGGCAGGCTTAGGAGGGATAGTAGTTACCATTCTAGAACCAGAACCATTTACATCTGGCTCTCACCAACAGCCAAGGCGTTTTTACACCTACCTTCATCTGAACAACAGTTAAACTGCCCAGCGCCTTCCACAGAGATCAATTCTAGGTATGGAATGTTTCCTGTGATAAACATATAATGTGACTGTCCTTGATCATGCAATTAAAAGAATAGCACTTGCCAATAAACCTTAATTTAGCCTCATCATTTTGATGAATAGGATTAAGAAGAATCATCACCAATAAATAGGTGCTCTTCAGCAGTTGCAGCTTGCTCCTAGAATATATATATATATATATATATATATACACACACATAATGTATGTGTGTGTAAACTATTAAAGGACAAAGGATTGTTTTCGAGTTATATGGACTATCTAGGTTTTATTTGTAGTTATTAGACTATAAATACAACACCAAACATAAAACACCCTTTTCCTAATTCTACATGTAAAACTGTCAGGCATACAGTATGTACAGGGAATTTCAGTGAATTAAAATTCCATGGAAGAAGGTCTCATGTTCATACACATAAAGGGTGAATAAAGTACCATAACTGTCATTTATAGACTTTCTTCAATCCTTACAAACACAGACAGGGAATGGAATCCAAATTTAGCTACCCAAAATGTTCCCTCATATTGATCATGCACACCCACATATTTCAGGTGGGCCGGATTCAGAAACCCAATTGTTTCCATACTGGCACCCTGCTTAAAAAAACCCAAAAAAGCAGGGGGAAAAGCATTTTTAGCATGTACTAGGAAAACTGGTGTTTTTCCTGTGCTGACAGATAATTTTGAAACAATCCTGTTCTGCTTTATGAGCCTGGCCGTGCAAAGAGGAAGTGAGAACAGATTGATTACAACGGAATATTCTGTATTTTCAGCTGTTTTCTCAAGCAATGATGAACACATCCCTACGTTAGATTTCGGAAGGAAAAAGCCGTTGCAGCACACAAGAGGTATGCAGGTTACACAGGATGCTCCATATTTAGAAAAAGGTAATTCTGCTAATGACATTTTATTTTCATTCTTCCACACAGCACTTGTTTTATATTTATCTGAGACATCTTCATACCTCACTTGCCATTTTTTTTCTTCCACAGCACAGACACAATTTTTTCTCCATTTAAGCTGAAAGCATCATCAACTACATCTCAATTTGTATTTTATCATGCTATAGGCTAAATAAACCCAGGTTTTGACTAATATACTCCATAATATTGACCTGTAGGGAATTGTAAGGTATTTAAAACAAGTCTGGCTATACTTTGCAGGGCTATCAAGTAATTAAATCCATTTAAAATCTATTTCTTCTCAGATTCCATTTTTTCCTCTTAAGGTAAAAAAATCTGGGAAACTGGATTATCCTGAGAACATGAACAGAACACAGAGAAATGGTTTGGCACCTCACCCTTTAAGTCCATCCTTCATGCTCTAGTTCTATTATGAATAATAAGCTGAGCAGCTTAATGCAAAGCACTGGGATCAGAAAGTTTTCAATGCGTTGCTCCAACAAAAACACAATCCGTGCTGTCCCAAACCCCAAGTTTTGCTCCGTGTAGCTGCTGCCTTCCCCTCCTCAGTCACCAATGCGACGACTGACAGAAATCTGCCAAGTCACTTTGAAGTAAAAACTAGTTGATTCTAGGGAAAAACAGTAATTAGTTGCACAGTGCATAGAGCAGCCCTCCAGAAACACACATGTGTGTAAGGATGTTGTTATAGGAGCTAGGTGGGGAATAGCACTCTTCCTGCTTTTTGCCTGGTTTACAGGGATTTTTCCCAGGCGCCAACAGCTCCCAGAGCAAACCCCTCCTGCCCTTCCCTGTACTCCAGGCTGAGCCAGTTCCTTTCCCCACGCCCCACCAGAGCAGGAATCCCCTTTTCCAAGTGGATTATCAGCACGAGCAGCCTTTTTTTCTTTTTATCTCTTTTTTTTTCTCTTAAGGAAAACCACACACACAAGCGAGCGAGCCGCAGCCCCCGGCGCCGGGACCCGCTCCCAGCCATTGTGCTCCGCGCAGCCCCCGGGCTCGGGCGCGGCCCCGCGGGGCTCCACAAAGCTCCGCCACAGGCCGGACGTGCCCGGTGCCCCGGGCCTCCCCTCCCCCCGGTATTCCGGGAAACCTCCGGGAGGAGGAGGAGAAGGAGGAGGAGGAGGAGGAGGAAGCGGCGGCGCTGCGGAACAGCCCCGCTGCGGAAAAGCCGCCGGGGCAGGTGGCAGGGAGGGAGGCCCCGCCGGGGCTGGTTCCCTCCTCCATCCCGGTGCCCCCCCTCGCCATCCCGGAGGCACCGAGCGCTTCCTCCTCCCTCCCCCCAGGACCGCGTGCGGGAGCCCGGGCCCACCTGCCCCGTGGGGAGGGAAGGAGGGAGGGCTGCAGGGGGACCGGACCCGTCCCCTCCCCGCGGCGGCGGCGGGTGGGTCGGGGAGGGAGGGAAGGAAGGAGGGAGGGAAGGCAAGGGAAGGGAAGGGGGGTGGATGCGAGCCGCCCCCGGTACCTTGCGCTTCCTGGTCTCGGCCGAGCCGCTCCACACGAAGCACTGGTAAATCGCCCGCAGGTTCTGCTTCCAGTTCTCCACCTTGAAGCCGGTCACATGGCAGCACCCGGCCGCCGGCGGACTCATGTCAGACCCCCCCACATCAATCCGCCCGCACACGGGCCGGGCCGGCGGGCAGCGAGCCGGCCCCTTCCCCCGCCCCGCAGCACCGACACGGGCCGGGGCCCCCCCGCCCTCAGGGGCTCCGGCCCCTCACGCCGCCGCCGCCGGGGAGCCGCTGGCACATAGAGCCGGGGCTCCGCCACGGCCCCCCGGCTCCGAACAAAGCGCGGCGGGCGGGCAGCGCGCACTCCCTCCCGCCCTTCTCCCGCACACACAAAGATGGGGCGCTCTGAGGCGAGGAGAAGGAGGAGGCGGCGGCTGTAGCGGCCGCTGCCGCCCCCGGAGTGGCCGCCGCTCCCTTCTACCTCATAGAGGCCGCTGTGGAAGCGGCGGGCGGAGGGGAAGGGAGGGGATGGGGGCGCTGGCAGCGGCGACCCCGGCCGCGGTGCGAGCGGGCGTGTGTGGGGAAGGGGGCGAGTCCCCGCCCGCCGCTGCTCCGGCTTCCCCCGCCGGCGCCCGCACGGCTCTTGTCCCTTTAAACCGCCCCCCCGCCTCCTTCGCCGGCTCCTTCCTCCTCCGCCTCGCCCGCGCCCCCCCCGCCCGCCGCGAGCAATGGTCCGAGCCGCTCACTCAACCCAGCCCGCCCGGCCCGGAGTGGGATAGACCAACGGGGAAGGTGCGGGAGGAGCGCCCCCTCTGCCCCGCCGCCCGCGAGGGAGGGAGCGGCGGGGGGAAGGAGCGCGACGATTGGTCTGCGCAGCTGTCAATCTACCTATCTCTAGCGTCTCATTGGTTCCTTTCCCATTCTTCTCTCCCCCTCCACCCTTCCTACCTAGCATTTCCCCCGCCGGAAAAAGGCGGGACATCCCGGACGATTAACAGCTTATCTAACCAACGGCAGTAAAGGGTGGGGTCTATGTGGTGGGACCGGCGGTATGATTGGTTGAATGGGACGTCAGTCACGTTGCAAACGGAGAGCGGATTGGCCGTGTCTGCGAGGGGGCGGTCCCTCCCGGAGCAGCCTGCGCTGCTGTCACATCCGCTGGTGCCGCTCTCGCTGTTCCCTCAGTGGTTTCCTGAGGGAAGAGGGGTCTCCTGAGGGGAGAGCGATCGCCGCGCTCCCGGGAGAGGCTCCGCGCCGCGCTCCGACAGGCTCCCAGGACCATATATGGTCCCTCCATACCGCCAGCCTGCATCCTGGTGTTCCATAGGGAAGAAACAAAAGCGGTGTATAAGCAGAACTGGTGTTATTTCAGCTTTTTCCTATACAAGGAAATGGGAGGACAGTGAAAAATGTTGGATTCTGTACATAGTTTTCAGCTCGTATGCCACACACGCTATAGGGTTACATAATGGAGCGAGGCAGGAGGGAAAGGATGGGAATTACGCCGTGGTTTCTGAAGAGAGAGACCGGAGGCTTTGCAGAGGCTTCTTGGACAATCACTGCAAGCACTGTGCAACAAGGAAATAAGTGGTGAAGTGCCACCGCATTATTTCACCAGTCCCATTTTTCAGTGCGTGCTAATCCCATTCCTCGGGAGCTGTAACCTTGAAATCCTCACCTTGCCGATTTCCATACAGTGTCCAGTTTCCTGACCTGCTGCTGCAGCTTGCGAGAAATAAATACAAAAATTTGTGACAATCACCTGAGGACTTTACGTTTCCTCCAGAGGTGCTGGTGGTTTAAAAAGAAAGCAAGGTAAATAGTAGGAAGCTTAGTTTATGATTTGTACGGAGCTAGAAGGTTTGGTGGCAAAGCAGGGCTGAGAAGAGAGCTGGGTTTGTGCCCCCAGGCTGAGGCAGCAGCAGGACACGCTGTCCCTCTGCGTGGGACACCTGTAATTGTTGCATCTCCTGGCTCACACTACTGATTAGCCTCTCCCAGAAATCCCTCTTCCACACAGTCTGAGGATTATACTCCAGTGATAAACCTGGGATTGCCCCACAGGTGGAAAAATAAAAAAAAGATGCCAAGGGCCAGGAGAGGGCCTGATTATCCCGCTGTGTACACAAATTGCACTGAATGTTTCAGAAGATTATGAGTGGAATGTGGAGGGAGGCTGTACCCTCTCTTTGACCCTGTGTAATCATTAGACCTATTAAGTCATCACAGTGCAGCCTACAGCTCCTTGGAAAGGGAACAGGAATTGGTGCTGCACGTCCTTCCTGTGTTAACCCAACTTCCAGGAGAATTGACCAGTTTTCAAAAGCAGGAGTCAGAGGGAGCCAGCTCCTCCCCTGAGAAAACCACCCTCAGAAAACAGGGAAGGATTGCCACCTCAAGGTGCATAGAAGGGAACAGGATGGGTGATTGGTGTCCTAACAGCATCTAATAATTATTCTCTGAATATTTCCACAAAGCCTCCCAAATTGCTACAGTCTAAATACAAGCAGAAAGTTATTCTTATTCTGCACCAACCTACTGTTACTAATCTGGGGCTTTTCTCCATGGCTACCACATCAAAACAGGAGATAAAGATAAAAGAGAGAATTTCTGCCAATGAAATTTAAGTCCATCTCGCTGAAAAAACAGGATGCCAAAGAGACAATACATATGTTCAATGTCCTGCAGACTCTGAAATTTTCATGGAGATTTCTGTGCCACTCTGTCTTGCAGAGTCCCTGTGTTTACTCCCTTTAGGCTGTGCTGTCTTATGCAGAAATAACAAGAATTGTGAGTTTAAGCACAATCGCTTTGAGAAACATCTACATTTTTTAGTGGTTCTCAAAGAGAGAACCTTTGAAAAAATGCTGATCTTTCTCTCTCTGGCCACTTGCAGAACAATTAGCACAGTTACCTGCTCCTGTCCCAGAGGTTTCTGACCCTGCTGAGGATGTGAGGAGCATCCTCTGAGCCACACAGGACCCACATGGAGGACACCCATGCTGGACCCCACCTGGTGAGACCCACTGTCACTTCCCAAAGGCAGCAATGTAGAAATGTAATGATCAACCCTCAGGGGACATTTGCAAAGTGTATATGTTACCTTTCAAACTTAAAGCTCCCCCAAGGTTCCCTTGGCACCTTCTTCTCCATAAAAAGGGGTTTATTTATGCTAGAAATTCAACTTGGGCTTCTTGTGGTAAATTGGAACCAGAGTAAAAAAAATCCACTTTGGAATGGTGTAGAAAACAATGGCTTTTGAGATTTTTTTTTGAGGCAAGCTCCTGATTTGGGGGGCTTGAGGCAAAACTCTACACATGTCATTAAACCCTTTGCTTCCTGTCCTGTGAAGACACCAGAATCTTTTCTATGAAGGATAAAAACTTCCAACTCTACCAACACTTCTTACTTGTTGCAGCCCACACAGTAAAGGTGACACAACAGCACAGAGCAGCAGCCAAAACAAAATAGGAGTGGAAAACAGTGACAACATTTTGTCAGGTAGTAATTGTCAAATCAGGGCCTGCTTGCTGCACACACGCACACACACACACACACACACACACACACACACACACACAAGTTTACAAGTTTGCTGTAGTTTATGTTACTCTTGGGCATAGCTTGGGAATGTTTCTAGAAAAAAAAAAACCTTTTGGTGCAGCAGATAGCTTGGGAAAGGATTTGCCTCTGGGGGAAGGAAACAGTTTCATTCTCTCCTGTGTCTCATGGAAGAATTTTTAATTTTAAAGCATTGATGATTATGCTAATTAGTGCTTACCCTCAAATGCCAGTGGAATATAAATGTTGATAGTAGCTAAAACACACTGCAAATGTGCAGCAAAGTCTTCCTCCAGAGAGTCATCTGCGTTCCATGATAGCTCAGCTGGGGAGAAGCAGCATTCTTCACATGGAAGAGCAAAGCAACTGCCTCTTCTATCCATGTCATCCCAAGGTGGCACTGCTAGGCTCCTCTGGATAGCCATGAATCAGCTGTTACCTCATCACTTGGGCATGCTTTGCCATGATATGTGTTAAAATGTCCAATTTCATTCTCAGGTAAACAGGAACCTTTCCCTTTGTTCAGCTGTGTGAGCAGCATCAAGGATTTGGGTAGGATTCCTCCCATAACCCCGGACTGCAAGTGGAGCTGGCCTAAATTTGGACCTGCAAGAGGCTGAAGCCCCTGGTTCCACAAGTGGATTTGAAGGGGGATGTTCAGGAGCTTTGCTCCTGCAAGCACAAGGGCTCTCCATGCTAATAACCAGTACAGAATACGTGAAGATTCCTCAGTACCTCTCCTGCATTTTTTCACGCACTCTAAAAAATACAAGTTCTTCCACATTCTAAAAGGAAAGAACTTACAGAACAACTCTGCCTACCAAAACACGCACAGAAAAAATATTTTAAAGCCTAAAAAGAACACTTTTACCTCTTAATAATTACCCTATTTTTAATCTTCAGGATTTT
Organism: Motacilla alba alba; assembly: GCF_015832195.1. Lineage (NCBI taxonomy): Eukaryota > Metazoa > Chordata > Aves > Passeriformes > Motacillidae > Motacilla > Motacilla alba. The sequence goes on along the minus strand of NC_052029.1, from coordinate 13,736,682 downwards.
TTTTTCTCCTGAGCTCAAGCCTTTTGTCATCCAAGCATTGTAAACTTCCATCCAAGTAGTGCTGCTATTGCTTAATCCACAGGCTTTAAAGCAGATGAAGTTGAATGTCTGGCTGCAGGGCTAAAAGCTCTGGAGATACACAGGCAGGATCCATTGTGTGATTCTGCCTGAAGCTGATTGCTTCTGAATCCCTGGGAAGTTCAGCTGAGTTACCTCACACACCTGAAGGTTTGCAGGGAAGCACTGGTACCTGATATTTATCTTGGGTGTGGAGTACTGACCTTGCTACAAACCCAAATGGGCTGTAAAATCCCAGCTATGCCAGCTTCTCTAAAAAGCCTTGTTTTCATCCCAGTCCATTGGCAATGGCACCTGGTAGGTGCCAGAGCAGAGATTTCCACGTGGCTCAGTCTTGGCTTAGGACACAGAGCGGTTTCTTGAATCCACAACATTCCATGAGAAAGGATTGGTTCAGCTGAGCAGATCCTGCCAGAAAGATGATTGTCAGTCCAAGGACTGCACAGATAGGTGGATTCCAGTGGATAGAGCTGACTTTGGACTTGGTAATCAACTCTTGACATTCTCCCTTGGCATCATGGCTCCCCGTATAGCAAATTTAAAGGTACTGACACTAAAATTCCTTGTCTTTGAGATCTTTTGCAGACCTCTTCAAAGCAGTGCACAAGACTCCAAGGATTCATGGCCTGTGGATTGAAAATAGTCCTAGAAAAACACAATGCCTGTGCTTATTTTTCTGAAATCACTCGTTAGATTTCCCGTCAGCACTGTCAGAGGGTGAAATCTTGGCCCCAGCTGAACTCAACAGGAATTCTGCCACTGACTTGAATGGAGCTAAAATGTCACTCCTGCTATTTGTCAAGGCAATTACATCCAGACAATACTTTAACATCTGGCTTCAAGTGAACACACAGAGCAGTTCACTCCCTCAGTCTCTGAAGACAACGCAGGGCATTGGCCATCTCCATAAAAAATGCAACATTTGTTCTTGGCAAGCTGCTTGTAATGAAGAGGGGATCCATGCAGTGACATCCAGGAACCAAGTCCCTGTTCCTTAGCCTATAGTTATTGGCAATAGCATCAATAGATTTTCTGTCACTTTCTGGGAAGAATGTCAAAAGCACCCATCTACTGTTGCAAGTCATTCTGTTGTAAAAACTTTGTTTAGAACAGCAGATCTGGCCTCATCTGTGGTTTCTCACAGACGAGGGGGGTTTTCACCCAGTTCATCTTCTGTTTCCCAAGGCACTGGAAGGTCCCTTGTTGGGTCAGGGAGCAGCATTTCTGTGTAAACCTTTCTCTGAGTATGGTGGTCAAAGGTAAGGCTGAAGGACAACTGATTATAGGAGAAAAAGTGGTGTGAGCTCATTTCCTTTTCTAAAAACCCACCTGATACAAGGCAATATCGATTTATTGCAAAATAGAAAGGTTAGGTCAACCTCAAGCGGGGCACACCTTCTCCTGGTAGGAAAAAATGAAATCTTATATCTAGAATTATTTGATCAGTGGTGATTAAAAATCTGTTTGAATAGGAAGAATCACAGGATCATAGAATGGTTTTGCTTGGAAGAGATACTGAAAATAATCCAGTTCCAGCCCCATGCTGTGGTCAGGGACACTTTCCAGTAGACCAGGTGGCTTCAAGCCCCATCCACCCTGGTCTGGAACACTGCAGAGATGGGGCATTCATAACTTCTCTGGGCATTCCCACTTCTCTGAGTCATTGGATGATGTCTGGAAGATCAGAGATGTACAAAGAGAGGGCCTTTTATGCATCAGGTGGGCAGGGATCTGTTCCCAGCTGGTGAGTTGCTGTACTGCTCACCTGTGCAAAACCAGCTTCCCTTGGTCTCCTTCCGTCCCCTGGGACGCCAAGCCAAACTCAGTCACCAGCATCTGATGAGCCTTAATTCCCAGCACTTAAATAATTAGCTTCTCAAATGTACGAAAACAACTCTCATTTTCTGGATTAATGAGGGGAGCTGGGTTCCACTGAGCACAGCTATTATGGAGCTGCTAATGCAGTGTTTGATTCCGTGGCTGCCACTGAGCACGGAGAGCTCAGGCCCCTGGGAGAGCAGGAACGCGGGGAGAGCAACACTGCAGGGGCAAAGGGGAAGCCAGCAGGGGAAACCCTGGCACTGCTTTGTGGGTTTATGCAGAGGGAGGAATGGTTTTATTTCTGCGTCTGCCAGGTCTCATCTGGGTTGATGATGATGCCACGTAACTCAGATGAAGGCTGAAGCTCAGGCAGATCCTGAGGGTGGGTAGTTTGCTTTAATCACAGGCCAGGTAAAGGCAATTTCTGAAGCTGGGTGACAAAAATGGGTGACACAAACAGAAACCTAAAGCTCAGGTAGTCACACAGCAGCTTCTGCCCAGTTTCTGTAGCCAGAGCAGTAGGGAATGGCAAGGAGCTGGAAGGCTGCAGTAGAACTGGAATGTTCTTGTCCTGTGTTCATTTGGCTGAGGAGTTAGTAGGAAACTAGTTGCAAAAAGTCAATCTCGCCTCATTTTGGCAGGTACAGGCATCTAAACTCTTCAAAACACACTTCTGTTCTCTCTTCGGGATCTTGGCACAGGGCTGGCAAGTTTGTTTTTCCCAAATGGAAGAAGAGGGGACTGAGGAAATGTCAGCCTGCAAAGGCTGCCTTGCTCTGCCCTTGGAGGTTTAAACTGGGGCCACGTGACATGGACAACTCAACACTGTTGGGACTGTTCCCTTCCTCTCTCTGTGTCCCTGCTTCCCTGCCTTGTACATGGAATAGGGAGGAGAGAATAATTGCAAAATCAGGGAATTTGAGATGTAACTGCAGCCACTCAACAAAGTCATGCAGCTTCTCAGAGAACTGGAGATGAAAAGGCCTGGAGTGTTGATTTCCTCAAATTCTTCAGCCACCAAAGAGCCCTTCAGTACCTGTCATTCTCCCCCACCCACCAGTACATCCAAATTAGTGGTCATACAGTCCTGGATGTGGATTTGGGGCTAAATATCTTCTCATACTGAAGTTCTCCTCCAACAGCATAGCCTCGAGCACATCACATCTGTCACATTTGCAAACCAAACCAAACCAAAACTTTTGCCCTCTGTAAGACAAGTCTGAAATTGCAGTGGAAGCCCTAGGTTAATCAAGAACCTCGGTGAAGATACAGCAGGAGTCGAGAGGTTAACATGGAAATTCATGGAACAGAGATGGTTTATGCAGCACAGTTCCTGTTTCATTCAGTGCCAGGCACCAGGGACACCAGGGACCTGCGGGTGCTCAAGAATCTCAGCACCTTCCCAAACCAGGAGTGCTTCCCTGGAGGTGGCCATTCAAAATTAAGCTCCTTTGCATGGATGCTGCTTCTCATGTCAGGGCTTGTTGGACCACTGACTTCAGAGGAGTAATTTAGCTGAAGCAATCAGGAAATAATTATTACAGTGGGGAGTTAAAAGACAGTAATTAAACTGTATAAATAAATAACTGAAGTGACTAAAAAAGTCCACCCAAAGCCTACTTTTGGAGCACTATTTAATGTAAATGAATCACTTAGTGGACAATACAACAATCATCTGTTCAGCTTCTATTCATTATCAAAAACAATACAGAAGGATTGGCAGGGAATAGCCATGTGCCAGAGGGAGCCCTTTAGGAAATACCACAGAATCTGGACTGGCTTTTGTCTGTTCTTCTATTGTGTTCTGACAATGCTCTGCTAATGAATGTCCAACGTCATTTCAGTTGTCTTTTTCTCTTTTTTTCCCTTAAAACCAGATCAGTGGTAATCTTGGCCTTCCAGGGTTGCTCGTTCCTGTTGGGAAGACTTCCACACATTATGTATCAGTTCAGCCAAGGTCCAAGAGGCTGAGGATGTGTTGTCTCAGGCCCTCTGGGAAATCCCACTGTAGCTGATGAGACAAAATCCTTTGATTTGGGCAAAAATCCATCAAGTTTTAAAGAAATTGTCATGTATCTCTGAAAGACGCAGTACTTCAGTGAGTTGTATACTCAGTAAATTTGTCTTTTGTTACTCTATTTGAAAGGACAATAACCTCATTCTGAGAAACAAGCTGCTTTTCCATAGGGAGTATTTCCACTGATCATTCCCAGCGTTATCATGGGAGTTATCTGCAGGAAGCTGCAGGCTAAAGGGAATCCCCATCAGGAATCTGGGCAGCTAAACCTAGCAGGCAGACACCTCTGCTAGAACAAACACAGGTTAGACAATCCCAAGCACTAAAATGCTGTTATTGTGCCTCAGAACTGATGATCCACTGACATGCCCATCTCTTAGGAGTTACTGGTTTGGAATAGCTCCAAGTTCACACCTGAGGGTGCAGCAGGTACCAGAGGGGTTCCCTTTTCTGGCCTGGCTCCTTGGCTCACTCCTGCATTGCTGCTGCAACTTTCAGCTCCTGCAGCGTTGCTGGTTGGACTCTGTGGAGCCCCGCAGTGCAAAATCACTGTGACAGTCTGAGTTAAGAAAAAAGGGCAACAGTGATACACTTAAGAAAAGAAACAGGCTTTTCTGCTGGGAAAATGCACGTGGAGTAGCAGCCAGATTTGACTTTTCATTGCTGTCTCTGAGGTTGTTTTATTTTGTATTAAAGAAAATCTCGGGCTCTGCAGCAAATTTCTGCAGCCAGGCTTTTCTGTCAAATCCAGTGACAATGGAGGATGTGGGTTTCTCGTTAAAGCTATCTAGAATGTGAGATAGAAATGCACTCTTCATAAAATCTTGCTCTGAGCTCAGTCTTCCAAATAAAGCAGAGATGGCATCAAACCCTCCAGAGCCTTATGCCTCCAAAATCCCCACCAAGTTTGCTGCAAGCTTGGTGAGCAATTTGGGAGTTTTACTCACAGCATGAACTCAGAATGCCACTGCAGGTGGGACCTGAGGGTTGACAGCCCCTCTGGGGGCTATTTCTGATATTCCTGTTTCCAGCTTCTCCCTGTCCTTCATCTGGAGCTCATTGGGGCTGCAGGATGGGTGGCACGTCTTCTCCTCTCCGTGTCACCAGAGTGCTCAGAATAGCAACAGAACCTGAAATCATTGCTGGGCTGGATTGATACCCTGGGCTGTGTGTGGGGATGCACAGCCCAGCTGCCACCTCGGCGGCAGGACAGGGACCTCTGACAGCAAACTGGGGCAGCAACAGCCAAAATCCACCCTCCTGGAACTGCTACACTCCTTGGGAGGCACCATTAGTGTTACAGCTGCCTCCAGACACCTCATTCTTGGTACCTGCGAGGCCAAGCTGCCAGGTGGAGAGCTGAAAATGGGTGGCAATAGCACCCTAAAACTGCAATCATGGGTGCTGCCCTTTCACTAAAATAATCTGTCACTGGGCTTGGGCAGAGAGGGAAAACTGCTGAGCTTCTGATAAACAGTAGTTCATTTTGCAAGATCATTGCCACCATTTGCACTAATTGACACTTTTTTATAGTAATCTCTGTTAAAAGATAGAATTTCTTAAGTATGCTTTTGGTAGGAAAAGAAAAGCTGATTATGTTAATGCTCACTATACGAAAGGCATCATCCTTATTTTGGGATAAAAACCAAAATAATTACCCTGTTTAATAAACTTTCCCTAAAATATATTTTAAAAAAATATTCAGTAAAGTTCTGTTCCTCCCTGTTCTGGTAAAGAATTCTTTTTGTTAATCCCTCGAGTGGATGCTTAAGTCAGGTCTCGCTGTAATTACACACCTCGCAGCAGTGAGGGAGACTTAATTAAGAGAGTCACTGTAGGTGTGTTGTCAGACAGATCCAACCCAAGGCTGCTGGAGGAGGCACCAGCATCCAGCTGCAGTGGGCATGTTGGGAAAGAAAATCCAAGTTTGTAGAAGATTTTGAGAACCTCCTAAAAAAAAAAAAAAAAAAAAAAAAATTAAAAAAAAAAGCAGCGTGGACACACCCAGCAGCCTCTGCTCAAAGCCCCTCAACTCCATCATCAGGGAGTCTGTGGTTTTAAAAATCTCTCTGTACTCACCAGGAGACGCTCTGCCACACGGCAAGATTTCAGATTCTCTCCTCCCCTCCTCCCAAAAGTGTGACTCACCAGTTTCAAATGGTGACATTTCATTCCCAAACTATTCCGGGAGCAGCTGGCTCCATAGCACATGGGGATGTGGGGAGAAGGGAGGAGGGAAGGAAGAGCCAGCTTGCACAGTGAAAACCACTCATTCTCTCCCCCACACAGGTATGTTGCTTTTACATCTCAGATCCACGTAATTTGGGACACGCTGGCAAATTCCAGCAGAGGAAAACAATAAAAAAAAGCACATTTCAGAGGGAAAACAAACAAAAAAAAAATCTGCACACTCAGTGATGCAATTCCTGGGTCACCAAACCCCTTCCCTGTCGGGCAGGAGGGATTGGGAGAGGGGATTGCTCTCCAGATGGAAGAGATGTGAGGAAACGCCCTGTCCCCCCCTCCTCTCTCTCCCCCAACCCTGCCGTTCTGGGCGGATTTCTGTGTGGTGCAGGGTCAGGGTTTAGCCAGCATCAATATCTTAACAGTGATGAACAAATGCCTGTGCAGTGGGACGCTGGCAGGGGAGTGACACAGAAATCTGCCATGAGCACAACATGCTGCGTGTGAGGAGCGGGCTGCTGCGGGCCTCGCCAGCACACCCAGAGTTCTGCAGGCACAGAATCCCAGGATATTCCGAGCTGGGAGGGACCCACAAGGATCACCGAGCCCAACTCAGACATGAATGGCCCAGCCGGGGATGGAACCTGCGAGCTTGGCGTTGGCAGCAGCGGCCGGTGCGGTGCCGGGGACAGGAGCGGGGTCTCGGGTGTCACTGTGAGCCTGGCTGTGGGGTCAGAGCAGCCACCCAGCCCCAGCCCCATCCCCATGCCCAGCCCCAGCCCCATGCCCAGCCCCATGCCCATGTCCATCCCCATCCCCATCCCCATCCCCATGCCCATCCCCATCCCCATCCCCATGCCCATCCCCATGCCCATCCCCAGCCCCATCCCCATGCCCATCCCCATGCCCATCCCCATCCCCATCCCCATCCCCATCCCCATCCCCATGCCCATCCCCAGCCCCATCCCCATGCCCATCCCCATGCCCATCCCCATGCCCATCCCCATGCCCATCCCCAGCCCCATTCCCATGCCCATCCCCATCCCCATCCCCATCCCCATCCCCATCCCCATGCCCATCCCCATGCCCATGCCCATCCCCATGCCCATCCCCATCCCCATCCCCATGCCCATCCCCATCCCCATCCCCATGCCCATCCCCATCCCCATGCCCATCCCCAGCCCGTTCACTGGTGTTCGCAAACCGCGCGGGGAGGGAGCTGTGCGCGGTGGAACCCGCCGGCAGCGCCGGGATGCCCGCGGGCACTGGCACAGCAGCCTGGCACCGAGGCACTGGCGACACCGGGCTGCAGGGACCGTCCCCAGGGAGGCGACAGCCCCAGCGAGACGTGGCGGGGGCCCAGCCCCTGGTTGTCCCCGTGTGTGCCGGATTGGAACAGGCTGTCACAGCCCAGCCCAGCCCCGTGCATGTCTGCACAGGAAATGTTTGATTACAGCTTCATTCATCTCCTCTGCTGCCGTTGGAAGAGGGGACGCTGTTCCTGTGGCTTTCTCAGCACCTTGGGACCTTGCGCTGCCCAGATCCAAGCCTAATTCCTATCTTTTTCCTTGGGGGAGCCCCACTGAAAGCGGTACTCATTCACGAAGAGGAGGATGGCTCGCTGCTCGATCCAGGCATGCAGCAGCAATGACCTTGGCTAGGTAACCATCTCCTGAATACAAAGATGGATATAAAAGCAGCAATCCCCTTTTTTAAAAAACACCCGGTTTTCTGCTAAGGTAGGGAAAGGCAGCGGTTTGTTAAATAAATGCGTCTGTCAGGGCTGGATTTCTTTCCCAGCTTCCCTAAATGCCCTTCACCAGCAGAGAGGGGGAGGGGACCTGCTCTTTGAAGCCTTTTCCTTATGGGAATAGAAAACACGGAAAGAATTCAATTCTCTGCCACAGCCCAGCAGCGCTGATCCACACTTCAAACCCCAAAGCCCGGGAGCCTGGCGGGCTGGTGGGTGCTTGGAGCCTGCAGTACCACAGATTAGCCTTGTTCGATATCCAGCATCATTAAGTGTCCCCCGTGGTGTTAAAGCACAGAAAAAGGGGCAGGAACGGAGACTGGGGAAGAAAAATTAGGAAATTCTGTGCAGAAAGAACTGCGGTTATCCAAATCTTTGATCAAAGCACCATCTAGTGAAGAACAGACTCCTTGCAGCTGGCAGCGCTCTGGGCAGCTGCACCAACATTTGCCTTTCACCGCAAGTTTGCTGCTAAAAACCCCCCAAAATCACCCAAATATGCACAGCCCGTGCTGGTTCTGAACGAACAGGAACATGCCCCAAATATTGCTGCCCTCTCCTCAAATCTTTCTGAGTGGAAACGCGTTCCTGTGCTCCCCTCATCTCCCACCAGAGAACCTCAGCCCCCGGAAGCCCGCAGGGAACGAGGCACCACAGGAAGAAAAGGATTTCCATGTTGTAGTTTGGGAGCTAAGGAAAAGAAAAGGTAAGGGAGCGGTCCAAGGTCGTGCAGGAAGCCAGAGGCAGATCCGGGAATAGAGATCAGCCACCCTGGACCCAGGGATGCCTGAACAATAGCACAGCCTCTCCCTCTGTTGTCATTTAACTCCTTCCTGACCCACCAAAACCCAGAGAGGGGTGGGCTCTCCACTCCTCTGCAGATGTTCCTGTGCCTTTACAGCTCTGGGGGGCCCAGCCCTCAGCCCGTACCTGCTTTCCCCCTCCAAACCAAGAAGTAAAGGCAGTATGGAAGGACAGGGCTGGGTATCCTGAGAGCAGTGAAGCTGCAGGTAGGAAATACTTCTGTACAGCTGGCCTGAGCTGTCCTCTCATCAATTAAAACGACCACAATTAGCATCTGTTTATGGAAATGGTGCCTCAGCTTTGCCATTTCTGCGTGTGACGAAACATCCCTCTCTTCCTGGAAGCATTCAGCTCCATTAACAGGGCTGTGGAGTGTGGGGATCTTTAGCTGCAGGAGGAGAGGATATTGCTGCCTCTCCCTCTTCCCCAGCTTTTGGGTTATCCGCAAGGATTGGGGATGTGCAGCACGATCACACATCAGAAATGCAGTTTCACTGAGTCTACACTGTTCTCACACTGAGCTTGGAAATGCTGCAGTGCAGGCTCCGGAGGAGACAGAAATTACAAACAAACCTACAGAAAATAGCTGGAAAAGAAAAATAATACTCAGGTGGTGGAAAAAAACTGAACTGCAGTGAACTGAAACCTGCAGCAGAATTCTCCCAGAGACAAGAGCTGAGAGAAATAGTGACCAAGCACCCAGAAAGAGTTCTGTGAAAGGAGTTTGATGTCCTTGAGCCAGAGCCCAGTTCCAAACCAGAACTACAACTGAGGCAAAAGTTAAGACCATCTCCTTGGGTCACTGTCTGGAAGGGACACAGACAAATCTGCAAACAGCTGCAGGGGTAAAGAACTGGAAAAGCCTTGAGAAGCCCTTATTTTTCTGTTTTCCATCCTAGGTCTGTTTTTTTTTCCCCCACCACCCTAGAGTGTTTTCATTGACTCCAATTATGGGAGCAGGGAGGGGAGGACAAGAGTCTGCACCCTTCTATGAGAGGCTGAGACAAGAAAATCTTTAATCCTGCCACAGCCCTTTGAGCATGTACATCTCCCAGGCACAGGCACTGTGAAACTGGGAGCTCTCAGTTCAAACTAGTTCAAGGGTGTTTTCCCTGGGGAAGGGTTTAGTTACCCTGTGGGGATTTCTGCCCAGATCTTTGCTCTTAGGGTAAGCAACCAAAGCTTTTTCTTACAAAAAGAAGCTACATCTTATACTCCTGGAAAAAGAAAAAGTGACAAATAAGAGCCCACAGGAACTAGGGCACAAAATTAGAGATTAGGGTTAAAAGGCTGCAGATCTGCACTCAGTGATTGCACTAAAGCAGATGTCACCAAACCAAAGTGCAAACTCAAATCCTTGAGTTTGGAGATTTTTTCTTTTCTCCCCCTCAAGAAAGGGCTCCTGCACTGCAAGGGCAGCGATGGAACAGCAGGATGTTTGTCAAGGAAGTGTTAACATGCTAAAAGGATTCCAGCCCTCTGCAGTTGCGGCCTGAACAAAATGAGAAAGGAAAGAGATTTGAGTGCAAATAAAACCAACAAGCATAGTTTTAGATTATGCCAACATTTGCCAGTTGGGGCTTGCAGAGTCTACAAACCAGTCCTGGATTTGGGGGAGAGTCTTCACCGGTGGTTCTGAGAACAAAGACGTGTTGACATCAGTAAATCATCTAATCCTGATGTGTCGATGAGCAGGTTTAAATCAGAGGTGAATTTCTTGCTAATTCCATTAGATTAACCTAAGGAAATGGAATCCCAGTCAAATCAACAAAGCCAAGCTTTACTCCACTGACTGCTCTCCAGCTGCAGCTCCAGTCTGACCCTTTGCTGTGTCACTTGCTGGGCACTTGGTTTCAATCAACCCTGCCAGCCTGGAGAGAGCATTCCTTTCAAAGAAACACCTGGGAGATCCCAGATAAATCCCTGGGCACGTCTCTCAGGTCACTGCTGTCCTGTGCACTGAGCTCCAGCTCTTGCTGCCCCACCTGGGTGGGGAAGAAAGACTGAAATGGCTTTTTCCAACTCTGCTTTTCAGGAGACTGAACCAGCTACAGCTCCCAGTAAGGCTGCCATGACATAAACGACCTTCTTCTGGGTTTTATTTTTGATTTCATTTGTGTAAATAAAATTATTAGTTCTTCCATTTTCTTACATATTGTTCCTGAAGTCAAAAAAGTGCATTCTCATCCTTCCTTTCAGACAGTAATTTTTAGAAATATTTGAATTATTTTCTCTTTTTTTCCCCCTGAAATATTGATCCCTTACTAATGATGAACCACCACTGAAGCTTTGAATTAACCTCAGTGTTTTCCCTATTAGAAGACAGGACCAGAAAAAAAGTTCCCATAAAAATGGATGATAAAACCATCTTTCAAAGAACTGCTGCAAAAAGCTGTCCTTTATCTCTCTGCTGCCCACAGGGAAAGACATCTGGGATTAACTTGGGAATGTTTAAATATTTCTGATTCCTCTGTAAATGTCCCTTCTGCTCACAAAAACCTTCACTAAGAGGAACTCTCTGTGTTTTCCCTTCCTCAGGGCCAGAGTTCTGACACTTTTGGGTTTTTGGGGTCGCTGGGGCCAGTTCTGTGCCCCTTATCAGTGCCAGGGGACTTACAGCTGCAAACCTGCAGCAATCGAGGCTCCATTGCTGCACAGAGCTCACGGGAAATCAGAGAAAACGGGTTTGTATCCATCAGAGAAATCGGGTTTGTATCCATCAGAGAAATCGGGTTTTTATCCATCAGAGACATCGGGTTTGTATCCATCAGAGAAAACGGGTTTGTATCCATCACAGGTTTGAAAGAGGCTCTGCAGAAATGTCTCTTTTCTCCTGCAGGAATTTGCTGCTGTTCCTCACAGCTTTGCACAGTCCTGTCGTGTGCCAATGTCACCCTCAGGGTGGGATTTTGGGGGCATCCTGTTCCAATGTCACTCTCAGGCTCAGGGTGGGATTTTGGGGTGTCCTGTGCCAATGTCACCCTCAGGGTGGGATTTTCAGGGTGTCCTGTGCTAATGTCACTCTCAGGATGGGATTTTGGGGTGTCCTGTGCCAATGTCACTCTCAGGGTGGGATTTTGGGGGTGTCCTGTGCCAGTGTCACCCTCAGGCTCAGGGTGGGATTTTGGGGTTGTCCTGTGCCAGTGTCACCCTCAGGCTCAGGGTGGGATTTTGGGGTGTCCTGTGCAGGGTCAGCAGTTGGTGACCCCTCCAGCCGAGCCTTTTCCGTGCCCGTTTCTGGTGTTCCGTTGCCGTGAGGCGATCCCGGCAGCACAGAACGGTGTCGGTGCAGAGCAGGGCTCGCTGCGGGGAGCTCAGGATGGGCAGGGGGGGCTCAGAACGGACCGGGATCGGCTCTGTGGAGCCCAGCAATGGCACGAGAGGAACGGGCAGGAAGCGATGCCCGGGAGGTTCCACCAGGACATGAGGAGAAGCTTCCCCTGCAGTGCCCGAGCAGAGAGGCTGTGGGGCCGCCCTCCCTCACGGGGCATATTCCAGAGCAATCCTGTGCCGTGCCCTGGGACGGCCCTGCTGAGCAGGGAGGCTGAACCCACGCCCCGCATTCCTTTCCAGCCTGACACCTTCGGGATTTTGGGATTCTGGGACTGAGGGCGACGCCCGCCGGGGGGAAACCCCAGGAGGGCAGAACCCCTGGTTGGCACCGCCGCTTCCCGACCGGGCGGCGCAGGCGGGAGGACGGGTGAGGGCAGCTGCTCTCCCACAGCCACTTCCGGTTGGCGTCACGGGGAACAGAGTCCGGGCGGAAGCGCGCCGGGCCCACGTCCGGCGGTGGCCATGGTGACGGCGGCGGCCAGGTGGGGACAGAGGGGACGGGGAGGGACAGGAGGGACAGGGAGGGACACCCGGGACCGGCCGGGGGGCTGCGGGGCGCTGGGAAGTGCGGGAGAGCTCGGGGGAAGGCGGCGCTGCGGCGCGCAGGGACACCGAGCGCTCTCCGGGACAGGGTTCACCGCCGGCACCGGCATTAAAAACATAATTACAGATAAATCGGGGACACAGCCGGCCCTCATGGCTTCACGGAGCTCTAGCTGGCTCTTGATTTGGTGAATGTCTGCACAACGCTTTCTTTGGAACGAGAAATGTTTCAGTTTTCTGCTCAGGCCACCTTGGTTTCTGTCCCGAGCCCCAGCGGAGCAATTCCGGCTGGGATTGACTTTGGACCGGGGTAAAAGGGCCAGGAGGGCAATGAGAAAACCATCTCATGGAATCCTAGGCTGGCTCGGGCTGAAAGGACCTTCAATCCCATCTCCTCCCACCCCTGCCAACACCTTCCACAGGCCAGGTGCAGTCCCAGCTAATGTCTCGACTCCAGGCTGGTTTCTGGGTGCTGCAAACTTATTTTTCCCCTCTTGCTGCACCGTGGCTTGAAGAACTGAGGCAGGATGCACTGCAGGACTGCAGAGATCCAGCAGAGGCCGGTGCTTCAGGGAATGCCTGGCTGGCAGCTTTCTTTGGGAACTGCCTCCTTCTCCTGCTCCGTGTTTGGATGAGGAGCTCTGCCCAGCTGCTGCATTCCTCCTGAGGAGTTTTCGCCGCTTTCAGAGGCTTGAAAACCTCTGAAACTCTCTGGGTTGAATTCCCCCTGCCCTAGAAAGGTCAGAGCCCGTGTTGCCTGGGTTTGTTTTTAGAGGCAGGCCTGGCCTGGGCTGGCATTGGACACTCACTTGGCTCTCTGCCAGTTCCACATTTAACCCGGGGCTGTCCTGGGGCAGCTCCGAGGCAGCTCCGGCTCAGAGTCACTGCACTGAGCCCCTTTCTCAGGTAGGACCTTGTGCTTTCTCCACACTAAAGCCTCACTCCAGCCTACAGGGGCTGTGCTTTTTTTCCTTAGGAAAACCAGGAAATTTTTCCCCTTCCTTTTATCCCCCCGGCCGTTGGATTTGGGACTGCAGCCTCCCAGCTGGTGCCACTTGTCACCTAAAGGACAGTGTGATTCTGGGAGCCTGGAGCTGCACAAGCAGAGTGGCTTGGGGAAGCTTCCAGGGGTTTGGTTCTTTAGGATCTGCTCTCATCTTTGCACCCTTGACCTTTCTGATGACTGTCCTTGTTCCTGCAGGAACCATTGTCCTGGCTTTTCTAGGAGAACACCCAGTTTTGTTTTAAGGGGAAAGTTCTGGGTTTATTTTTCATTGGATAAATGTGATTTGTTCTATGGGAAACCTTCACAGAGTTTCCCATCAGCTGTATTTGCTGACATGATCAGTGTTCTTCCTGCTGCTCTCTGCTAACCTGCGTGTTCCAGTCCTGCCCTTGGGATGGGCAATTTCAGGATTTGCTTTCAGTTAATGAGCAGTGAGTTAACGAGTTCCTGGCTGTCCCTGCTGTGATGAGCAGTACCTGTCAGTGGCTGAGGGGTGTTCCAGCCTGAATGCCCAAATGACTGGCCAGAGGTGGCACTGGGGGCTCAGAGAGGCCTGGCATGGTCGGGGCATCTGGAATGAGGTGTGGCCCCCACTGCTCCCCACCCTCACCCCGCTTTTCATGTGACACTGCACCTTCTGCTCCGGGGAGCCTTTGCTGCTCCAGCGACTCCTGAAGCTGGGTTCTGACAGAAGCAGCTCACAAAATCAGAGCAAGGCTTGCTGCTGGAGGTCTGAGGTGCTACAGAAGCTCTTCTGTCCCGAATGGGTTATTCAGCTGGGTTGTCCTCTCTCCCAGGTCGGATTGAATGGAGATTTTCTCTGTTCTGGGGATTTTTAAGAGGCCATTTGAGCACCCTGGAAGAAGGCACTGCATCTGCGTGCCCCCAAAAAATATATACCATAGAATATATACTCTATATAAATATTAATAACTATAACATAGTTATATTAATAACTATATTAATAACTACAATATTAATAACTACATATTAATAACTATATTAATAACTACAACAATATAAGAAAAATATATTAATAAATTATATGTAATAATATAGCTATTAATATACTAATAATTATAGCAATATACTATATCAATATAATTATTATAATATAAATAGTTATGTATTAATATATTGTATATAATAATAAAGTGATTAATAAATTAATAATGACAGAATACATGACTATATATTATTGTATATAATAATATAATCATTAATATATTAATATAGACTATATATTATATTATATATATTTTTGGGGGGCATGCAAATGCAGTGCCTTCTTCCAGGGTGCTCAAATGGCCTCTTTAAAAAAAACAACTTTAAAAAACAAAGCAAATCCACACATATATATATATATACACACACATCTCTGATATATTGATATATATAAATTTATATATGATATTTTGATATATATGGATTTACATCTCTGATATATTGTCATATATATATATATGGATTTACATCTCTGATATATTGATATATATATGGATTTACATCTCTGATATATTCTTATATATATATGTATATATGGATTTGCATCTCTGATATTTTGACATATATGGATTTACATCTCTGATATATTGTTTTTTATATATATATGGATTTACATCTCTGTTTGGCAAATCTTTCTCTGTCTGGCTGCTCTCCCTTCTCTTCCCCTCCATATTTGCCCTCCCCAGAGCTGTTACCTGTCGGCTCAGGCTGCAGCCTGGAGGCTCCAGAGCAGGCTGTTGCTCCTGCCTGGGTTCTTGCTTTGCTGCAGCCCTCAGGCCCAGATGGACAATCTGCCCAGTTCCTGTGTGTAGCATGAGAAAAAGGAAAGAAATGCAATAAAAGATTAGCAATATTTCCAGATCTGTGTGCTTTAGTAGGAGAGGTGTCAGGAGAGGCCCCTCTGCTCAGTTACCTTTTCACCTGCGTTTCCCTGGAACCACAGCAGGGCCAGGTTTTTCCAGTGCCTCACCTGCCAGCTCCCACCTGGGAAATGATGAAGGGGCCTGAACCTGGGCTGAGGGCTTTTGATTCCAGAATGTCCTGTGAGCCCAGTGTCAGCACGGCAGCTGTTGTCCCTGCCCACACTTTGTGTTGTGAATCTCAAGAGACCTTTGAGGGAGCAGAAGAAGGGGAGTCACAAAGAAGGCAGCTGCTGAGCACGAGCCAGTCAGGAGAACCTTCCCACCCAGCCTGAAAAGCCAGTGGCCTTGTGTCAAAACCCAGGAATGATTTTGGGGAAGATCCTTCTCTTGTGTCAGATGAACTGTGCCAATCCCTGGCTGCCAAGCAGTGCAAAACACAGCCTGTGTGCACTCCCAGCACAGGGTGGAGGAGTAAGATGCTCTGCAGTGGCCTGAGCTGAATCCTCCTCTAGGCTTTCTGCTCTCCCACTCTGGGCACGCTCCCTGTGCCCTGGGGAGCTGCTGCTCTGATGTCTCCCTGCATTATCCACCCTGGATCCCAACCAGGAAGGACTTGAGAACCCACAGGAGTCACTTTGGGAATGGGAGACTCCAAAGAACCCCAAGAAGAGCTGTGTTCTACCTTGATGGCTTTGTTTTTAGACCTTGCCAAGTTTATTTAGAGCTGTCTTTATGTGTTGTTTTATTGTGTTCCCAGAAATAGTTATTTTATTCAGTTCACTACTATTTCAGCAAGCTGTTCACTGAGCAGCTATTTGAGGAATTCTCTCCAAGCCCCTGATGGATATCTGGAAGAGCCTGACATTTTCCACATTAGCTCTGTTCCATGGCATGCAGAGCCTCTGCCATCCCCTCAGTGACACTGAATTCTGCCTTAGCATTGTAGTTACCTCTTGTTTTCTGCTTCTCGTGCTCCCCTGTTGTTTGAAGGAGCACAAGCTGTGTGCCCAGAATTTCCCAGTATCTTCCCAGTAAAGGCCTGTCTTGCAGCTCAGACTGCAAGAGTTCAAACTCTGCTTGCATGAGAAGGAAGAAGGGAAGGGAAAATACCCTGATGTTGGGTTCTGACTTCATGTGTGACCCAGAAGATTTCAGGAAGGGGTTGTAATTAACTTTTCCACCAAGCTTTGATAAAAGCTCAGGGATATAGACAGGGAAAATTATTGGCCTTTTCACAGAAGTCCCACTTGCTCTTTGGCCCTTAGTAAGCTGTCACATAAACTACTGCCTTGAAGGAATGGCTTAGCAAGGAGATTAGGGCTATGCCTTGGTGTCAGAATCCAATCCCAGGATGAGATTTCAGTGTGTTAAGCAAATTACTGGCTCAGAGAGAAAACCTGGAGCCTCCAAAAGACAGACTGGCTTATATCCCTCTGGGATAACACACAGTAACTGATCTCTGGCTTGTAGGTACTCTGGTACTGGCTGTTGTAGAGAAATCTGAACAGTTTCATACAATCAGAAGAATGTGGAGAAATATCCCAGCCCTGAGGAACTTCATCCCAGGAGGGTGAATTTAGGGCAAAACATGGGAACAGCATCCCTGAACCCGTTTGTGATGGGACAGCTGACAGGATGCAATGCCAAGTGTCCTGCTGGGACGTTCACATTTCTATTTCAGTGCTTAAAATTGGGTACTGATGTGAACGTTCCAAAACCTAAATGAAGGGATGAGAAAATCTGCCGAAGATGCAGAGGTACCTTGGTGGTTCACTGGTGGACTGAGGCAGGGTTAAGAAGAATAATTTCAAAGTCATTTTCAAGCCTTTGCTCATTTTCTTCATGATGAAATGATCTCTTTCCTTTCCTCCTGTGGCTCTAGGCAGACAGCTCAGAAGGGAAAGCTGATGGATTTCACCAGCACTGTCATCATCCCGCTGCTCTTCGGCAGCCTGGGGATCTTCGCGCTGTTCCGGCTGCTGCAGTGGGTGCGGATGCGAGCCTACCTGCAGGAAGCCGTGGTGGTGATCACCGGGGCCACCTCTGGCCTGGGGAAAGGTATGACCCAAACAGGCCACCAAGGGCAGCGCAGGCAGGGGGCTGTGGCAGGAGCAGCTCTTGGAATAGAGCAGCAATGAGATGAAAGTTCCCTTCGGTTGGATTTTGAGAGAGCGGCTCCCACCTGAGTCGCAACCACGGCCAGTGTAGATTTGGATGCAAGGAAGTCTCAACATCTGGTACAGAAAATTTAAATCACCTGGTATAAACTGGAGCTCATCAAAGCAAGGAATTAGATGCTGTTCTTGTGTTGGCAGGGGTCTTTTCCCTAAATCATGAAAAAGCCAGGAAGCCAAATTGTTTCTTTAAAACCTCCCAGAAGTTGTGTTCTGCCTTCATGTACTTCCAACTGCTCTGCCAACTCTCCACTCCTTCTCCTTGTCCCTCACCCCAAGTTAAGGTACCTTTCATGGTACAACTCCATCCACCCTAAAGTCAAACTCTCAGCATTATTAACAGCAGGGAGTATTTTTTTCCAAATGAAACTTAGATTTTGCTTCAGTGGCTACATTCTCTCATTCTGCTTTCTATAATTGCTTTAAAAGCTGCTTGAAGAGAAGACAAGGTGCTGTCTGCTGTCGAGGCCTTTCATTAGGATGAGTGCATTTATAGAACAAATAGAGCTTTAATTGATGCTGCCTTTGCATGTGAGTTTGTCCCTAAGGACAGGGGTGTTCAGGAACTGGCCAAAGGAGATGAACTGGTTCTCTCTGCCTGCCTCAACCAAAGAGTGGGAGTGGTAAAGGATCTTGTACCTCTCATCAAGAAGAGAGGAAATTAGTATTCCAGGAGAGACCTTGCAGCTGGAGCTCTGTCTGTGCTGTGGGGTGTAGAGACTTCCACCACTGTACTGTAAAGTTTCCTCCCTTTTTGACTCATTTGCAAGATCTTCTACAACTCCCCTTGCTCGTAGCTATTAACACACCAAACCACCTCTAACTACTGTGTGTTCACTGCCACCCACTGTCATCCCTTGTGCAAACAAGCAGTTTGTCCCTCTGGCTCCCAGAGGGGACAGGAACAGGCAATTAGGAGGACAATAGCCTGGCATCCCTTCTCCAGGCTTTCCCCAATGAAAAGAATCACCTTGATGAAGGCATTAATAAACCCCAGGCTCCCAGCTCCTCTGGAGGCGTTCATTAAAACTGAAACTCCCAAGACCTGTGTTAGATGACACACACAGGGACACTGTGGTCCCTCTTGAGAAGGGCATAAAGTCAAAATGAAGAGGCACAGGCAGATTTGACCAGCTGAGGAGGAGGATGTGTGAACAGCACAGTGAGCTCTAACCAGCACAGTATCTGTGAGCACAGCAGCTGCCTCATGTGCCTGTCACAGTTCCAGGAGAGTGGGACGTGGCTGTGACCTCTCTGTCAGTCAGCCTGGCCATCGCACAGCAGCAATAAAGTCACCTCAGACCCTGCAGCAAACAGCACTTGGAGCTGTCACCAGGGCTGATGTGGATCTCTCCTCTGGCTGCTATTCACACGCCTACTTTTCTCTCTTCCTGCTTCTCCACAGAATGTGCCAGAGCTTTCCATGCAGCTGGCTCCAGGCTGGTGCTCTGTGGCAGGGACAGTGAGAAGCTGAAGGAGCTGGTGCAGGAGCTTTGTGCCGTGAAGAATCACCGCAAGAACGTGAGTGTGGGACCAGGACAGGCCCCTGGGCTCAGCTGGCCTGCATTCTGCTGGGTTCTTACAGAATTGCCCATGGGTTGATCTCTTGAGCAATAGGAAAAATGCAACTCTGTGGTTAGGGATGGATGCTGATATAGGAGTACATTGAGCTGGCATGGCATTCCTTGTAAAAACACAAAAAAAAGCCATCTTGGCTAGAAATGGAAGTGAAAGCACATGAGGGCAGTGTCCAGACCCCTTACACCTGCACCTCATACACTGAATCTAGAAAAGTGACTTTATTTCTGCTTTTATTTTTCATGTCTATGCCTGCTGACTGTGGCTAGGAAAGGTACTGCTGGCTTCTGCAGAAAACACATGGGTTAGGTTTTGCCTTTTTCAGATGCATTTCCTTTAATAAGACAACAGGGAACTTTAGTACTTGAGGAAGATCTCCCTTGTACCTTTCCTGGGCTCAGGGATAAGGAACAGGCTGCAGGAGCAGAGAAAGATGAGCACAACCTGCCTCTGCCATGAATTCCTGCCACATGGAACAGGGTGTGGATGGCCCTGCTCCTGTGCTTCCAGAGCTGGGGGACCCCACCGTGAGCTGGCACGCCCAGCACTGAACTGTGTTTTGCTAACTGGAGTTTATTCACAGCCACACGAGCCCCACACCGTGGTGTTTGACCTCTCGGACACCAAAGCTGTGGTGAATGCTGCTGAGGAGATCCTGAAGGCCTCGGGTCACGTGGACATCCTGATCAACAACGCTGGCATCAGCTTCCGAGGCACCATCGTGGACACAGGGCTGCATGTGGATAAGAAAGTGATGGAAACAAATTACTTTGGACCTATAGCCCTCACCAAAGGTACCTGTGATCCACAGGATTTGGCTGATGCCTCTGCAGACCGGCACAGCTCTGCTTGTGTTTGTCATTGTAGCTGCTACAGCACTGCTGAAGGGAGGTTTGGGGTTCTGGGCAGGCCTGAGGGCATGACTGCATGGGAAATACCCCAGTGGAGATGATCCCTGGTTCCATCTCCTGACTCCAGCCTGCCAGGGGCTTGGGAAGAGGTCCAGTTATCCTGTCTGCACTGACAGAACATGGAGAACGTGGTGGGGGCTCCAGTGGAGCTGCAGCTTTCCTGGGAAGCTTTGGTCACACAGAAAGCTCAGCTCAGAGCGTGTCAGCTGCAGGAAATGGGAAGATGTTCTGGTGGCAGGAAAAGCAAATCCTGCTGCCCACTGTGTGGGAGAGCAGAGCCAGCACAGCAGCCCTTGTGCAGCCTCTGGCACAAGGAATCTCCTCAAGGTGACCCTCCCAAGCAGACACAGCTTCAGTCAGAGGCATCTGGGCACTGTCCCAACCCCTGCACCGAAGAGGGATCTTGTAATTCCCTTCAGCATCTCTGAGTGCTCTGAAAGCTTTGATTCTTGCCAGCAGCAATGGCAGCACTGTTGTCTGAATGGGTCTTTTCTGTCCTTTGCTAGCACTTCTCCCCTCCATGATCAAGAGGAGACAAGGCCACATTGTGGCCATCAGCAGCGTGCAAGGCAAAATAAGCATTCCTTTCAGATCTGCATGTAAGTACCTCCACAGAAGATGGGAAAGACATATTTGGGGCACCAGGCTGAATAAATACTTGGCTCCTGCTTCCACATTTAGCTCTCCATGGAATTGGCTGTGTGCAGGGAAGGCAGAGCTGTGCATCACCCTCAATGGGGTCACAAACCACTGACAGCACTCTTTAATACAAAATCTTAGCCCTGTCCTAAAGTTTTTAAGGGATGGAGAAAATGTTTTGAAAACAGCTTGATTATCCTATCTTGAGAGTCGCTATAATTCTATAATTTTATGGTATTTTGTTCTCGTCATTTGTCTGCATTTCTCCTCTAAGAAAGCAGGACTTTTTGGTTTTAATAAATGATGAAGTGCTATAGTACAAACAATGCCAGACAAAAGCCTAAACAATCTTGATCTGCAAACTCTTCATGCTAAATCAGTTATGACAAGAAATATTGGTGAGATTACTGGAAAAAAAGCCTTTTAAAAGATGGATGAACTAAGAGGAGAGTGTCTGACACACAAACATCTTTAAATCACTGAAAGGGAACACCAGGAGTAGAGTGGTGATGGCATACAGTGGGTGAGGAATGATGCTGAGGGGTGGAGAGCCTGGAATGTCTGAGCCATGGGGTTTTGCAGGTGATGTGGGTCCAGTTGCTGCAGGAATTGTGTTCTGAGGAGCTCCCGGGGTGCTTGCACAGGCACCAGAGCCACGTGGAGGTGGCAGCAGGAGCTCAGCCCTTGCCTGGGTGCTCGCAGGTGCAGCCTGTGCTGAGCTGGCTCTGGTGCTGCTGGCGTGGTGGTGGCAGTCACAGGCAGTGACCAAAAAAGAGGAGACACTCAGCCATTTCATGGGGGGAAATCCTGCCCTAGGCCATGCTCCCTGCTGTGCCTGCCTGTGTGATCTCTGTGCAGCCAAGCCCTGAACCTGCTCTGCAAGTCCCTAGTGCTCAGCACGTGCAGGGCAGCCAGCTCTGCCTTCCAGAGCTTTGGGTCTCCTTTATCAGGATGGGAGGCAGTTTGGGTTCACTCTGGAGCGCTCTGGCAGGGCTGTGATATTGAGCTCAGGATCCCAGCCAGTTTTGAACTTGAGTTTACCTTTTGTCTTCCTAAATTGCCTCTGACTCCCACTACCTGTTGCTGCCATTCACTGAACAAAAACAAACGTAGAGGCTGGAGAACAGCTCTTGCTGAGGAGTGGCTGCATTGCAGTGAAAAATCCACTCAGAAAGTGAAAATTCCTTCAGCCCTGCTCCTCTCCTTGGTGCACAGTCCTTTTCCTGTTTTCCAGATGCTGCCTCTAAGCACGCTACCCAGGCCTTCTTTGACTGTCTGCGTGCAGAGGTGGAGCAGTATGACATTGAGGTGACAGTTGTGAGCCCTGGCTACATCCAGACAAACCTGTCCCTCAACGCCGTCACCGCGGATGGATCTCGCTATGGAGGTGAGACACCACTCACTGCCCTTTCTAAAGCATCTCATGGTACTACAGGGTGTGTTTGCAACACATGGCCTCTGGTGGGGACACAGGTTAGCCCTGAAGGATCAAAAACCAACTCTGGATGCAGGGTAGGAACAGCAAGCCCCAAAATTCAGCCTTTCCAGAGAGCAACTATTGCCTTCAGGGCCAGCCATGAGGAACAGCTGCCTGTGCTCCCATACACAGCTGGAGTGAAAACCAGAGCAAGCAGCCATGTGCAGTTAGAGCCTTCCCAGGGAAGGCACTCAGTGGGGTTTACCTTTACCTGCTGCTGCTGCTCACTCAGATTTCCCTTGGCAGTTATGGACAAGACCACGGCCGAGGGACAGACGGCGGCTGAGGTGGCTCAGGTGGTTCTCAATGCAGTGGGACAGAAGAAGAAGGAAGTGCTTGTGGCTGGCCTGACCCCCTGCCTGGCCGTCTACCTGAGGAACCTCTGCCCCAGGCTTTTCTTCACCTTAATGGCATCTAGAGCAAAAAAGGAGAGAAAAGCAAAGGGCTCTTAGAGCTCAGCTGCCCCGAGCAGGGAGAGGCTGAGCCCCTGCAGTCGGCTGGGACATCACTGGAGGTGCTCCTGCAGGAAAATCCTTCCTCAAAAACCTGTTTACCATTGCATGGAGACTGGGAAGTGGTTTCCCCCACACTGCTGGAAGACAGCACCTAAGCCTCAGCTGGAGAAGGAAGGGTGCTTGGACAGAGGGGGAGAGCTGAGGCTGCAGGGGAGGGTCAGGGGAACACTGCAGCCGGGGTGGCCCCTGGCTGGGAGACTCCTCACCTCACTGCAGGCATGCTCAGCTTTACTGGCCTGCTACAAATAAAACCCACCTGTTCTGCCTTCACACGAGCAGGCCTTGGCTGTCCCCACCCCTGTGAAATACAGTCCTCAGCTGGGAGCTCTCGTGATCAGTGTCTCATTCCCACTCCTTCCAGTCTGATCCAGGACACGCTGCTTGCAGTGGGAAACTTCACAGCCTCTTCCTGTTAACGTGCCAAGTCATCTGATAACTTAAGCTCAGTCCAGTGCCACTTGTAAAGAAGTAACTGATGTACAATTTGGGTGTATTTGGCATCATTTTACCTGTCTGAATCATGCCCTACTGATGTACTGGGACAGTTAATCCTGCAGTGCCAGCGCTCTGTGAATCCCTGCCCAAGGAATGCAGGGAAGCACTGAACAGGGAGAACAGCACAGCAAGGCAGCTGCTGCCAGGACACACTGCACAGGTGACAGCAGCACACCTGGGCCACCTGCAGCTCAGAGCAGGTGTGATCCTGAGGATGCCAGGCGCTCTCTGGCACTAGAGAAGAATCCATATGTGTAGAGTGTAGCAGACAGACCCTTTGTTCTCATCTCTTTAAAGCAATCACAGATGCTAATTAGGATCACAGCCAGTGGGGAATGATACCTCCTGTTCAGGTATCACTCTTCAGGGAGCCTGACAGCCTGAAGGGGTGCTGTGTTCCATTCCTCACCCCTTCTCCTCATGTGAGGGATACCAGCACCACTAGGAAAAAGGAACTGCTGCACAGATATAGGACAGAAATAATCTTAAAATTGAAATAAACTCTACTAGTAGGAACCACGGTTCAGACCTCTCCTGCCACCTCCATGCACTTGCCAGCATTTTCCACGTGTCCTGCCTGGGAGTGCACATCTGATGACAAATAAATTACATTGCTATGAAATTAATCCCTTGGTCTACTCCAGCTCCTCACAGCACGTAACGTAAGAGGAAGGGAAAGCAGGAGGGTTTTGTTTGTCCTTGCATCCCTGCAAGGTGCTATTGTACCAGCAGTAGCTGCAGAACAACATGCTTTATCCCAGCCCCCTTTATGGGACCTGTTAGCTTAAATCCACCCAGAGAATGAGTCACACAACTTCTGATACAGATGTGCAGGCTCAGCAGGACCTTCTCCTTCCAAAAGCCTCTTCCTAACCACTACAGATCTAGAAATGATCTCTGAGGTCCGGGATGTGTTTAATGATGACAATGCTGCTGCTCTGTCAGGACATCCATCCTCTGCCACCTTCCCCGCGGTGAGGCTGCAGCTGTGTCACAGAGAGGCCTGGGCTTGGCCTCACAAGGTGAAGCTTTCAGGTGCAGACACCTTTCTTCCTGTTAAGAGAGGAAAGCAAGGCATTACCTTCTCTGCCTCTCCACAAGGGGAGCGTTGGTGTTAGTTGTGCTTTTCCTTTTGTGCTTCCCATGCTCAGCTCCTCAGTTTCTTGGTGAAATGCAGTGCTCCTGCCAGGCTTGTTCAGCTGCTCCATGTTCTGGTGTTTCAGGTCGTGGCTACCCAGGAAGGACCAAGGGGCTGCTTTGCATTTCTGTGTTCCCACCCAGGGCACTGAGGGTGAAACACATCAGGCCTGAGGGAAGAATGATGTGTGGGGAGTTCCTGTAGTTCCTGTGGGAGCTACAGCTCCAAGGCAGAGGTTGCTGAGAGTGCACCCATTCCCTTTGGAGGTAAACTTCCTCTCTGTGACCAGGGGAATGCTGCACATTCCAGAGGGGAATGCTGCACATTCCAGAGCACGTCCACAATGGGCAGGGGGGGCAGCAAAGTGTGGGGGCTCCTGAAGGGAGGTTTGTCCCCAGCCACTGATGATTCCACTGAGCTACTGGCGCTGGGGACAGCAGATACAGCACCACTCCACATGGATGGGAATTTCTGGAAGTTGTTTTACCATTTTACCATGCACTAAAATACCTCTCAAGACCCCTCTCATTCTCCCAGGTCACCTTGCACATTTACAGCCCCGACTGACTAACAACCAGAATGTTAAAAAGCACTTTAGCTACGTTATCACTGAAATTCCTTGGGAACAAGCCCCTCTGCCCCTCCACCTCAGAAGGGAGTAACAGCCGTGTTTTCCAATCAGACCTACCCATTGTGACAGCTAAGCTGACTTTTCACCATTCCTCCTGCAATAAGAGACCCCAGGAAACTTGCTAATTTTTAACTCAAGTCTCTGATGCCAGCCATGCATTCAGGAACCTGCCACAGTGATCATTCCAGACCAGGGGAAGCTTAACACAAAAAAGTACCAGGACCCCAGAGGTTTGGTGCAGGAAAGGAACTAACAGCTCTGAGAATTACCCTGCAACGAGTAAGAAAAGATCAGGAACACCTTTGCTGTGGCCAGCACAAAGACATTTCAGGGCCTTCTGTAGCAGTAAGCAGTAGTAGCTGTGGCAGATGTGCCACTGGCTTCAAATCCATCCAGCAGGGACTCTGGAAACACGTCAGGGTGGCAGGGCAGCCTGCCCAGCCTGGCCTAACCACTGAGAGATGAAGTAGTTGCATTTCTTTGCCTCCTCTCTGCCAAGACAACTGTACATTGTTGCTATAAATAGATGCTCTGGATCCCAGCTTCTTTTAACCTTGCAGGGAGAGAGCTCAGCCACTGTACAAAGGGCTGCTGCCACCCAGAAATGTCTCACTGCCACTGGAGCTCCTCCAGCCCACTCAGCTGCCTGTGCTGGTGCTCAGGGTGGGACAGCCAGCAAACCCAGTTTGCCCAGCACACACAGAATGGGCTGCGTGTCCTGCTCACAGAAAAACTGCTCCAGCAGAGAAGCACAGGTCACAACCGTGGTCAGAACAGCCCAAGGAGGCGAGGGCAGGGGCAGTCCTTGGTGCCTGCTGTGGCAGTTCGGAGAGATAAAGACAGAGAGGCAGAATTTGGGGTCTGACCCCTGTCAAGGTCAGCGTTTCAGCTGTGAAGGTCAGGCTGCAGCTCCCACTGGAGCAGGGAGCACACAGTGCACGGGCAGCTCTCACTGCAGGCCTTTGCTCTCCCATTCCAAATGTAACACCTGGAGCTGTGCCAAGCTGGCCCTGCCAACGCCAGCCACACCTATTCCCCATGTGGGGGAGGAGATTACAGACAGCGAGCCCCTGTCTTTTAAAAATAACTGGCAGATGTCACAGAACAGTAAATGCTTCCCACTCTAAGAACAAGATCTTGAGTTTAGAGCTAAAAAATGGATTAATGCACAGGACTGAATTCTAAAATTTCGGGTAACACAAGGTACACTCACGTGTAGCAGCAGCAGGAACAAGCAGCTCCTGTGTTCCGGGCAAAAGCAGTGGAATTGTGTGGTCAGGGCACAGCACAAAGGCAGGACAGGTAGACTCCCACCTTGGCAGCCCCCAAGGCATTTCGGAGATGTATCCACCTTAGGAAGAACTCGTACAAGAACTGAGCAGAATGTGTTTGTACCTGGACACTTAAAGTGATACCACTTTGATAACAGTGACAAGAGAGAGAGAGCATTTGAAATTCTCATCCTTTAATGGTCAATGATAACTTCTGGCTGGTTCTGTGTAATACAATTAAACAATATACTTAAATGTTTCCCAAAAAAAAAAAAAAGAAAAAAAAAGGAAAAAAAAAAAAAAGAAAGCAGCTCTCACACCCCTTCTTTCTATTGCTTGCTTTCACTGACATTCTGCTGCTGGATTGGACTCCCCTGGCCTAACATACGGATCTCAAGTCACCACACATCCACATCTCAAGTGTAACAAAGAGCTGAAAAACCTTGGTGCACCAGTGATGAGTTATCTGAAAAATAACAGCTCTATCAAACCAAATCCTTCCCAGTCTCCACCGCTTCTCAAAGAGGAAAAACAAAATGTTACTGTGGGAGTCTTAATACACTTGTCTTTGTGGGTTTCTCTCTTCCCTGCTGAAGTCATACAGCATAGAGTTCATAGATCTTCTTTACACAGTACACCAGGGCAGCGAGTGCTATCGTGTTGTGCAGTCTCTTTCTGTGCAGGTCGTCCTTCCTCACCAGCACCACGGGGGTGGACGAGGTGAGCGTATGCAGGGGCAGGCGCGAAAGTTTATAGGCATCGTACTCCACCTGGTACTTGCAGCAGGGATCGAACTGCCAGGAGATCCCGTAGAGGGTGCAGCAAGCCACGCTCAGCACTCCGGCGGGCAGGGAGATGTAGTGAGAATAATCTACTGGCAGTGCCAGGGGGGTGAAGAGGCAGGTGGTGCCCGCCAGCACGGCCGTCTTGTGCAGGCAGTTCCCCACGGTGATCCAGCGCGCCGTCTCGTCCCCGATGCGCGTGGGCTCGATCACGATGTACTTGTACTGCGCCTCCAGCGCCTGCTCCAGCTCGTACTCAAACTGGTCCTGAGCGTTCTCCCCGTTGTAGATCTCGTGCACAATGTAACAGTCCGTGGAGGACAAGGTCACCCTGGTAAGGGGAAACGAAGAATTAAAACTACAGGGCTGAAGGACAGGCCGTTCACCCACCCGGCTGGGAGAGCGGGACTGAAGCGCCCCAAGTGAGGGCAGCCCCTCAAGGTCACTGCCTCTGTTTCACAACCAGCAGCTTCTCTTCACATCTGCTGACTATTCCTGCTGTACAATAATTCATCCCAAAGGAAGGCAACGTATTTTTCTTACCTTTTCCTAATCTGGAGGATCTAGAACAATTTGAGAAACAGGGTCTTGTAGCAGTCCTGAAATGGTTTCTCACACTGATACCCAAGCAGAAGTGTCACTCACACCTTAGTGACCGCAACAAATCACTGAACAAACCCCACAGACTTCAGGAGCCTTCACAGAAACCAAGACAAGCAGCTCACTCGGGAGCACAAGCTGCTCTGGGAGGTTTGGGGAGAGGAAGCATCTCCAGATGAATACATTTGCTTTCTGATGCAGCTTGCTATTAGTCCTCCGTATTAACACAGCCTAGTAAATCCATGGTAAATCCAACAAGGATGGCCGAGGAACACTGCTGAAAGGGAAAGTGAAGAGGCAGCAGAGCATTCAGTTTGTGGCAGAACACTTCACTCCCTCTGCTGAAGTGGGATGCAGCAAAGCAAGACATGAACACGTTTTTAACCCAGGCACTGCTTAAACAGTGAAGAAAGAGCTGCTCACTTCACCTGGGAGCACATTCCCTACTCAGGGCATTCAGGGAACTTGTACTGGAGCAGCAGCTTTCAGCTACTTAATGTCACATCAATTTCCACCTTCCCTCCACCCCCTTCACCACATCACCTCATATCTGCAGCTACATTCATGTACAGACTGCTAAGAAATAGGATTATGACTGTTCACCTGCTCTGAGAAAGGGTAAAAACCTGTCCATCAGAACCAGGCAAAATCCCCCCTTCTATGCAGAAATGAATATTTCTGGCATACTTGTGCTTAACCAGAGCAAAACCGAGCACGTGGCCTAGCACAGATAAAAATATCTAGCAGATTCCTTTAGCAGAAGGAGAACAAATCACACATCTGACCTAATCACAGCAGATAAAACAGCCTCATCCCGACAGCATTTGTGATGCTGGGAGGAACACACTGCTGATGTGGAGAACAGAATGAGCACTTCTTGCTCCATTAGTACGGTGGTACTTATGTGCATGCACTGGAAAATAAGGGAGAAAAATACACATTCACAAGCTGCTGTTGCCAAACATTATCCTTAATGTGCAGCTCCACTCAGGCTGCAAAGGGGATTGAGCAGTGGCCAGCTGTAATCAAGAATATTGTTAAATTACAAGCTGTTGCAGACATGGCTGGGTTTGTAACAGCAGCAAACATCAAGCAGCAGGACCTGAGAAGCACCACCCTCTCCCAAAGCAGAGTCATAAGCAGTTTCATTAAAAGTCCAGCTGGAATTTATATAACCTACAAGGAAAACTCAACTTACAATGTAGTTATTGAGTTCTTGCAGTGCATTTCCCCCTTGGCCTGTTCATGGGTAGAAAGAAAAATAAAAATCCACTTTATTTCTGTGCATGCTGGGGGCTTCTTTAGGGCAATGAGTTGTCAGACATTGCTGGGAAAATTACCATTAACCCTTCCAGCACAGGGTGTGGGGGGCTCTGATGTTCTGCAGTGAATTGAGAGGTATTCAGAGAAAAAAAAAAATAAGAACAGGATCTATAGAAGGAGTTTCTAACAAGAAACCAGTTAAGCAGGTGTTACACTGACACCAAGGACACAGCTGGTCATGGTTTCTGCCAAGGATTCTTTTCCCTGATAGCAGCTGCTCCAAGTGCAGCTTCTTCCAAATCAAAAATTCCAGTTTCATTGCAAACATATAGAGGCTTAAGGTAGCTGCACACCACCAGCCATGACTTTGTGAAAGCACTTGCTAGGGCATAATGACTTCATGGAAAAGCTATTGCTGAAAGGCATTTTCAAGCTGGAAGCCAACCCAGGGCTAACACATCTCTCCAGACAAAATTAATATTTCCAACAAGAAGCACTTTCAGTGTTTTGAAATAGCTAGGAACATGCAGATGGGTGGGCAAAATAGAGAAGGAGAATCCAAATTCAACAGAGAACTTCCCAGAGGCTTAGGCACAGCACAGTTGTCATTCCACATCTCCCTGTCATCGCTGGGAAAACAGGGATGAAGCGAGCCCATTCCTTCCCTGCCTCTACAAGAGCCATGGGAATGGAGCTTCTAACTCTAGGAATTCAGGATCTACAAGACAAGGCATTTCTCCAGGCTCAGCACCAGCAGAGGTGGCCCTAACCCATCAGCCTGGTTTCTCCTTGTTCAGCTCTTGCCTGTTCTTCCCTCTGAACATCCCTTTTCAGAGCCACACCACAAACAGCCACCTGTCAGCAGGAATCCAACAGACCGGCCTGAGGCAGCACTGTCCATCTCTGGAATTTTCTGGCTTGCCAGGCTCTGGGGCTTTGTAACAATAAAGTTGAGAAAACCACATGCTTTTTTTTTTTTTTTTTTTTTTTTTTTTTTTTGGCCTCCAATGCCAAAACAAGCAGAATTTAAAGTATGTTCTGCTGGGAAAAATAAAGAAATGATTGGGAACTGAACAGCACAAAGGCTCGGTCCCTAAAAGAGTCTGCCCCCAGCTGTGCTGTTTCTCCAAATGAATCCTCTAAAACCAGGATAAATTTATTCTGATTTTAGTGCTGCAAATGGCAAAACAGCCAATCCAAAAAAGATATCTGCTTAAAGAGGACATGTGAAGAGTCAGCAAAGCAGGCAGCAAGTCTCAATTTCTGCACAGGGAAGTGGGGTTATCATGTATTATTTCCACACAAGAACTGGCTGCCCCTGGAGCACGGACAGCTGAAAACTGTTTGGATTTCAGATGATACAGAAAGAGACACAGATATGTGGGCTTGAGGAGCTGGGAACTTCACAGAGACAACTCTCCTGACACAGCCTTTCCATTAACACAGCAGCTGCACACCAACAAATCCAGTCAAAGCAAGTGGATTTGCTCAAACACTGGAGGCCGTGGAGTTTGCCTTTTGGAGCTTGTCACCCACCCTGGCCATGACAAACACAGCTGCAGAGCTGTGCAAGCAACTCTGAGCTGGCATCCACCACTTCTCTAGTGTGGGGATTTGATATAAACTCCATTTTACTTGAAAGAATAGTAAATAACCAGGCAGCACCTAGTGCCAGAAGACACAAAATGCTGCCAGGTGTTCAGAAGTCACACAGGCTGTTTACTAGACAGACCAGAGCCTGAAAGCAGTTGTTAATATTATTCAATCAAATGATTTTCCAGGATCTGTCTCCCCACTCCAAATAAGAGGGCACAATTAAAGAGTTGTAGAGCTGTTCTGTAGGAAAGGTTCTAGGCCTTATATCCAAATATTTGTTCTACTGCAGCTTCAGGCATTCTATATTTGAGAACTTTCAGTGTCTCACTCCTGGTGCTGAATGAATGCCTGGATGGGAGAATGTGACAGAGCTCTCAGCTATTCAGCACAGCAAGATGTAAATCACTTAAAACTCAACGATGTCAAATTTTGGTATTGCCAAAGTTAAAAGTAAGGAATCCATTGTTAACAGAGCTACAGCAGCAGGAGGGGCAGAAGTGGCTGTCAGCTATAGAGCAAGCTTCAAATTACATTTGGATTGTCTTCCTAACATGGCAATATGGGAGAGCACCAGGAGAGGGTGAACAATAGCAGCTCCAGCAGTTCATCAAATCCTGAAATGGTTTGGGTTGTGAGGGACCCCATCCTGTTCCAACCCCCTGCCATGGCAGGGACACCTTCCCCTGTCCCAGATTGCTCCAAGCCCCATCCAGCCTGGCCTTGGGCACTTCCAGAGATCCAGGGGCAGCCACAGCTTCTCTGGACACCCTGTGCCAGGGTCTCACCACCATCACAGGGAAGAATTTCTTCTGAAGTTCCAGTCCTCAGAGCAGCTCCATTTCTCTGCCTGCACCTTGGAAGCAGGCTCCTGAAACCAGCAGCCTGCCTGGTAAATGGAAATTTCAGCTGGATAGTCTTTATGGATGAAGACATAAGTAACATTCCAAAGAGGAGGCATGATGTCACTCCATGTTGTGCCAGGTGCCAAGTGGCAAAAGCAGAAACAAAAGAACAGAACACTGAGAACAAGGCAGGGGAAAACATCCTGGGAGAAGCCTCAGCATCCTCCTACCACTGCCCACCTGCAGGGACAAGGACTGAGCCTCCTCAGTTTGTTGCCTTCAACCTAATGGCACCTGCCAGACAGGCTTTTTTGGTGAGGGTTTGAAATTATCCAACTATCTCAGTTCTGAAAATGCTCAAAAATCACACTTGGAAACAATCTTAAGCTACACAAGTACAGTTCTGGACAAAAATAAAAGTTCTTTTGAGCCCCTCACATAACATGTAGGTCAAGTTTTGGTAAAGTTTTCTTTCCTGGGTGAGAGTTTTGCTCGGAGCACCAAACAATCAGATTAACTGAAATGGAGACCAGTTTGATAAGTAGTTAAAAAAATTAGAAGGGAGAAGCTTGCAGCTGTGTGATAACAACTGGTCACAGGCAGCACACACAGCCCAGCTCAGCAGGGCAAGAGGGGGTTCATGCTGGCTGTGCAAGATCTCAGAAAAAGGACATTACAGATGGCCAGAGCATGGCTGGGAGCACTGCTGGCATCTCAGCCAAGCTGGAGGAAGTCAACAGAGTCAAGGCACGACAAATCCAAACACTAAACTTCCCTCCCTCCAACATAAATCCTTCCTGAAATTTAATTTAATTTCAAGATTAAGAAATGAGCTGTGGCCTGGCTTTAATTCTCAGTGGAAATATTCCACCTCCCAGTCATTCCCCAGTGTATGTTTCCACTCAGGCTAAGGTGCACAGAAAGCACAAACACATCCCACCCTAAACACCTGGAGAATTGTTTCTCTGCTGAAGGTCCCCACAATCCACCAGGCTCGAGCCCTCAGCCAGGGCTGTCAGGCCTGGGGCTTTAAGAAGGGCACTCAAGCAGAGGAAGAACAGGAAATGCAGGGCAATAAAGCAAGACTTGAATTCAAAAGATGCACCTTTAATTCAAATAGGAAAAAGGACAGGAGAACACTGGGAAGCTCTTCAAGCAGCCTCAGGGAGGGACAACATTACCTGAACTCTAAGGAAAACATTACAACAAATCCAGCCCAGACAACAAGGAGGTGTCAATTTTAAGTCAACTAATGATTAGCCAGGCTGATGGAAATAGGTCAATCATTGCTGCAAGCAGAGCACCAGAAATCTGAGCAGTGCAGGCAGCGAAAGGGGAGCTCTGTGAGGGCACAGAGCAGCCAGTGCAGGCAGTGGTGATGACATGGAAGCTGTTCTTTCCAGAGTTTGTCAGAACATCTCCCAGGGGAACAAACGACATGCTGTCCACTGCTCTGGCGGGCACCAGGCTGCCTTTTACACAAAAACACCCAGTACAATCCTGTGTCTGTTCTGTATGAAAAAGTTGTTTTGGTCTACAGATTAACAATTCCCTTTAGACAGGCTCCATTAAAGAGTCTATCCAGAATGAAGAAAAACAAATATTTAGTTGGTTCCCTTCAGTGTTTTTGGTTATTTTGTTTAACATTACTATTTCACCACCAGAGCCAGCTGGAGTTCACAGTCAACATCCTTTGAAATTAATGTCCTTACATTCACTCCTAGCAAGGAAAGCACTTTTTAACCAATTATAGCTTTCTCTGTATCAATAAAGTCACTTATGTTATGAAGGGACTCAGTCTCCACAGATATGCTGGTCTATTTTTTTAAAATAATTTTAAATGAAAGCTGCTCTGGTCTTGCAGCAGACAGGATTTTATTCAGTCCTGAGTCTCCTCACACCACCTCCGACACACAGCTGCCTTTTAGAGCGGCTGGCTGACAACTACAAACACTCCTTGAAACAGCTCAGCTACCAGGAAAACTGCATCAGCACATCCAGCTCGAAGGAACGTGTCTTCGGACAAGAACCCTGCCCAGAGTAAGAAAACTGTACTGGCCCTATAAAAAGCACATGTCATCATGTGATGACATCAGGTCTGTCAGGTGCTGCGCAGCCTGGCAAGACGGGCAGGTGTGGTTTGGGATCAGGATCAGCCACTGAGGCACAGGCAGAGGCCCAGTCATGCACATCTCCTGCTCCGCAGCTGCCAGGAAGAAGCAGCACCTCGCTGACATCACCCAACACCTTCTGGAATTACCCTCCTGTCACGTTTGTACAGGGTGACACCTAAAGAACCAGCAGCTTTTGATGGAGATTGTGAAACGCTGCTCAGGGGAGGATGTGCTGCTCTGTGCTCCTCCATACCCTTCTCACTGGCAAAGGAACAATCACACAGGCAGCAGGTTCATGGAGTGACTGTGTTTGGGAATATTTCTGATCATAAGATCAAGAGCAATCACAGCTTTGAAACAAGATCACCTCAAACAACAATTAGATTATTGTACAGGTTACAGATGAAGTTACACAGTAACGACTCACTTCTAAGTCTGCGTCAGTTTTCACCCTGGAAGAATAATTGAAGTTATTAAGTGTTCTTTTCCATATTCTGTTTCTTCCCTTCTGCTGGGAGGACACGTCTGCCACATGAAAACTCCACACCTCCCGTGCTGGGGCAGTGCCAGCACTGGGTGCAGACAGTTTTACCACTGTGGTATTCTTAGCTGTTTATTTAAACCACGCTGATGCAGGAATTCCATTGGCCCTTCCAGTTCAATTACTTTTGAATTCCCTGAACACAGGCAGCATTCCTGCAGTTCACATTAGCACCAGAATTTTCAGGGCTACTTGTGGCTCTCCTTGGCCGGGTAGATTCAACAGCATCAAAGCAAACACTGCTGGATCACAGCAAGGGAACAAAGCGAAGCAAAAGCCACGAGACAAATGAAGGGGGATATCAGAGTTTCTAATTAAGAGGGATATCAGAGTTTCGAGGCGAGGCAGTAGGACAAAGGAGAACTCAGAGAACACTGCAGCAGCTTTCAGCAGCTGCCGGTTACATCAGTCAGCCCTGGGGCAGAACAGAAACATGCCAACGTCAGGAAATGCGGGATAAACCCAGACATTTTCAGCAGGTGGAGAGCTGTGCACACAGGTTTTAAAGCAGCTCGACCAGACACTGTCTTAAGCTGTGCCAGGGGAGGTTCAGGTCTGACATTTGGATGGATTTCTTCACAGAAAGGATGATTAAATACTGGAATGGGCAGCCCTGGGAGGTGTTGGAGTCACCGTCCCTGGAGGTGTTTAAGGACAGACTGGGTGGCACTCAGCGCTGTGCTCCGGGTGACGGGGTGGGGACCGGTCTCAGCGTGGACTCGATGACCTCAGAGGTCTTTCCAACCCGATTGATTCCGTCACATATCCCTCCGTCTCTTTTCCCCATTTGAAAGTTGCGATTCCCAAACTTCCACCGCTGTTCCGTGGGTATTTCCAGCCCGTGCTGGCCGCTCCTCCGCCCCGGCGGAGGCCGGAGCGCGGTGCCGAGCTGCCTGCCCGCCGCGGCCCCGGCAGAAGGAGGTCACCCTGGAGGACTCGCCGCTCCCTCCCCGCCTTTAAAAATAGCCGTGGACGGAAGGAGCCTCCCGGGGCCGGCCCTCCTCTACCCGGCCCCCAGCGCCGCATCCCGCCGCGGGCAGCGCTGCCCCGGACGCGCCGCGGGCCGCGCTGACCTTCCCCGGGCGCGGCCCCGCCGAGCGCCCCCGGCCCCTCCGCGCCTCAGCGCGGCCGCGTCCCGCGCCCGCCCCGCCCGGCCACGCTCCCGTCGCGGCGCCCCCGTTCTCGCCGCGGGGTCGCGGGGCCGCCGCGGGCGGTGCGGCCCCGCAGCCCCCGCCGCCGCTCGCCGCCGCCCGGCCGCCCCTCACCTGTCCCGGCCGCCGCCGCTGTTGGTGCTGCCGGGGCCCGCGCGCCTCCTTCCCCACGCCGCCATCTTGGAGACACTCGCCTCGCAAATGTCTCCGCCGGCGGCCCGCGGGCGCGCCGCGGTGCCCGACGGAAGATGTAGTGCGCGGGGGCGGCGGCGGGCGCTGCTCGGGGTGGGGCTGAGCCCGCGGAAGGACTACAAGCCCCGCAGTACCGCGCGCCGCCGCACGGCCGCGGGGGGCTCTGGGGCGTGTAGTCCCCTGGGCAGGGGCGGTGGGGCCGGGCGGGCACCGCGGTGAGAGCCCGGTGAGGCCCCCGGCCGCAGCCCCGGCACCGGTGGCGGAGCGGCTCCGCGGGGCTCGGCTCGGCTCGGCTCGGCCCGGCCCCGCCGCCCGGGATCCTCCAGCCGGTGGGAGGAGCGCGGCGGCGAGTCCCGGCCTGCCCCGCGGCCCCGCCGTAAGGGGATGCGGCTGCTCACCTAGGCAGCCTCAGCATCGCCTCCTGATCCTGAAAACCCAGGAGGCTCCTTCCCTGCAGGCGACTAGGGATGGAGGAGCCCCTGTGTGGCACTTCCCTGGAAGGAGAGGCAATGTGGTTTTGGGGTGAATTTTGCCCCCTAATCAATTCGAAAGGGGGGCAGTGAATGGGGAGGCTCCTTCTGCATCTCTGAAGAGGAATAAATCATAGAATCACTTAGGAAAAGACTTCAAGATCATCAATTCAATATAAAGTTCAATATCAAACGCTTCTCTAGAATTGCAGTGTAAGTTGGGCACTGCCAGAGGTTTCCTAGCTCCTGTGGATCCATCAGGTTTTGTGCTGGGTGCCTGGATGGTTGAGCCTCTGCAGGGCTCCCTCTTGCTCCTGACTGGATTCCTCCCAGAAGAGAAGCCTTTTCACCAGGACTTTTAAGTTTTCCTTATCAAACAGCAGCTCCTTGCTCCACACCCCCTCCTTTCTCAGAGCCCTCCTCCAGCCTGACAGCGCTGCCTCTGCATCTCCCGTTCCTAGAAAAATCCTCTTTTTGACAACATTATTCCCAAGTGATGTGATGTGAGTGAGCAGAACAAACCCCTGGCTTCCTCCACCTTCCCAGGCATCCCGAGGCTGCTCCTGCAGCCGGCAGGGCCCTCCCACAGCGCTGCTCTCCCAGCTGTGTTTTGGGGGGCAGCTGTTTCGGGGGAGGTGAACGCTGCATTGGCAGGAACGAGGAGGTGTTTGGGAAGCGTGCCCAGCCCGGCAGAACGTGCAGCAGCGCTGGGACAGGCCGGAGCACGGACTGTGTGGAATGTGGAATGTAAACAGCGTGTGTTACCAGCAACAGATCCCAACCGGCCGGGCTGTCCCTCGGGAGCAGCAAACCCCACGCTCCTGCTGCAGCCCAGGGGCGGCTTGTCACGCTGGATCAAATCATAACTGTTCTCCACACCAACCTTCCTGGCAACCTGAGTTATCCAAACTCCAGCCTCAGCCTCTGCAGCCTTCACCCAGCGCGGGGAAGTGACACAAATGCCCTGCTAGGATCCTGAGTGCTCAGGCTGTGCTCCCAGCCCTGGGCAGTGCTGGCTCCAGGAGATAAGTGCCTTGTGTCCCTCTGAGTCACCTGCATGCCCACCTTGCTCTGGATAAGCACAGCAACTGGATATTTAAATATTTTCATGCCCATCTTAAAGCAGTGGACACAAACACCGAGTGTGTGCTCGTTTGCAGGACAACTCCCAAAGACTGGCCTGAAATGCCAAGGAGGAATGATGAAGGTGAGCCGGGCTGGATCAGCTGGCAAAGGAGGGGAACCAGTTGAGATCCTGCTCACCCTGAGCTCTGCACAGTCATCAGGAGGTCAGCCAGCCCTGTGACCTCAAATAAAACACAATAATTTCACCCCTTACCTACTGATCCTCTGCAGTGGGAGCATGTGGTCCCCCCAGCACAGCACAGCCACTGCAGCTCAGTTAAGCCACACTTTTATTGTACTGTATTCCATGCATTATGTTCATGTTCTATAGTATGACAGGGGGAGGGATCAAGATAAATGTTAAACATAAACAAGAGCAGAAAGGTCGTTTGTAACAGGTCCTGAGAAGGAAAGGCACATCGTAACCACCGAATCCAACAGAACGGGAACCTTGGACAGAGGAAGACAACGCTGGAGAGCGGATGAGGGAGGGGGTGTTTCAAGTTGGGGGCTGTGGAAGCAGGTTTGACAGCCACCTGCATTCCCCCACCCACCACAGGTCTGTAGTTCAAACGGGTTTGGGGAGCTCAGTATTCAACCAAACCACTTCCACACTCCTGTTGCCCGGGGAGAGTCCAAGATCCCAAACTCCTCCGGGCTTAATCAGCACCAAGGGGCAGCACGGGACTCAAAGCTCCTTTCTGCAGAGACCAGCTGGGAAAAGGCAGCTGGTGGGGAGGCAGGGAAGGGCTACCCAGCACCGAGGGACCCCCAGGAAGGTCTCACCCAGCCCTGCAGGGTCACAGGAGCACCGTGGGCTGCGGCATCGCTGGTGAGCTGCGGGTATTGCTATTCACTGGCACGGAGGAGGAGGGAAGGCTGGCACAGAGCAAGGACACGGCAGAGAAAGGGTTGGCACAGCCACTGGCACACGTCTCTGTCAGGTCAGACGCGGGGGGGTGTAGCACCTCGAAGGGAAGCAGCAGCAGAACCGTGTGCTGTGCTGATTTAAGGCAGCGATCGCTGCGCGGATCCAGCGCCGGGAAGCTCGAGGCTCCTGCCAGAGCAGCACGGGGGCTCCAGAGCCAGGCTGGGCTGGGGACTCTGCCCAGACAGTGAGCACAGCACACCCTCCAGCGAGCTGACACAACAGGGGGCTGCTGGAGACTGCACACAGTGGAAATGAGCACTAAACCAGCACAGAGCTCAAGCATCGCACCCAGCCCTGCTGTGGCAAAGACACAAGTGTCTTATCTTGGCTTCCAGGGGACAAAACAGCTCAGCTTCACCTTGGAATCAAGAGAAGGGATGGTTCAGTCATCACAGCAGTACCAGAGCCAGCCTTGCTCCTGTAACTGTGTGTTAAAGTGTGTTTTGCATGTTAAAGAAGGAATATTTAGCAGCCCACGTTTCTTCTTGAGCCTCTTTAGTTTGTTACCTGCCACCCTTTCCCAGTCCCTCAAAGCCACCCTAAAGGTCACAGCCTGGGTGAAATAAGCAGCAGGAGGGCAGAAATGAATCAGAGGCAGGGCTGAGCTTGAAGCCCTTCCTGAGCAGCACAAGGCAGAGGTGGCTCTGCCCCCTGGCACAGGTGGTGGGCACGGGCAGGGGTCTCACAGCCTGCAGTGTGCAGGGCAGGGATGGAGGTTGGGAGTTTTGGAAGCCTGAGAGGGCTGTGCTGTGCTGGTGATGGGCAGCCCAAAAGCACGGGCAGGCAGCAAGGGTTCTTCTCAAGCTGGTGGCCAGGGACAGCTCAGGCTGGAATCCTGGCACAGGGTCTCCATCTCTGGCCACCCCAACCAGGAGAGAAGATTGTAGGAGTTTTTGTTTTTGCTGCCATGGATTTTGTGCTGGGCTCTAGGAAAGGGCTGAGCTGCCTCTCAGCTGGGCTTTCAGTCACTCCGTGGCACAGATTGTAAACTTTAGTCCCTGCTGAGCTAAGCAAGGTCTGGGTTTGGTCTCCAGGTGAGAGGCTCTCCATGTCCTGCCTGGCTGCAGCCCCCAGTGTCTGCTCAGGGCTGGGGGTGTTGAAAACATCTCTCCCTCACCACGGCCCTTCCTTAGGACACCACAAAATCCTGAGAGCTCAGTGTGAGAGGTGTAGCTCAGGCCCTGGAAAACGCAGGCAAGGCAGGACAGGCAGCAAGCTGGAGTCTGGCAGTGCCCTGCCATCGTGGTGTTACCTCCTCATCTGAGTGGGGCAAGGCTGGGTTGTGCTACAGAATCATCATCCACCGAGGTAAGAGCACGAAATGAGGGTGTTCCTGCTGCTGGCCAAGGTCCCCACGATGCTGCCAGTGCCCTGAGCTTGGAGCTGTGAGGAGGCCCTAAGCACACAGGTAATGCCACGAGCCAGGGCTTCCTTCCAAGGGCTGTAAGGAGAAGCCACTGGAATCCACGTGGATGCAGGCACCTCTAGCACTGAACCCTGGAGATGGGCCAGGAGCAGGTCCTGGAGGCCTCACCCTGCTGCTCTCAGGATGTCCTGATGGGGCTGATATGGGGCACTGACAGGGATGCAGAGATGGAGGAGAGGGAATGGGGGGAGCCTTCCTCTTCAGCTGCAGGAAACCACGCTGGTGCCCTGGGACGTCCCTCACTGCTTCGGCCAAGGCTGGCTGTGGGGCTGGTCTCTTCTCCTGAGCAGGCTGTGTCCACACCGAGGGCAGGGAGACAGGGATAACAGTCCATGATCCTCTGGGATGCCACTTCAGGGCTGTGTACAGAAGTTGGGCAGGAACTGGCATCTCCAGGGAGCAGCATCTGCAACTCGGCCACGTTTCTTCCTCTGCACAGACTCAGCCACAGCCTCTGCAGTCCAAGTCCACTCCTCGCACGGCTCTTGTCTCTAGGCTCGAGGGTGTCACCATCCCAGTGTCTCCACAGCCAGGGCAGCAAAGCCCCCGAGGTGCCACCATGTTCCACACATTCTGGTATGTACTGCATGTGGATTTGAACACGGCTTGGTGCCCACCAGGTGCTGCAGGGGATGAGCCTGACGCAGGGCTGGGGCTCCTCCAGCACCTCCCTCTGTCCCACAAAGCTTAATCCACAGCTGCCAGGAGGAAAGGGGGGCTGGTACCCCATGAGCAGCCCTAACCAACATCCCCCAGCAAGTTCAGAGCTGTCGCCAAGCAGGGGGGAGAGGATGAGGTGCAGAACAAGTCATGCCCTGGCCTTGCGATGGAGTTTGGTGGAAAATTCGCCCTCTTCTATCCCCTGGCTTGGGAAAAGCACTGGTGGGCACCACGTGTGTGCCCAGGGGCTGTGGCCATGCTCACACGTGGGCAGAGAGGAGGAGGAGGAGGTGCCCACACTCACGCACCGCACGGACACACTTAAAAAAAACGGGAATTGCCAGTGGGAAGGGGTTTCCTGAGACTGCAGAGAAGCCAAGGCCGCCTTGAACAGTCAGGGCCAGGTGTGCTGGTGAGGGAGCAGTCCTGCCTTAAGGCTGCAAGTGTTCCAGGTACTGCGGCAGCGGGTTCTCCTTGACGTATTTCTGAATGTACCAGCACGTCAGGTGGGCCTTCAGGTCCTCCTCCACCACAAAGTCCAGGGCTGCCTGCAAGCAGTGCAGATCAGATGGGTCACAACCAACACCCCCAGCCCTGTGGGAGTCCTGTACCCCTCACCCAGATGGGGGAAGCAGCAGGAGTCCCTCAGGTACCCTCAGGCCTGAGGGGAGAGCACAGCTGTCCTGCCACCAGCTCACCACAGAGTCCCCAGTTTAGTCCTCAACGCATCCAGCCCCGTGGCTGCTGTGCTGCAGGTGACACAGCCCATCCTGTGAAGGCCACCTTCATCATCCCTTTGTCCCTGCTTACAGGGCCAGGGAGCAGCTGGACCCCAAAGCAGCACCCCACTGTTGTGCCCATGCTCTCAGCTCTCCCTGCACAGCCCGAGCAGGCAGAGGGCTCACGAGGGCAGTGAAGGTCTGACAGGAGGGGTCCGGCTCGAGCTGAGGTGAGCCTTCAGCCCCTGCACAAGGGGTTTTTGCCGAGAGGAGGAATGGGCTGAACCCGGGCGAGGGGCTGGATTTGCTGACACTTACCCAGCTCCTCTTGCCACAAAAACCAGGAATGTCTGACCCCAGATTTCCCATCTGCCCCGCCAGCCACCCCATCTCCCATCAGAGCAGGATTCCCAGAGGGCACACGCGCAATTCCAACGTGACAGGGCCTGCTTCAGCCAGGATCTTTACCCCCAGCTGGGATGGCAGCAGCTCTTGCCCTTCTGGGAGGCTGGGCCCTACCTTTGCCAGGTGCTTGGCAATTCCTCTCCCTCGATAGGCATCGGGCACCTCCGTGTGCTGCAGGTCCACGATCCGCTTCCCCACGTACTCGTAGAGCAGCACGGCCTTGTCGTGGCAACCTGAGGGTGGCACAGAGGGGTCAGGGTTGGGATGTCCCCAGAGAGCCCACAGCAGGGATGGCACAGAGGGGTGAGGGTTGGGATGTCCCTGGAGAACCCACAGCAGGGGATGGGAGAGAAGGGTGAGGGTTGGGATGTCCCCAGAGGGACCCCAGCGGGGAATGGGACAGAGGATTGAAGGTTGGGATGTCCCCAGAAAACCCACAGCAGGGAATGGGACAGAGGAGTGAGGGTTGGGATGTCCCCAGAGAGACCCCAGCAGGGAATGGGACAGAGGAGTGAGGGTTGGGATGTCCCCAGAGAGTCCCCAGCAGGATGGGCAGTTT
The DNA here is from genome assembly GCF_015832195.1 of Motacilla alba alba. Lineage (NCBI taxonomy): Eukaryota > Metazoa > Chordata > Aves > Passeriformes > Motacillidae > Motacilla > Motacilla alba. The sequence goes on along the minus strand of NC_052029.1, from coordinate 13,695,073 downwards.
TGGGACTGCTACATCACCCCTCGTGCCATGGGAATGGCTCTGGTGCTGGGTTTCAGTGGTGGCTTTGCTTTCAGTGACACCTGGATGTCCTCACTGGTCCCCCTGTGGTGTGAGCAGGGCCTTTCCAAGCCCCTGGAGCAGGAGCAGGTTTTTGAGCCGGCCCTGAATCAGTGATGCCAGCACAACATGCTTAGGGTAGGAAAGCAGCTGTGGGGAGGAGATGTGTTGATGGTGGGGGAGAGTAAAAAGATGAGGGGAAAACCAACTAAGCTGACCCAGGTAACAGCCAATTAATTTCTCCTCCAGCACAGGGTTTTTTTTTGTTGTGGCACATAAAACAGGACAAGACTCCTTGGTCTGGTGTTGCAGCATTGTCTGGACACGTTTAGGGGAAGGTGAATGCCACAAACACACAGGAAAGCACACACAGGTGTGCAAGGGGGGCTGTGCACACAAATTTACATGTACACACACACAGGCTTCCTGTTTCAACACCCTGACCTTTCTCACAGCAGCTCAGTTACAGGAAAAAAGAAGTTTCAGCTCACGTATAAATCAGAGGAGTCAGAACACCCCTCTGGTTTCATCCACAGAACCTGAGGCTTCAGTACAAAAGCAAATGTTTCATTTCTAGAGAGTTTCTGTACTTAAAAGTGAGTTTCAGAAATGCAAGACCTCAATCAAAGAGATGAGAGTGATTAAAATAATGTGAACGTTTCCTTCTGTCCAATGTTTTTTTTTAAGGCTGCAAAGTTCACCTGCATTCAGGATCTGCTTTAGCTGAGCTCAGTACACTCCATTTCACTGCAGTTCAGCTGACAGCTCCAGCCCAGTCTGCCTCATCTCTGTATTCAAGAGAAACTAGAAAGGAGCCCATTGGAATTTCGTGTTTCCAGAGAAGCAGCTCAAGCTTTTATTCCTGCTCCTTTTGTGCAGACACTCAATTCTCCTACACTGGATGGAAACCTTCACATTTCCAGCCCGAGTTTATCCCTGCTGGTTTCTGCCCACTCCTTCTTGTGCCAACATTGTTCTTGGGTGGACATAAATAATTTCCCTCCCTGCCATTCCCCCAAGTATTTCTAGGCTCCAGTCCTGCCCCTCTCAGCTCTAGCTCACCAAAAAGCTTTGAGTTTCCCCCAGACAGAAAAGAAGGAGCACTGCAGTGTTTCTCCATGTGGATCCAGGCACCCCAAAAAAGCCAAGGGAGCAGGTGAAGCCCTTCCCCAGCAGCACAGACCTGTCTTGCTGGAGGGAAACCTGCCCAGGCTGGGGTGTGAGGTGCCCTCACCCTCACAGAGCATTTGGTGGCAGCTCTCAGGGGTGGCAAGGGCAGAGTTGGCAGCACCAAAGGCTGTAAAATGATCTTATAGCAGCAGCTTTCACTCATTCCAGCCCTTCCACCCAAGTCTCCTCCCAGGCTAAAACTTTCCATAGCCTCTGCCTGAAGCTTTGAGAAGTTGAAAACTTGACCACAGAACAAAAGATCTTTTTTCTTTAAACACACTTTTAAAATATACGATCTGTTTAGAAGTATCAAAGACACAAATGCATTTTAAAGCAGGAGGTGATGGACATTTGGAGGATCTCAGACATGTCCTGGACAGGCTTTTCCTGGATATTCCCTGTACCACAGCAGCACCACAAACCCCCAGCCAGGACAGGAGCTGCAGAGTGCCACCAGATCAACACACACAGAAAGGATTTTACAACCAGCCTGATTTTACAACGGAGCCAGTGCTGCTGGAAACTGAGCCCAGTTCAGAAAAACACCCCAGCTCAGCCAAGTGCACGATCCCATCCACACACCTCAGCGGCACAGCACACAAAACCAAGGACACTCGTGCCACGGGGTGTGCTGTGGGCCCTGCAGGTCACAGCCACGGCTTGGAAAGAGCCAACCCTGCTGCCGTGTGCTGCCCTGGCCGTGGGGGCAGCTCCCAGGAAAGCTGGGGGGGCTGGAAGCAGAGCTGACCCTTCCAGCCCCAGCTGGGAGCAATCCCCCCCAAAGAGAGGGGGCACAAGCACAAACCCCAGCAGAACGTGGCGTAAGAGACACCTCCTGCCAGCCTCCAGCCCGTGCCACCCCCTGGGCTCAGGGACAGCAGTTTATCAGCCTGCACAGGCAGAGCTGGGCACACAGAGCCTGCCCCGGGGTTTGACTCACTGACACTGAGGAAGTGGAGTCGATGCAAATCAGCACAGCCAGAGAGGAGCAGGGTGGCAGCAATGGCAGCACAGCCAGAGAGGAGCAGGGTGGCAGCAATGGCAGCACAGCCAGAGAGGAGCAGGGTGGCAGCAATGGCAGCACAGCCAGAGAGGAGCAGGGTGGCAGCAATGGCAGCACAGCCAGAGAGGAGCAGGGTGGCAGCAATGGCAGCACAGCCAGAGAGGAGCAGGGTGGCAGCAATGGCAGCACAGCCAGAGAGCAGCAGGGTGGCAGCAATGGCAGCACAGCCAGAGAGCAGCAGGGTGGCAGCAATGGCAGCACAGCCAGTGCCCTGCTCGCCCTCTGTCCCTCCCTCCACTCACAGGGGGCACGGGGAAGGGGAAGCTTTTTTGGGAGCTGGGCAAGGGACCAGGTCTAACCTTGCTCTCCATGGAGGGCTTGCTTCCACCGGGCACGAGTGCCCAGGCCGGGTGGCTCAAGGGCCTGGGGGAACAAGCAGAGAGCCCAGTCCCAGCCCAGCTGAGGAAGGGACACATCAGGCATCTGGCAGGACACAGGCACCCCACTCCAGCCCATCCTTCACTGTCCCCCCTCTCCTGGCACACACAAAGCACCCAGCAAGGGGAGGCTGCAGCACCGCAGGACTGTCCCTCGTCCCTTCTCCCTGTCCCCCTGCACCTACCCCAGCCCACGATACCCCTTTGTGTGCCCGGGACCTGGGCAGGGCCCTGGCTGCTGCCTGCAAGGCCAATTTCTGTGCCCTGGCCCCATTTGGACACTGCTGCAAAGCCATTCCCTGGGAGCAAGGGCACAGAACAAATGCCAGCCCCATCTCCCAGGAGCAGGGGCAGGAGGCAGCTCAGGTCTTCTGCTGCTGAGCCAAACAGTGGGGGGGAAAAAAAAAGCAAAAGCTGCATGTGGGGTGGGCTGAGAGGACAAGAAGTCCCGAGGAGCTCGTGCATCCCAGGCTGGAGCTCTGCCTGCCATGGGCTGGCCTCGCTCCCCAGGGAGCTACTGGCACGTTACTAGGGAGAGAAAACACAACAGAGCACAACAGCCAGAGTGGAGACAGCACGAGGCTCGTGGAGGGGCCTCGGTGGCAGGAATGGCAGCAGGGGGGGCTGCTTTGGAGCAGTTTCCTGTTTAGGAGCTCTCTGGAGGTGCGGGGATGTCTTTGATGCAGGGCCTGGTGACAGAGCCCTTGGTCCCTGCTGCAAACCCAGCACCTTCCCCCCCTCCTGAAAGCATCTGCCCCATCAGGCAGGAAAGCTCCAAGGCATGACCTGCTCCAGTTTTCCCAATAAACCCGAGCCTGGGCTCCTGGACAAGGAGCTCCTGAGACTCAGATCAGCAGTGGGCAGAGCAGGAGCTTCCAGCCAAAATCCTGCCCAAGTGCAGCTGGGGAGGAGTGGGAGGTTTGGGAAGTGTGGTGTGCTGCAGCCAGCAGAAGTGTTGGAGTTGGAATGTGTGAGAAGCCCGAGCATCCCTGAGGAACTGGAGCTGCTCCATGCTCGTGGTGAGCCTGTCTCCCAACTGGAGAGCCCAATGGGTGTGATGGGCACCAAGAAGTCACAGCAGCTGCTGCTAAAAGCTCTTCCCCTGCCCCAAACATCTGTGGCAGCAGCTGGACCAACCAGCCAACTGCTTTGGCATGGAGGGGGTCCCTTTGGGTTTCTTGTTTTGACCTGAAATTTCATCTCAGACCCAAAGAAATACCCAACTGTCCCTTTTTGTCCCTGACAAAAGCAGCCTGTATGATTCCCATGGAAGCTTCTAGCTTTGACAAATTGATGTTTTCCAAGAGAGTCTCTGCACAGGGAGGTTTCTGGCTGGCTCAGGCTGTTAGTCACATCCTAACCCATTACAAATCCAGTTGGGTGTCTTTCTGCCCTCCTCTCGAGGGATAACGAGGCTCAGTGAGGTCTGGTTATAATCAGCTTTACTTTCAGCTTCTAAATGCTCCTTCATTTGGGATGCAAGGGGAAAGGGAACGCGTTCAAGTGAAGCAGCTGTTCCTATCAGAGATTTAGCAGCTACTGCAGCAAGGAGGGGAGCGAGGGGAAGAAGCAACAGAGAAAGGAAAGACAGGGCAAGCCCCAAAAGCTCGAGTGCAATTCATCTTCCTCGTGCACAAGGAGGAAGTCCTAACACGAGGTCACACAGGGCCACAGAGGCACACACAGGATGATGCTGAAAACGAACGCTTTCACAACCAGTTCACAGCTTTCACTGCCTCAGCCTCCTGCTCCAGGGATTTCCAGAAATTCATCACCATGCAAAGTTTTCTACCCAGCATCACACCACCATAAACGACCAGCTGTCAAAGTCTGGCTGCTCGGTCCACGTGCCTGGTGCATCCATGTTTTCCCAGGGTATCATCCACACCTGACATTTGGCAGAAATGAGGACATCACAGGAAAGTTGACCCTGGAGCCCACAAACTGCTGTTCATCTCTGCCACAGCTCAGTGACACGGGACAAGAGTGCTCTCTGAGGGACATGGAGATCACTTTGATGCCAACATCTGTGCCTGACCCATTTCTTGTCATTCCCTGCTTGCTGCAGGGAAAACTTCCACACCAGGGGCATTCCACACCAGTGATGCTCATCGTGCCAGGAGGGACAAAGAGCAGTGCAGGAAATAAACACCCTGCCACGCACTCCCACAGAGATGTTATCTCCTGAGCAGCTTCCAGGGCTTGGCTGCTAGCAGCAAGTGCCTAACAAGGAGGAGGAGAGGTGGGTCACCCACTCCACATGGATGTTAGTCAGCACAGCAGCACGGACATCATGGCAGCAGGACACTGCTCAGCTCGGCTGCACTCACAAAAAAGGGCTCAGACTCCCTGAACTCCCAGAAAAAACACAACCTTGATCATGGGGATTCACCTGGGTGAGGCCATGGCCGCACTGGATGGGGCTTGGAGCAACCTGGTCCATGTCTGGACACACAGAAGGTGTCCCTGGCCAAGGCTGGAATGGGATGAGCTTTAGGATCCTCCCAGCCCAAACCATTCTGGGATTCTGTGACCCCCTCCTGAATCAGGAGCTTCTGTGCTGATTCACACACGACTCCCACAGCTGATTCTCTCCCTCTCAAAGTTCACCCTCTCCAGTCACGACTCATCCCCGCTCAGCCACCAAGCGCTGCTGGGCCCGTGGTGTGGCTGGCAGAGCTTTTATCCAGAAAACCACCACGAAAGATTACCTTTCCCTAATAATTGCTGACCCTTGGCTGTCCCCTCTGTTTCCTGCACACACCAACCTCACTGGCTGGGACAGTGCTCTGCTGGTGGCAGCGGGGACGCGGCACTGGTTTGATCTCAGGCTGAAATAAGCAGTTGGTGAAATTGTTTTCTCCGCACCCATCTCCTCCTTCCTCGCTCCACCACTGCCGAGCCTCCAGCCTGCACTTTGTAATTAGTGGTTGAAATGAAAATGGGGTGGGGGGGGAAGGAAGAGAAGTCTAAAATAAAATCTGGACTATTATTGTTGTTTTATCGACGAAGCCTCCTGCATTCCCTATGATTTCTAAACTACACATTTCGTTTTTTTTTTTTTTTTAAAGCAGCTACCCTGCAATTTCTGCAGGCCAGCGAGGTAGTTTCACCCAGAGTAGTTCTCAGCATGGCAAATGGACGGGGAAGAGATGCTGGGATCGTTGGATATCTGTAATTAACCACCAAGATGAAGGCTGGGAAAGAATCAGCGCACCACAGAGAAATTTTAGCGGCACCTACTTTTTTTTTTTTTCCCTTTGTTCACTCCACCCAATATGTGACAGAGCTTTTTGGGGGTCACTGTGTCACCAGAGCTCCACAGGTGGCTGTGGCACCTTGGACCCATGTCGTTGGTCCTACAGAAGGAGCTCCCGAGGGGTTTCCCTGAAGGAATGTCCCCAGAGGGGCCCCAGCTGGCACCCCCACATCCCCCAAAGGCACCTGCTCCGGGGGGACCAAGGCAGTGCCCCCGATCCTGCCCGTGTCACCATCGGGCCCCACAGCCCGACCGCAGCCCAGGGAGCCGAGCGATGCCCGCATCTCCTGGGAGAAGGTTTTGGGGTGCAGGAGGGGATGGGGGGCACTGGGGGGGTCACACCGCGGCAGGGTGGAGAGGACGGGGGAAAGCGCAGCGGGACACAGGGCACGGGAGGAGGGAAATAGGTGAGAACAGGAAAAGGGGAGGAACAACAAGAAAAAGGGGGAGAGCAACGGGGAGGAGGAACGGGGAGGGGAAAGGGGGAGAGACGGGGGGGCGAAGAAGGGGGGAGAACAGCGAGGGCTGCAAAGGAACGGGAATGTGGGGTCGCCGGCGCGGCGGACCCGCGGGCAGAGGGCAGCAGGTAACGTCCCGCGGAGCCCCGAGCGCCGTCCCTTACCGTTGAGCCGCACGGTGAACTGCCGCCGCTTGCGATCGTGCTCCACCTGGATGGGGCAGCCCTGCTCCAGGAGGCCGAGCGGCGCCGAGTGCGCCATGGCGGGCGGGTGCCGGTGCCGGTACCGGTGCCGCTATCGGTATCGGTATCGGTGCCGGAGCGGAGGCGCGGTCGGGCCCGGCGCGGCCCCGGCCGCAGGAAGCCCCAGCTGTGCGGCACGTGCCCGCCCCGCAGCCAATGGCCGCGCCGCGCTTTTGTTTTGGTACGGCCGCGCGGCTCTTAAAGGGGCAACGCCGCCGCGGCCGCGGGGACCGCAGCCAGCGCCCGGCGCCCCCGCGCGGGCGGGCACCGCCACCAGCGTCCGCCAGAACAGCGCGGGGCCTGTGCTGGTTCTGTACTGGTCCTGTGCTGGTTCTGTACTGGTCCGGCACTGGTTCTGTGCTGGTCCGGCACTGGTTCTGTGCTGGTCCGGCTCGGGTTCTGTACTGGTCCTGTGCTGGTTCTGTACTGGTCCGGCACGGGTGCTGTGCTGGTCCGGCTCGGGTTCTGTACTGGTCCTGTGCTGGTTCTGTACTGGTCCGGCACGGGTGCTGTGCTGGTCAGGCACTGGTTCTGTGCTGGTCCGGCTCGGGTTCTGTACCGGTCCTGTGCTGGTTCTGTACTGGTCCGGCACGGGTGCTGTGCTGGTCAGGCACGGGTTCTATACTGGTTCTGTGCTGGTCCGGCAGTGGTTCTGTACTGGTTCTGTACTGGTCCAGCACGGGTTCTGTACTGGTCCTGTGCTGGTCAGGCACTGGTTCTATACTGGTTCTGTGCTGGTTCTGTGCTGGTCCGACACGGGTCCCGCACTGGTTCTGTACTGGTCCCGCACTGGTTTTGTACTGGTCCCGCACGGGTCCCGCACTGGTTCTGTGCTGGTCTTGCTTGGGGTCTGTACTGGTCCCGCACGGATGCTGTAGCGGTCCCGCACTGGTTCTGTACAGGTCCCGCACTGGTTTTTACTGGTCCCTCACTGGTTTTTACTGGTCCCGCACTGGTTCTGTACAGGTCCCGCACTGGTTTTTACTGGTCCTTTACTGGTCCCGCACTGGTTTTTACTGGTCCTTTACTGGTCCCGCACTGGTTTTTCCGCTCCGGGTTCCGGGGCTGTGCCGGGCTGCCCGCGGTGCCAGCTGCTCTGCGGCGGGTCCGGGGCTGCTCCCTGTGCCCTGTGTCCTGTGTCCTGTGTCCTGCTCTGCTGGCCCCTGGTGATGCTGCGACCAGGTTACCCCAAGCCCCATCCAGCCCGGCCTTGGGCACTCCCAGGGATCCAGGGGCAGCCACAGCCTCTCTGGACACCCTGTGCCAGGGCCTGCCCACCCTCACAGCAGAGAATTCCTTCCCAATATCCCATCCATCCCTGCCCTCTGGCAATGGGAAGCCAGTCCCCCTTGTGCTGTTCCTCACAGCTCCCTGCCTCCCCTCCCTGCTGGATCTGGATGCTGAGTGCTCCCAGTGTCCCTGTGTGCTGCTGTGCTGGAAGGCCCGGGAGCAGGGGACATGTGTGGAGTGCCCTGGGGTCGAGAGCCAGAGACTCAAACCCAGGCAGCAGCTTCATCCAGCCCTGGATGCAGGAGCCAGCAGGCTCCAGGGGATGCAGGAGAGGGGATGGTGCACACTGGGACGTGCTTGGGGACAGCAGGGACATGTCCTGAGCTTGCAGTGACACCCCAGGTGCTGCCAGCTGTCAGAGCTGGGGATGCTCTGCTCTGCCACAGACCCCCCCAAAACTCACACCCGAGTGTGGGAAATGGATTTGTAGCGAGTTTTTAGGGTTTGATATAAGGTTTGTATAGTATGTATTTGTATGTAAATTTTGAGATAAGAAATGTGGATTTAGAAATGCTATGGAACGGGACAGATATTGTTGAGAGAGAAATGGAGTTAGAAAAAAAGTTTCAAAAGATAACCTTGCAAATAAGACTAGATTCTTTGGAGAAATGAAATGATGAAAAATGTATTGTATTGGGATCCACGAGGGGTAGTTTTAGATGATTGGTTTTAAGGCATCTACAGCACAGTGTGATAAAAGTCTGATAGACCAATAAACATTTATAATGTATTGTCATCAGGAAAGAGTTGGGTTCTGATCGTGATGGTGTGAATTATAACACCTGTATTATCTCACCCTTCTCAAGAGACTGAAAATGAAATCAAAGTTTTTAAAACACCTCTCACTTGCCCCATCTCTGGGTCAGGAAAAAAATATTATCCAACACCCGAGCACTGGCTCAGCCCAGAGCTGTGTGGATCAGCTCAAACCCCACTGCTGATTCCAAGATCAGCAAGATCTTTTATCCAAGATGTGGAAAAATGTCCAAAAGGGCCCCTCAGCTTGCCCAGCCCTGCAGTGACACCCACAGCTCTTGCATCAGCTGATGACCCGTGGCTGGGCTGCAGAGCTGTGGCTTTTTTTTTTTTGGAAAGACTCCTCCTCGTCTGTGTTGAAAGACTTGAAAGGTGGTGAATCTCTGGGGAAGGTAATTGCTCTCCCCATTAAAAACCCGTAATTTATTCTCCATTTGAACTCTTCCACCCTCAGTGTGCAGCCGGATCTGGTGCCTTTGGTGCTGGATCCCAGCTCCGCCCCAGGCACCCGTGCAGCCACAGATCCCAACCCTCCAGCTCCTTCCCTCTGGCAGTGATTCCCTTCCACCGCCTGGCTTTGAGGAGCTTTTTCCAGTCCTCAAACTTATCCCAAATGCTCTGCAAAGCTGAGAGCTGGCTGTGGCGGAGCAGCTGTGATCTCACCAGCGCTGTCAGCAGTTGCCACCCCTCCAACTCCTCCTTTGGATCTTTACGGATCACTCTAAGAATTCCAGCCAGAAAGCGGCACTTGGAATCTCCTTTTTTTTTTGCTTTTTCAGCTGCATCTCTCACATCCTTGTGCACTTGTGCCTGCAGCCCAGCTCGGTGGCTGTGGGAGCATCCTCACCCCGGGATGTGCCACGTTCAGGAGGGATTGATTCCTCGGTGACTCCGGAATTGAGCACGGAATCACAGAGCCCTGAGGGACACGCAGGGATCACCCAGCCCAGCTCCAGGCCCCAGATCCCGAGCACGGAATCACAGAGCCCCGAGCTCTGAGGGACACGCAGGGATCACCCAGCCCAGCTCCAGGCCCCAGATCCCACCCTGTGCCTGTCTGGGAGCCTTGTCCAAACACTGCTGGAGCTGTGGCAGCCTTGGGGCTGTGCCCATCCCCTGGGGAGCCTGGGCAGTGCCCGATCGCCCTCTGAGGGAAGAGCCTTTCCCTCACACCCAACCCAACCCTCCCTGGCCCAGCTCCAGCCGCTGCCTTGACTCCCCGTCCATTTCCCAGCCGGACACACCGCTGCCACCCGTGCAGGACCCACGGGACATGTGGTGAGCTGGCCATCCTTAGCTGACAGCTGAGGTGCGCGGCTCGAGGAGCAGCACAGGACGGGGACCCCGGGGGACGCTCCGCGACGGGGACACCGAAGCCACCTTCTCCTGAGGCGCACCAGCGCCCGCCCGCCTCACTTCGCCCTCACAGCCGCGCCCGAGAACCGCAAAGCCGTTTCCGCGCGGGGGCCTTGGCCACGCCCCCCCGCGCGGCGCTGGCCAATGGCGGCGCGGGGGCGGGCCCGGCGGGGCGGCTGGCGGCGGGGCCGCGGCGGGCGGGACTCGCGGGCTCCGCTCGGGCCGGGCCCGCCGGGCTCGCACAGCGCCATGTCCCTGCCCAGAGGTACGAGCGGGCTCGGGGGGGAACCGCGGCGCCGGGGGGCGACCGCGGGGCTGGGGCTGCTGCCCAACCCGCCGGGCTTGGGCTCCCCGCGCCTTCCGCCGCGCGGGCCCCGGTGGTTCCGCAGCGCGGCGGCGTCGCTGGGGCCGGAGCCGCGGGGCTGCGGGTGGGGATGTGCGGAGGGGCCGCGGGGGACGGGGCGAGGCTGCGTTTGGCGTGGGGAGAGCGGTAAAACGGGCGGGTTTTGTTTTCCCTGCCTTGAGCTTCCGCCCCTCGGGAATCCTGGGCTCGGAGCCCTCGCCGTGGCGCAGCCGGGTGGGAAGGACCGGGCTGGGATTCCGGGTGTCGCCTCGTGTCGCCTCGTGTCGCCTCGTGCCGGTGTTCGGGCACGGACAGGAGCCGATGCCTGCGTGTGCCGGGAGTGCCTCGCTGCTTTCCCGCGGTCCCCAGCCGGAGAACGTGACCGTGTGTCACCGGGGTTATTTATAGAGCACGGCCGTGACTCAGGTGGCCTGTCCCCAGCGCAAGGTGAGCACCGGCCGGCAGGTATCGGCCTGCGGTGGCCGTGCCGGGATGGATGGATGGAGGGATGGATGGATGGATGGATGGATGGATGGATGGATGGATGGATGGATGGGGACAGGGAAGTGGCTCTGCCGGTGTCCCGGTGCTCCCCGGAGCCGGCTCCATCCGCACCGGGCGGAGGAGGGAGCGCACGGAGTGTGGCTGCCGCCTCTCGAATCAGCGGAATAGAATCCGAGGGGTTTTCCCTGTGCGGGAGTGATGCTCTGGAAACTCGAAGTCAGGAGCCATGTGAGCAGATGAACGCACCTCCCGTGACTTTTTTTTTTTCTTTTCCTCCCCCCCTCCGGTTTTAAACGATCCGTGTCTTATCCGGAGGGAATGTGGACCTGAGTTTCCTGTTTGCTGTGTAAGCAGGGGGTGAATCAGCAGCGATTTTCGGTGCTGCTGAGTGGAGCTGCTGACTCACAGGTAGGAGCACATGCCTCCAGCCATCCAGCCTTGGAAGGGATCATCCAGGCTTCTTAAAAGGCTGGGACACCTGAGCCCAGACCTTTCCTCGGCTGCCTGTGCCGGACCGGCGGATGTGTGCATGGAGGGACGAGGTGAGCCTGGCCCAGGGACCGCTTGTGCCCCACGGGAGATGATGCCCAAGCTGGGCATGGAGGATTTTTGGGGAAGCAGCAAGAGGTGATACCTGGAGGAGCGCCTGGGAGCGTGGTGCTCTCCTCAGAGGAGGTTTGGAGCTGCTCTGCGTCTGCAGCTTTCTGTTGGTTGTGATAAACTGGTTCATTCATGCAGTTCGCCCCGGTGTCCTGTGCTGGAGGTGTCACACGTGTGCCGAGAGCACCTGGTGTCTGCTGGCAGCTCTGAGTCCCCGTCTGACCTGAGCTCCTTTGCTTCCGTCAGGGTGGATCCTGAGTGTGTGGTACACATCTGCCTCTCCTCAGCTTGCACCTGCCTCCCAGGGGGTTTTCCAGGGATGCTCGCAGGCCCGAGTGTGCGCACCTGCTGCTCATGGCAGCTGCTTCCCTCTCTTTCAGGCAGCCTGAATTTAAGCTAAATTTCCCTGGTTTTCCTTAGGGAATTTCAGTGAACAATCTCAGGTTTCCTTTGCCGGGTCTCCTTGGGTTTGTGCTGCTCAGGGTTGTAAACGGAGGCCGCTGTGCTGAAGCTCTTGGCTGGCTCTTCTTGTGACAGATGCCTTCCAAAACTCACCTGCCATCACTTTGGCTTAGTCACAGGGCTGTCACCTCCTGCCTCGGGAGGTTTTTGGGATACGTGGCTGGCCGTGACACCGGCGATAGGAATGGTGCTGTGCCGGGGCTTTGCTCTGCACTAAACATAGCTTGGGAGATAAACACCTTCTGGGGATTTTGTGGAGCTTAGGGAGGATTTTGGCTTTCTTTCTTCCTCTTCCCATTGCTCCTGTCTGCTTGATCCAAGTTATCTCGCAGGATCTTGTATGTGGGAGAGCTCTCCTGTGTTATCTTGTGCTGCTGAGGCTGATGTTTACTCATGTATGCAAAAACTCCCTGTTTCCTCAGGCCACCTCAGGTCCCTTGAGCTGTGTCTCATGGCCTGGGTGGCACTGTAAGAAGGAATTGGGAACAAAGCTCTGGAGCTGTCCCTGTGTCCTCCTTGCAGAGCTTTGCAAGGAACACAGCCTCTCTCTGCAGCTTGCAACACATGGCTGGGCCTGGGTGTGATTTTCCAGAAAGTTCCACCTTTTTCAGGGAATGGATGCTGTGCAGGGAGGGTGCTGTATCCCAGAGGTTAAAGCAGGAGGGGATTGAAGCCTCAGGGAATTTTCAGCCTTTGTGTGGGTGCAGAAACACAGTGGAGGATGCGAGGTCAGAGACTCTGGGGGTACAAAACCAGGCTGTTGCCTTTTCCCTGGGCCTCAAGGTGTATCTTCTGCCTGCCCTGCACGTGGAAATCCCTGTGCCCATCTCTGGGGCTGTTGGCTGTGACCTGAGTGGCCCCTGAAGCCTGGGAAGCCCTTCCTGGAGAGACAGGCAGGAGTGTGCCAGTGGGGAAACAGTTGTTTCCCAAAATTTTGGAGTTTACTGGGAAAAGCAGCTGCAGGGAGGGAGGGAGGGTGAGTGCATGGGTGGGATCTGGAGGGAGAAGACCTGCTTGTCCTGTCCTGGCTCACCCAGCACCGATGGCTGAGTAATTAAAAAACAAGTGTTTTTCCTTAGCAAGGAGAAGTCCTTTGGAAATAGAGGTGCTGTTGGGGAGAGGGATCAGGATCTGTCTGGAGCCAAGCTGTGCCTTTGGGGAGGCAGCTCTCCTTTACCACAGAGGCTTGGAAAAACCAGCAGTGAGAAATGCCAGGACCTGGGGATGAACTGGTGCTTGTTCTCGTGGCATGTCTATTCTGGGTGGGTAAATAAGTGGTGGTGCCTTGTCCCTGCCGTGCCCTGGCCGTGCCCTCCGTGGGAGCACACCACTGTTATGCAATTCAGTCTGTGAATCCAGCACTGTCTCATCTGCCATTCACACTTTTCCAGCTGCCATCCCCAAAAAAAGGCAGCTCTGCCAAAAATACTCGTGTGGGCCGTGACCTGCTGGAGCAGGACTTTGGCTTTGGGCTCCTGTGGTTCCAGGCAGAGCAGCCGCCAGCCTGGGGCTCCCAGGGTGTGAGAGCTGGGAGCTCTGATCCCGTGGAGCCATCATTTAATTCGAGTTGAAGCATCACAGAGCTCGGATCCAATTAATTGTAACGATCCTAGAGCAAACACAGCACTTTGCTCCTGCCTTCCTCCTCTGCTGGCATAACCCTGGGTGCCTGGAAAACATCATGCTGGATGTGATAAATATTTAGCTGTGCCTCAGCAATCCATTTCCCTCCCTGGAGGGATGCTTCCCTGCTTTTCTTTTAGTGGATAATGAATCTCACTGCAGGCTGATCCCTTTGTTTTCCAGCTCTGAGCTCTGGTCCAGGGCTGAGCTGGAGTTTGTTTGCAAAGGTTGTTGTTGCTGGAGGAAACTCATCTGTGCTTTGTAGAGGCTCCCATTGGGAGCAGCTTTCTGGTACTGGCGATTTTGTGCCCCAAAATGACACCTGTGCAGATGTGGGGGGCCCTGTGGGTTTTTTGGACAGAAGATGGGTTTTTGCTTGTGTTGGTTAATGAGGCACAGCCTAGGCTGGCCGTTTGCTGGGCAAAGAGCTGGAAGAGGAACTTGAGTTGGCTGAGGAGGTGATTTTACTCCATCAACAAAAAGTTTGGGGTTTTGCTGACATGACTCAGGATGGCTTGTGGGTTCATATAGAGCTGGATCTACCCGCTGCCTCTTGCTGACAAACCTCTGTAACACAGGTCAAGTGTTAGTCAGGGATTTGGAGTGGGGGAAAGGGCAGAGAGGATTTTTTTATGATGGAAACTGGAAGTTTCTGTTGTTTTTTTCCACCTAGGAGATTTTTCATCTCCTCACAGCCTCTTACCTGTGTGGGGGCAATGCTGCAGTGGTGCTGTGAGTCCCAATGTTCGTTGTCCTGAGGAACTCTGGAATTACTGGGCTCAACTGCAGCGATCTCAGATGTCACAGTGCTGCCTTGTGGCCCCAGTGGGCCTCAGTTTGCCGTGGATCTGAGTCTGCTCCCTTTTTTGGACTGGGACAGGGCTCCCTGTGTGCTCCTTTCTCTTGCAGCCATTTCTCTGCCCAGCAAAAGGCTGGAGCAGCGGTGCTGCTTGTGTGGAATGTGGTGGGTTATGGTGTGGAAAGGGGAAGGGCAGGATTTGGGGGTCCCAGTGGGTAGGGGAGGAAGGAAATCATTGCCTTGTGCTGGGGACCTGCAGTGGGGTGAAGGTGAGGATGAGCTGGACCCTCTCCAGCACCCACTGAGCTGCCACAAACTCCCTCCCCTTGCCTGCACTGTGCCCAGGGAGGGGCACTGCTGAGTTGATCTGTGCTCTAAACCTTAATTTCTTCATTTCAATTGAAATTATTAAAAAAAATATATATATAAATTTCCACTAAAAGCATAACTTGTAAGAGGAGGCAGGATGAGGAGGAGACAACACTTACCAGAAGTTGTTTGTGGAGCATTCACCCTTCCTTCCCCCTCACCACCACCAAAGACAAATCTGGGCTTGGAAAGGAAGAAACCTCCAGAGTGCTCAATACAAGTAATTTCCCATCAGAGGCTGCTAACCTTAGCTGTGGTTTGGCACTGGCATCAGCCAAGCTGCTCGTGTCTGATGGAGCTCTGGGAATGGCTTGGACTCTTTTTCTCCCTGGGACCTGCCTGTTGAGCACCAAATGCCCCTCGTCACCAGTGTTCATCCCTGCTGCCTCATCTCCTGCTGTGGTAGTGCCTTTTAGGAAGTGTAAAAAGCAGCTTTGAATTGTTGTATTTCGTTCCTAAAGATCTTGGAGGTTTCTCATGAGGAATGCATGAATTCCTGCAGCTGGGATGGGTTTCCTTCCAGCATCAAGAGCCACATCCTCCCTCAGCATCCACGGGTGATGGGTGTGGATGGGACCAGCAGTGCGGGACAGAGGGACAGCAGGGGAAGAAGTTGTCCTGCAGGGCCTGGCAGGTGACAGTCATGTGTGTGCCAGATCATAAACACGCGGGGCTGGTTACGTGGATGGGCTGGGGGTGGTTTAGGGGAGGATGACGGGGTTATCTAGGGTGTGTCAGCTTGTCTGGGCTTGCAGGCCAGTTAGAAACTGCTTTGTGGTGTGTGTGTGTATGAATTCCCTCCTGGCTGGGGTCTCGTGGGGATGGCTGGCACAGTGTGCTGCAGTGGGCTGGCTGCCGTGGATGTCTGCACTGGGCTGTGTTCACAGCACCTCGGGGGTGGCAGCAGCCTGACCCTGCTGGCTGGAGGGCATTTGGCACAGCTGGAGCAGATGTTCCCTCTTGCTGCCCTCATCCCTCCCTGCAGGAGACTGTTCCCTGTTCAAGCTGGTGAAGGGCAAACACGCTGCAGGACGGAGGAGTTTTCTGCTGTAGCACGACGATCTTGCTTTGCTTGGTGTGGGAGTGGGAAAGTTGAGGCTTGAGAGGGAGATGATGAAGCAGCAAAGTGTGCAGCCCTTGGGATGGCCCCTCTGAATCAGCCCTGAACGTTGAGGGCATGGCTGCAGGGGTGTGTTGTGCTGCAGACACCAGGATGTCTTTGCAGCTCGTCACTAAGTGACGTGGCTCCTGTGCTGAGGGCCAGATGTGCTCACGGTCAGGGCTTTTGAGGAAAGCTGCTCTGCATAGTTCACAATCCCCTGCTGCTCTGCACCGCCTGGTTTCTCTCCTGACGTGCTGCCAAGTTGCACCCCGGCCAAAGCTGAGATGATCTCGTGCTGATTCGTGGCTTTGGCTGCTCTTTGTCATCTTCCAAACACCTCTGAAAGGTGCTCGGGGGTAGGTGACAGGCCCAGCCCCACGTGCCTGTTTGTAAAACCCCCAGAAAATCCCTGCTGGCACGGGGCAGGGCGGTGTGAGACACCTTTGTGTGTGTGCACGTGTGCTCAGCTGACTTCTGAGGTTTCCCTGGTGTCCCCAGAACTAAAATCCTCCACCCTGTGCCAAATCCTCACCTGTTTCACCTGTGGTGCTGACTGCCTCCCCTGTGGTGGTCAGGAAAAGAAAAAAAAAGATGTAATTGTGCAGAAAGACGGATGAAGGTGCTGGTGGGTGGTGATGCTGCTGGAGGACCAGCCTGGACCTGACCAGCCCATGTGCCAAGCTCTGTCTGTCTCTCTTTGGCCAACCCGTTTTCCTTAAGTCTGGAAGCAGCTCCACACTGCTTCAAGGCTGCTAAAAAGAGGGATGTGGTGGGTGTTCCAGGCGATCTGCTTGTACAGCTCCCTGTGTTCACTCTCTGCTAGCATCTGCAGCCTGTTTCCCCTCAGGTTTTTGGTTGATCCCTGCAATTGTTTGGCTTTGAGCATCACCAGGTGCCAGAAGATGGCTGGTGCCAGCCAGGCCTGGGGTTGTCCTTGGAGCCCAGGATACCTGCAGGGCTGTGCTGTGCTGGGGCTGCCTCTTGTGCTCTGCTGATGCTGCTTTCTTACCCAAGAGCAGCTTTTTGCAGGTACTAATTACACCTGTCCCTGGTTTCTTGAAGGGTGATGAGAGTGAAGCGAGGGCTGCAGGAGGTGCCTCCACAAATAACCAAGCAGAAATTGTGGGTGAATTTCTAATTCTTATCAGCCTTGTGTGCGCTGTGCTAAGGTGCTTGAAAACCACTCAGCTTTTCCTCCAGCAGCTCCCCTGTAGGTGTGATGTTTTTGTGTACATTCCAGGTAGCTGCGAGAGTTTCCCCTTAATTTTGGATCCACAAAGGGTTTTGTGTTTGGTAACTGTGGGTTTCCCCAGGGGGTTTTACAGCCTCAGCTCAGCGAGGGAAACCGTGTGTAACCATCCCAGGGACAGGAGCCAGGGTGTGTTTCCCTTGATCTCAGACAGGTTTGATGTTTCACACATCTCCTTCCAGCTCCTCTCCACGCATCACCCTGCAGAGAGAGCGCTGCTCCTTTCCCCAGAACACGGATGTGAGCCTCGCTCTTCTGAGAGAAAGGAGATTCTTAAAAATTGATTTTTTTCTCTTACTCAAATGGAAATGGTTCTTGGAAGCCCTGAGTGTGCCCCGAGACAGCTGCAAGGCTGGGCTGGGCTGAGTCACTGAGCTCTTGAGCTGGGATGTGAGCCGGATGCGTTGGGACCAGCCCGGCTGTGGAGACCTCTGCCTTCCTGGGATGGAGAGGCAGCTCTTTAATCTGCCTTTACCAGGAAAAACCTGCAACTCTCACTTCCCTGAACCCTGGAAAAAGTGCAGTGTGATAGGGTGGATATGAGAGAGTGACCGAAGGAGGGGAAAGAAGACCAAGCTCACCCAGAGGAGCAGCTGTGGTGGCAAAGCACCGCTGAGCTGTGGGCACGTTTCCTGTGGAGCTTTTCCTTGTCATGAATCAAAGCTGCCCTGTGGGTACTGGGCAAATCCAGCAGAAAATAAGTGTTTTCCCCACACAGACCTGGTACAGCCTTTGATAAGAGCCTGTGGAGAGGAGAGAGGGCAGGGTGATGCTGGGCAGTGGGGCTGGCAGTGTGCTGGTGCTCCAGCCTTTAACTGGGGGGCATTTTTTAAGCTTTGCAGCAGGGAATGTGAGGGAGCAAAGGAGAGAAATGCTCCCAGGTGATTTCTCATGGACCAGCTGAACGTGGGGTTTGTTCTGGGAGTGTGGGTGCAGTCTGTCCTCCGGGGCAGAGGAGCAGTGATGGGAGGGAGGGCAGGAGGTGCATGGTGTGGGCCGTAAGGGTGGTGTGGTTAATGCCAGGAAAAGAGGCTGCAGGTCCAGCTTGTTGGGGCTAATCTCTTTCTTTGTATTTGTGTCTCTTGCTTGGTTCCCTGGAGCAGAGAAGGGATGGGTGAGAGAGGCAGGGAAGAGGGTTGGCCCTGAATATGTTCCAAAAAGAGCAGAAATTTGGTGTGGAACAGCAGGAAATGTAGGGAATTGTGCTGCAGCACTCACCTGCTGCTTTCTGTGAGCTGCTGGAACAGCACCCTGCTCCAAAGGGAGTAATCCAAGGTTTTCTCTGCTCCTGCACCTCAGAGATGTGGTGCTGGCTCAGTGCTGGAGGTCAGGAGTTTTCCTCTGAGGGAGCACAGACTTTGTCCACCCGAGCTGTGGTGACACCCTGGGAGTGGAAAGCATTCCAGGTCCCTGGGGAATAATGTCACTGTGAACCCTCTGAGCAGCTGCTTGGCCTGTTCCCCAGTGCAAATGCTGCTCTTGAAAGTCCTGCCTGAAGTCTGAGGGCCAGGGAAGCACCTGGGTTGGTCTCTTGTTTCTGCCTCTCTCCCAGAGCAGGCAGCTGGGAACGTGAAGGGTTTTTTTTCCTCCATAAATTCCATTTTCATAGCAGGTGTCTGCTCTCTTACATCATTTGCAGAGATGACATCGCTCTATCCCTGCCCAAAGCAAATTGGAGGGAGGATGGTAGAAATATATTTTTTAAAATAATTTTTCTTTTTTTAAGAAGCAGGGAGGGGAGTACTTTGCTCTCTTGATAAGTTCACAAGGACACCTGGAAGTACTTGAATGATACCAGTTTGGGTAGAAAAAGTGTCTGTTGATGCTGGAGTTGAGTTACTGCTGACAATTACAAAGTCAAACTATTCCCTTTCCCACTGTGCCTCCTGTCAAGCTGATCTATTCCAAGGACAGTTTGAGTTTTCTCTCCCATCAGGAAACTGTCACTAGCCAGTCACATCAATTCCAAGCAGATTTTTTCATGCCTTAGCCTATGGAGTGAGAAATCAAAGGAAGGAGTGATGCTGGTACCTGCTGGCAAGGAGATGGGCACGGGTGATGATGCTTCTGTCTTCCTTTTCTCCTATTTTTTTTTTTTTTTATTTCTAGTGTGTTCTTTGCTTTTCTCTAAGCATTGTGTCCTTTGCCTTCCCCTGACAATCCCAGGGCATCAGGGCTGGGATTCCTTCCAGATCTTTGTCTCAGGGCAAAGCTGAGCTTTGAAGAGGTGCAGCCTCAGCCACTGCTTTCTTGGGGAGAAAACCCAGTAGGAGCGAGGGATGCAAAGGAGGCAGTGTCCATCCCAGAGGATGCTCTGCCTGCACCCCAGCTCAGTGCCTGCTCTGAATAGCTGCCCCTGTGACTGTCCCCACCTTTGCACAGGGGTTTTGCACAAGCTCTGGTGCAAAACACCACAACTTTGGGCACCTAAGTGGTGTGTCCTGTAATGTCACCGTGTCAGCGTCAGCCAGACGGGGCTTTTCAGCTTCCTGAGGGGAATCTGGCCTCTGGTCACATGTGGGAGTGGAGCCCTTGTGTTCCATTGTCACGGGGCTGGGCGAGAGCAGGCTGACACATGGGGGACAAAAATCAAACGTTTTTTTCCAGCCCTCGAGGTTGTGCAGGTAACCTAAAAATACAGCTGGAATGTGGCTGGGCGGTGACATCCTCCCGGGGCTGCCCCGCTGTTATCTGGCTGGTGCACAGAGCCCCACAGGGTGTGGCTGTGAGCCCCAGAGGTGGCTGTGCCAGTGCTTCTGCTTGCCAGAGACTCTGGCTGAAGTGCCCATCCCCAAATTCCTCGCTGGACACCGGGAGGTCACATCCTTCTCCCTTGCACAGTCTCATCCAGAGCCGGTGGCACTGTGGCTGTGATGTCCTGCTCTGATTGTCCCCAGCCATTGGCCATCACCTGCCCCATCTGAGGGGATGAGAAGGATAACACTGTTCCCTTCCCAACTGGATTCAGTTCAAGGGCTCTGTTTTCAAGCAGAGTTTCCAGCCTGTGTGTCCTGTGCATGGTTGGGGCACGAGAGGCGTTCCCATGGGATGTGTGCCTGGTGTGTGGAACGGTGAGCGCATCCCAGACTGGGGCAGTGCCTGCACTGCAGCCTTGACCAGGGAAGCTGCTGCCATTCCTGGGAGATGTGGGGTCATCAGGCAGTGTGGTGCTGGGATGGGACAGCCAGCTGGTGCATGGGCTTGTGTCTGAGCAGAGGGAATGAAGTATTCCATGAAAATCAGACTGTGCCCGTTGTTAGGCAGCAGCTCTACTTAGGGGACAGGTGAAGTAATTAATTTTGAGGTCTATCCCAAACACGCCTATAAAAAGCTCCTTTCCACCCCAAATGGAACACTTCTGCTGCTCATGGCAAAGCAACTCACCCCCTTCTCCACTCCCCGGCTGTGATGGTGACCCAGCCTTAACTGAAGTGGCCTCGGGAGGGGCTGTGTGTCCACAGGGGAAGGGTGGGGAGAGGGGCCCGGTGTTGGCAGGGCACTGTTTGAGCTCATTGCTGTTTTTGTGGGTGTGCTCTTCCCCTTATTGAAGCCAGCCCCCTGGCAGGAGGCTGCTGGGAGGGATGGGAGCCATCCTTGTCCCTGGTTTCTGCCCTGGCATACCCGACCCTGCGCAAATGCCTGAATTCTCCCCAGGATTTGCTCTCCCAGCATCCCTCACCTGTTTTGGGGTGACATCCCTCATGGAGAGGCTTTGTTAACACCAGTGAAACACCTGATGCTCTTTATTCCCCTGGGATTACCTGTGCCCTATAAAGGATTGGATAATTTCTGGCAAATGGTGCATGCCTGGCTGTTCCTACTGCACCAGCAAACCTTTGAAAGAGTTCCCAACAGTGAGACTTGAAAGGATGGTTGGGTTTGTTTTTATTTCTTCACTTTTTTTTTTCCTTGTTTGTTTATTTTAAGATGCTTTTGAGATGTCAGGAAGCTCAGCTTTACACCACCCCTGGTCCTCGGGCACTGAAACCCAATGGGACAAATTCAAAGGAAATCTTCTTTCCCATCCCACCTGCTGGGTTAGGGACTTTCTGCTCCAAAGCAGCTCTGACTCTGTGGGTGTCTGTAAAGATGCTTGGAGTGTCTGTGTCTGGGTGAGAGTTAATAGAGTGAGTGATGGGAGGGCAGTGCAGCACTGCTCTCCCCAGGAGTGCCGGGGACGGGTGCTGGTGGCTCTCAGTGCCATCTGCAAGAGCAGCTCCTGCGTCAGCATCCTTTATGTGCTGATGATCTGTGCCTGAAACTATACCCTGGGAGTGGAAATGAGCCTGAGAAAATACCTTCCGCAGTCCTTCTGGGGCTTACATAAACACTATTTAAAATTAGAGCCACTCATTATGTTGGTATGTGCGTTTACCTTGACCTCTGACTTTTCAGCCTGCAAATGTGCCTGGTCCGGCACAGCCTGGAGTTGGGAGAGAGCTCAGCAGCAAAGCACTGGTAGATTTTCTATAATTAGCTTAAGGTAAAGAATCTGGTACAGTATCTCCCCTCCAGGCTGACAGGGAAATCGAAAACAAAACTGCAGCCTGTCAGAGCTGAGCCTGGCTTTGATCAGGAGCATCAGCGTTGGCTTCTGCTGGAGCGACTTTGAGGGAAAGGGGAAGAGCAGCAATTCTTGGCCGTGGCTTTTCTTGCACGTGCTTGCAGAGAAATGAATGCTTTTATTTTCCCACTCTCCCTTGCTATTTCCCAGCCAAGTGCATGCAGCAATTTATATTTTGCTACCAGAGATGCCGTCTCGGTTGTCACCCTGGAATAGCTGCTGAGCTCCGTGCTGGCATTGTCATGGAACAATATTTCTACTATTTGTTGTGGTAATAGTTGTTAGTGGCAGAGCAATTAACGTGTCACCTGCAGCACAACGAAATGTGACCTCTTTCCATCCCAGCACCCCTTTGGTGCCCAAACCAGCGAGCGTGGGCTCTGCTGGTTGGTGCCAGGGCTGTCCTGGAGCAAGGGTCACTCCGGTGGGATGCCTGGGCCTGCAGGCTGGCTCGGAATGGTCGAATTTGTGGGAAGAGAACATGTCCCACCGGGATGCACTTTAGCAATCCAGCGCTTCAGCAGCTCCCGGAGCTGGAGTTTGGCTCCCCACCAGTTTCCTGTTGACGTCACCTGCTATTTCTCTGCTGCAGTTTTTACAACTGTTGAGCTTTCAAGGGTAATCGGAGCCGAGTCCGGCCAACCTCGGCAGCTGCCGATGAGGGAACGCGGCTCTACCTTCCCCAGTTCCCCCCACTTGCCTTGGCTGCTGCTCCCAGCCTTGGGGACCCCTGGGATTTGGGGACACCCGGCGAGGAGGGCTCTGTGAAGCCAGCGGGTGCTTGGGGCCATGCATTCCCACTGAAAAGAACCATCGGTGCTTGCAAGAAGTGCCGTGCGCTGGATCCTGCGGGAATTTTTTCCCCTCCCTCCTCCAGTCCGCCCCCATCCCTCTCTTGTGCCAGGCGTGCAGGCGCTGCTCTTCATTTCTGGGAAGCCATGGACAAGAAGCAAGGTAGATGTTGCAATTTCCAAAACACGTGGTGGGGGAGAGCAAAGGGCTGGTTTTGGTGCTAAAAGGGGCCGTGTAACTTTCTGGGGTCAATCCACGCGGTTTTGTTTCTGCTGGCTTGGGCAGGGGGTCGGTCTTTGCAGCTGGGGATCTATTTTTGAAGCGCTGGAAAAGTTGCATGTTTTGTGGGGTTAAAACACTGGAGTCTTAATTGTTGAAAAAAAAAAAAGAAATCAAATCCAGCATGTCTGAAGGAAAATATGCAGAGGGTGAAGCTGGCTTCTGGCTCGGGTTTGAGTCGCATTCCTGGGACGCAGGGTTTTCCAGCAGCTCTTTGTGGCTGTCCCCTGCCTGTTGCATGGGCAAGGTGGGTGCCCACGGCCCCAGCAGTGGGCAGCTCTGATTCAGCACAGGCTGCGAGGCTGTTTTGGGGCTGCAAGGGGCTTTTTGTGCAGCGTGGTTTTTTCCTGCTGCTCGCTGGCAGTTTTGCAGAAGTGCAGAGCGCGCTGACCCGCGGGAGCCCCTCTGCAGCGGGACCTCGGCTGGCTGATGAGTGATGGCTCTCAGCAGGTTGAGAGTCCTTTTTCCACTGCCATGGATAGCTTTTTCCACTCCCAACAGTGGAAAACAGCACAAAGTGTGCCTGTGAAGAGCTGGCTCTCATGACCAAGCACCCAAATTCCCCTCTCTGCTCTGCACTCTGCCTCCAATTTATTTCCCTTCTTTTCTTCATTTTTTTTTTTTTTTCATGCTTTTTTGTTCCAGCTCTTTATTTGCAGCAGGGCTGGGATCCACCCTCCAGCCTTCTGCCCTATCCATGGCATCTGCCTCTCCTCCTTGGATCGAGGAGAAGCGGGATGCATCCAAAACATTTCCCCCAGCACTAACAAAGCAGTGCAGCTCTCGGAGCAGCCTCCCGTGCCCAGGACTTCACCTGGGGCTACAACCAGAGCCCTGGAGAGGCAGTGGTGAGGTTTAATTTCAAAGGTCGACTCAGGCAAATAGTTTTATTTGCAGTTCTTTAGATTGTCCTGTTCATTTCTCTCCGCCCACGCCGGCAGAGTGGGAAGGAGAAACCTCCCGTGGAGAGGTGCAGCTTAATAGGGCTGAAGTTGGTGGTGGCAAAAATGAGGATTCCGGTGTTGAATTAGTTCCAGGAAATGTCTGGTGGTTCTTAACTGGTGGTGGTTATAGCATGAGAAAAAATCTCGTTGGGCTTTTTTTTTTTTTTTTCTCTTTAGGAGGAAATGGTTCCTTTCTTAGCATAAAGGATGCAGTTACGTGCCTGCAGCATCACGTGGGTTGCAATTTCATCCGCACCAGGAACTTCTGTCAGCTAATTTTCCCCTGCCTGGGTGCAGGGCACTGTGCTGTGTGTGTCTGTGGCTGGCAGCCCTTTCCTGTGCCCAGAATGGTGCCCTGCCACCCCGTGGGCTCGGGGCTGGCAGCAGAGCCCTGGAGCTTGCAGGGATAACCAGGACATGTCCCCAGATCACCTTGTCCTGCTGCTGCCTTTTGGCCTTTGCAGAGGGATCTCTTGAGGGGAGCTTGTGCTTGCAGACACCCCTCTTTGCAAGAGCCCGGTGCCCTGGGAAACAGGAGCATTTCCAGGATTTTCAGTGACATAAGCAGTTGTGCACATTCTGGCAATTCCTCCTGCAGGGACCCTCACGGGATCCCAAATGTGGGAGGGATTGTGCTGAGTCTCAAGGGTAGGAGAGACAGTGCCAGGGACTCTCCAGTGGGAAGGAGCTGACAGCAGCTGCCTGCGGGGGCTGAAGGACTTGAGTTGCAGGGTCATGTCATGCCCATCCCACTGCTTTCTGCTTCTCTCTTTTTTCCCTTTTTTTTTATTCCTTTCCCTGGTTTTTCCTCCATTCTCATTCACCCTAAGCGGGGCATGGACTCTCCCTGGGGAGAGGCACTGGTGCCAGGAGCAGGGGGAGAAGCTTGCAGCAAGGAGTAGCTCAGGCCAGCCTTTGGGAGCTGGAAATCTCATGGCAAATTTTAGGAGAGTTGTAACAAACGAATCCAACCTCTGCCTCAGCTCCTGGCTGCAGGGCAGCATCCTGGGTGATTTTATTCCTGCAGGAATGGTCTGAGCTGGGTTTCTGCCCTTCACAGGTGGCCCAGGCAGAGCCTGGGGTTGGTGGTGTAATGCCTCTGGTTTAATCAGTGCTTTTTCACGTTGGAGCTAGGAAATGCTTTTTGGGGCTTGGCAGGACAGGCTGGGAGAGGGATGGTTGCTGACTCCAACTCTGGAAAGTCAGGTGTGGTAGTTTGGGAGTACAGGGAAGTGTGCAGGGTGCCTGTGACAGCAGAGTTCATGGCCAGTTCGTGGCACATCAAAAGACTCTCCTGTACAGAGCAGGGAGTTTGGAACAGGGAATCTGTGTCCCTTGCTGCCCTGATATCCCATGCTGCAAATCCTGCCTGCAAGCTTGGGCTCTGCTGGACAAGGGCACATTGTGATCCCCAAGCCCGCACTGGGTGCTCCCAGCTCCCTCCAACCCCAGAAGGGCTGAGGAAGGGCTGAGGCCATCCTGCAGAGGCCTGGCTTGGGTGCCCGTGGACCCTGCTGCTGCCCTGTGAGTCACGGCGGCGGTGCCAGGGGAGCTGCTGGTGGCACAGAAGGCGCTTTGTGCCGGCTCTGCGGGGTTACTATGGCAATTGGGGAGAGGGAGAGCAAACAGATGGAGCAGAATCCCAGCCAGCACGGGGGGATTTCAGGGCTTCGTGTAGAGGTCTGGCTGGTAACTGCTTGAGGGGGGGGTGCTGGGTGTGGAGCAGAGAGCAGTCTGAGTTTTGGAGCAGGTCCTGGGGGTGAAACGCTCAGAACTAAATCCATCCCCTGGCGTAGGATGGGTGCCCACTGCAATTCCCCAGCTGAGTGCAGAAGGACTCAGGGCACTCCAGTTTCTGGATTCTGTTCTTGGCCTCCCACACTGAGTAGGGAGAGGCTGGGAGTGGGAAGGGGAGGCTCTGCTGAACCCACGGACAGAATCTTTCCTCTGGCTCCGTTTTGTGTTTGCTCCCGTCGTTGCTCCACTGGGTATTTTGCCAAGTGCCATCAGTGGGTGTGTGGGGCTGTTCATTGCGCCCCTTCCAGCCCTGCTGGGTGGGCAGTGGGGAAGGGAGACTCTGCAGGCTCACAAATTAGAACTTGTGACTGCTCTGCCATGGTCAGGTGGTTTCCATCCCAGCGGGATCGGTTTGGGATGGAGTGGCTCGTGTGCTGGTTTCACTGAGCTGGAAGTTCACATCATGGAAACTGTGCTGGTCTTGGAGCTTGTGGCTCGGCTATGATGCAGGAAAAGTGGCAGATAAGGTGGGGTGTGGACTGATCTGTGCTGATTCCCTCAGCAGGGAGGGCTGCTGCTGGTCCTGCAGGTGGGACCTTTGCAGTATGTTGCAGACCAGCTTTAACCCACAACCTCAGCAAGGTTTGCATTTGGGGAAGGACGAGGCAGGAGAAGTGAGTCCCAGGCACCTGCTTTATCTTGGAGCTGGCAGGGCACAGGGCTGGGGGCTGTCAGAGCTGGGGACACGTTGAGCATGTGTCTCCCTTCTGTCCTGCTGCAGCTGCAGGAGCTGTTGCACGGTGCAGTCTCCTGCTGAAATTGCAGCTCCTCGCTCTCCCCTCCCTTCCCTGGCAGCCTTTGGAGTGCTGGACTTTGTCCACACGCTGCTCCCAGCAGCCAGGCAGGTAGGAGCTGTTCTGAAAGGCTGTCCAAGGCCACGCTGAGCTGTCTGCTCCCAGCCCCATGCCGGGAGCACACCTTGATATTCCTGCTCTCTGATGGATCCTCCAGCTCTGTGCAGCCCCAGCAGCTTGAGCTGCAAAGTGCAGCTGCCCCCTTGTCTCTCCTGGGGGGATCAGGACCTCGATGCTCTCAGCTGCTGCACTTTCAGCCCCTTGGGCTCAGTTTGTTTTCCCAGGGAGGTGGGGTGGTATTTTCACCTGCAGGTTTCTGGCCCTGCATGAGCCCCGTTTCTCTCTGCAGGAGTGGGTGTTGTTATTCCAGGGATGTTTGGAGTGGGAGGAGGGGGACAAGAGCATCCTCTTGCCAGTCACTCCTGGTGCCTTGTCCTGGTGCCTCAGCCTGTGCAAGCCCGGATTTGTGAGAGGTTCAGTGCTGGCTGACTGTCAGCTGATGTCTGGTTTTTCCCTGTTTTCCATTTGTTGTGGATGGGGTGTCCCCTCTCCTGCTGGGGCCAACCCCTTGCTTTTGCTGGGTTTTGGAGTGCTTCTGTTGGATTTTTGCTGGATGTCTCGTGGTCATTGCTCTCCATGCCAGATCCAGCTCTGCCTCTTCCCAGGAAGGCCAGGCTGGGGCTGGGGCCCTGGGGGTCAAGGAGCCTCTGGACAAGGGAGCGTTTTTTTGGGAGCCCTGCACATCACTAATGGCGTGGGGACCTCTTGTGGCTGGAGAAACGGGGATGGGGCCAGGCTTGGCTGTGCTCCCAAAGCCCAGCTGCCTCCCTCTCCTGGAGCTCTCCTGGGCCCATGAGCCAGGAGGGGTACAGGGCAGCTCTCTGGTTTGGCTGGAGCATGAAGGCTGAGCTGGTGTCTCGTTTTTCTCTTTCAGATTCCAAAGGATCCTTGGAGCCACACAAACCAGGTAAGTGCCCAGCAGAAAGTGCAGCTTTCACCCAGAAAGGGTTTAAATCCCAAAGAGAGGGGACTGCTAATGGCCATGAAGGGTAAAGAGCATTTCTGGGGTACAGTGCTTGGCTTCAAGACCTGGATAATGGTCTGTTAGTGCACCCTTGGCTCTTTCTACAGAGCAGTGTTCAACAGTGTCATTGAGACCCACTTGTGCTCTGGCTCTTGCCTGAAATTTTGGGCAAGTGGTCACTGTGACTTTCTTGGCATTTTGCTGACCTTGGTGAGGGGTCCAAGCCGTGCATTCCTGCCAAGTGGCTGCTGGGAAGAGGGTGCTTGAAGGAAAAAAGCAAAAATCCATTTGCTCACCTCACGTGTGCATCTTCTCTTCCAGTGAAAGGCAAGAAGAAACGGGATCTGAGGATAACATGTGTCCCCATCAAACCACCCGTGGCCAACACCACGTAAGGATCTCTGCTGCTTAGAGCTTCTCCAGAGCTGGATTTGGCACTTCCTCGAGGGGAATGGCCTGTGAAGACTTCCCAAAATCAGCATAGTTGTTCTTTTCTCTGAAGCTGGGGCTCGTGGGTGATGAGGAGGAACTGCACACGTGTGTGCAGACACGTGCACAGCGTGTGTCACTCTGGGAGGTGCCTGTTTGACAGGGAATGTCCTAAAGGCAAAGACTCAGAATCCTCTGGGGAGCTCTCCCCAGTCTTTCTGCCATGGCTGTGCCAATGCCAAAGGACAGAGGTGTGGTAGAGAGTGAGTGAATCTGCCTGAGGGAAGAAGAGGGAAGAATTTGAGTGCAGGGGAAGAAAAGAGGTGGTGGTAGCTGGACCATGACAGAAACCAGAGGCACAAAGGCTGGGGAGTGTTTTACACAACCTGAGTATCAGGTTTAGTTTGAGCTGTTTGCAGCTCCTTTCCCTGCTAAAAGGAGGACACAGACATCTTGCACTGTTGTGCTGTTTGGGGCCAGTGCCCAGCAGTATCTCAGGGCACTGGAATTTCTCCCTGCCCTGTTTGCTTCGAGCTGCTGATGCTTGTTGTGCCATGGGGGAGAGCCCAGGGTAGCAGTGCTTGGTTTGACAAAGAGCAGACTGCTAAAATTCCACTTCCATGGTGCTCTTCCAAAACACTTCGGTCTGCATCACCACTGCTGAGCCTTGTTTGCTCCAGAAACCTGTTCTAGAGAACTCCAGGAGAGCAGTGAAGTCCCCAAAAGGGAAAAATCACTGCTGAAAACCCCAGGTAGAAAGGGGGAGGCAGAGGAGCTCCCCCACTGATGCTGTGCAGCCTCGCACAGCCCTGCCCTGCCTGTGACAACCACCTCCTTCCCCCACGGGCACATCTGTCTCTGCTCCTGCCAGGGTTTGAATTTCCCCTGGAGAAGGCCTCACGCTGGAGTCTGCAGGGCTTTGCATGCCCAGAGGCTGGTGCAAGCTGCCCACTGCTCCTTTCCTCCCTGCTTTTCAAGCTGCAGTGCAAATATTTGCACAGTGCAAGGCTTTTGCTCAGAGCCCAAAGTACTTCCTTGAAGCTGGAGGCTGCTCTGATGGGAGTTGAGACTGAACCAGTTGGGCAATCTCTGCTCTTTAGAAGCTCCCAGGGGATGGGGAGAGTCCAGAAGTGAGGCACGAGGGGCAGAGCACTCATGGTGGCTCTAAAAGCCCCGTGCTGCCCAGAATGGGAAGTGGGCAGCAATAAGGAAAAAAAAAGCCATAAAGGACAACTTTCACCTGCCTGGTGTTGTGCAAAGGGTGACACCAAAGTGCTGCCTGCTCTGCCTGCCTGGAACAGGCAGCAGAGTGTACACAAATGACTCACAGGGAAGGAATTACCTGTTGTTCCCTCGCGTGCGTTTCGGGCTACGTGGCTGTGCTGCTACAACACCTGCCTGTCAAAACATGACAGCTGAGCTGCTCTGCCACAGAAACGTCTCATCTCAGCTCCTCAGGCTCCTCTCCCGGGCAGGAATGGTTTCACAGCCTGGTGGTTTGGTGCATGTCTCACCTGGCTGACTCCCCTGGGGTTCTCACTGTGCCTCGTGGGTGTGGGGTGAGGCGTTACTGGCACGATTTAAAGCTTTTGTGGGTGTTTGGAGGGGGCTGGTTGGAACCTACAGTGAGGCACGGGGGGGAAAGCAGCAGCTGAAAGTGCTCAAAAGAATGTGAAACCTGGCTCTGGCCAGGAGGGTGAATGAAGCTGGGCTCTCTCCTGACTCTGTCTCATTTCTTGCAGGCCCCCGAGGAACTTGGACTCCAGGACGTTCATTACCATTGGAGACAAAGTACGTGCCAGTGGGGTTTCTTTTTTTACTTGCTTCCAGTTTGGTTTTCCCTGGGCATGGAGAGCTCTGTGGATTGTGCCTTGCAACCTGTCAGATCAATAGTGCAGTCCCATGGGATACAACTTTCAATCTAAACCATTCTAGGATGATCCAACCCATCTGTCCTAAGTGAGGGTGGCCTCACCAAGCTCTCAGACTGCCCTTAACAAAGTCCCTTTATCCTGCCTACCCACAGGTCTGTGTTGCTGCTTGAGGCCCAGGAGAAGCTGGGCACAGAGTTTCTCTCTGCTTCTCCAAAGTCTTTCCCAGTGACCTGATGAAAAACACTGCTGGAAATAGCCACTGTCTCTCTTTCATTTCATTCTCTTGTTATGGGCTCTCCTGGGCTGCAGAAGCTGTTTGCAAATGAGCTAAAAATACCCTGCATTGGATCAGCCCTATATCTAGACCCTTCCAGGCTGGGAGGTGGCTTGGCTGATGGGATCTGGGTCCCTTGGCCTCAGTGCAAGGATTAGGGTTGAGGAGAGGAAGCTTTGGCTGGGTCCAGGGAACGATCCTGCTGCCTGTGCTGTTTCTGGGCCTGGTGTCGTGTGTACAAGAACTCTGAGACAGATGCTCTGTGTGACAGCCTGGGGACAGTGCTGCAGCCTAGGGAAAACTCTCTAGAGTCACTTCCTTGCCTGCTCCAGTGTTTGCAGGAAGGGTCTGGTCCGGGTATTTTGGAGTGACATGGTGGAGAAGAGGACTTGGGCAGGAGTCCAGCTTCAGGAGTGGAGGTGGGTGGTGACCTCGGGTCCCTGGGATGTGCACAGGCCATGCCATGCATCCCGTTGTCCTGGGAGGGCTCCCTGGGTGCCTCCATCACCTCCTGTTGCTGGGCAGGGCAGCGCTGGTTCCTGGAGCGTGCTGGGAACCGCCGGCTTGTGGGGAAGCCTCGGGGCAAATGCCAGGAAAGGAAAAACACAATAACCAGGAACAACTGCAGAACACGTGTCCAAAAAGCACCAGCAGATCCTTCCTGGAGGCCCCTGCGAGCCTGCACTGCTCCTCTGCCTGCTGCCCGTGCTCTCCTCACTTCAGGATCCACGTCCTGCCCAGGAAAGGGCTGGCACCTTCCTGTGCTGGGCAGAGCTCAGTGCTGAGCTCAGGCACAGCCCTCCCTGCCCGCCACATCTGGCTGCAATCATCAGCCACATCTGGCTGGAACCGGGGCTGGCAGGAAGGTCGGGCAGACCTGGTGGCTGCTGCCTGTGCTGAGGGGACAGTGCTGGCCAGGGGCCTGGCAGCCACATGTCCCAGCCTGAGGCCGTTTCCTCTCTCCCTGCTCAGGGCGTAGCACCGTATCCGGAGCTGTGCCGTGCCTGTTTCCCACCCTCGCTGCCTTTGTGGCCACTGGGGCACTTTGGCATCCTGGTATTATTTTCGTTCCCTGAGACCGGAGGAAAACTGGAGGCTGGATAAAGGCTGGCTGAAAGGAGGCCTGTGACTTATTAGGAGTGATGAATGCAGTGCCCAAAAATAGCCCGTGTGTCACTGTTGGTGCCCTGCCCAGCAGAGCCAGCAATTACAGGGGAACGTGTCTTTAGGGAAACTTGTTTGTGGCTTGTGCAGGAGCTCGCTGGCTCCCTGCAGTGTCAGGCACTCGCTGGGGTGAGCACTGGTCATGGTTTTTTCACAGCTTAGGTAGTTGTTTTCTTGGTGTTAACTCAGGTTTTGCCTTGCTGGCAGCTTTTTGGTGGTAGGAGAAGGTATTGAAAGTGGGTAAAGCCTGTTTGAGCTCATTGATAATTAGAAATGGAGTTGCTGCGTGCACCCCTTCTAAGAGAGGCTTTGCACAGGGGCTGTTAGACACACACAGGGGTTTTTGTGACTGATGATTTTTGGGATGTGGGGAGAGGCAAGGGATCCCTGGCTGCACACAGGGCTTTGGAGCTTGGTGGAGGCTCCTGACTGCTGCCCATGTTGGCACAGGAGCTGTTAAAATGCTGCAGATAGTTCAGCAACTGCAGAAATACCCATGTGTGGGTAATCCCCCGCAGGCAGAGAGGCACCAACCTTTGGTGCCCTTTCTAGTGGCAGCATTCCCTGGGCTTAAAGGATGAAAATCCTGATCTCCAGCTGCAGAGGGGGAATTAAATGAACCCTGGTGAGTGTGGGGTGAGAGGGTTTGGGCTGTGATTCAACAGAGCCAAAAATACCCCCATCCTCTCAGAGCGTGGTGCCCCCGGAGTCCTCCACTGTTTGAAACGCTGCACGAGTGAGCTGGCAGCGTTGCTGATGTCCTTGTTGATAAACCTGCTTGTTCCTGATGCCATTTTGTCCTGTCTCCCTAAAGAACTTCGAGGTGGAAGCTGATGACCTGGTGAGCATTTCGGAGCTGGGCCGCGGGGCCTACGGCGTGGTGGAGAAGGTGCGGCACGCGCAGAGCGGCACCATCATGGCCGTGAAGGTGAGGCCACCTGGCTGGCTGGGTGGGGACACCTGGCTGGGGTGGGGACCACGAGGGACCAGCCCCAAGGGAGCAGAGGAACTGCTGAGCTCCACTGGTTGTGGCAAAACGAGGACGGGTTTATCTGGGTTTGGCAGCCTCTGGTGTTGCTGGTGTGTGGTTTGGCCAGTGGAGGGTCGGTGCTGATACTGGCTGGGCACGATGGGGTTGATAACAGGCTTGGAAATCCAGGATTGGTGGGATTGGTGCCTGCAATGCGAGGCCGGCATGGCAGAGTGCCTGTCCAGGCTGCTGGCCTGGCCCTGCACCCGCTGCAGAGTGTGCCAAGGCTTTGGCATTCGTTAAGGTTCTGTCTGGCAGAGGCAATTTGGGCGTCTCCTCCTGGGTGCTGCTGGCTGCAAAAGAAGGATAAAACACCCTGGCCCCAGAACTGCAGGGCCTGAGTCAGGCTGGGGGATTCAAGGAGCTCAATCAAAAGTTATGCTTATGCCTTTTTGCTTTGCTTGCTTTTTAGCCATGACCAGTTAGCCAACCTAAACCAAATGTTTGAATATCTACTAGTATCTTCTACTGTTTGAATATCTACTAAAATTTTCTACTGTTGGACTCTCTGATTTTCTACTCTTGGAATATCTGATACCTGATTACCCCCACCTACACCAAACCCTTCTTGTTTCATATTTGTCTCAGAGGATTCGAGCCACTGTGAACACTCAGGAGCAGAAGAGGTTGTTGATGGACCTGGACATCTCCATGAGGACAGTTGACTGCTTCTACACAGTCACCTTCTACGGAGCCCTCTTCCGTGAGGTACCGACCTGCTGGGTGCCTGGGGGCACCTGGGGCTGTGGGATTGCACTGGAGGCACCAAACTCTCCCCAAAACACCTCTGTGTTCTTCAGCCCAGCTCTTTTATCTCCCTTGGGTTTTCCAGGGAATTCCCTCTCAGCTGCTCTCTCTCCATCTGCAGGGTGATGTGTGGATCTGCATGGAACTCATGGACACTTCCCTAGATAAATTTTACAAGAAAGTACTGGAGAAGAAGAAAACCATCCCTGAAGACATTTTGGGGAAAATGGCTGTGTCTGTGAGTGGCTCTTGGGTTCTTGGATGGGTTTGTGCGTCCCCTGAGCCTGCTGGAGGCCTCTGCTGAGGCCTGTGGTGTGTTTGCAGTGAGAGGCTGCTGCTGCCTGTGACTGATGGGTGCTTTTTTCACTCTTTTATCCCCAGATTGTACGAGCTCTGGAGCACCTGCACAGTAAACTGTCTGTAATCCACAGAGGTAAATGCTGGGTGGGGTTAGTGGAGTGTGGCTGGAGATTCAACCTTGAAATAGGCCAGGGGAGCATTCCTTTATTCCTTTCCAGGTGTGCTGTGTCCCTGTGGGATGCCTAAAGTGGGATCTGCTGGTGCTTAGGACTGTGGTGAACAGATCTAGATGCTTGTTCCTGAGATGCTTCCCTTTTTGCAGGGTGTTGTTCACTTCCTCCTTTCCAGATGAAGGGTTGAATGTAACAAGAGAATCCCTCACCACCTGTGTTTTATGAGCATCTCTGTCCCTCTGGGAGTGCCTTGCAGGCAGCTCTTGGAGATAAAATCCCCAAATCCTCCTGGGTGGGCAGTTTTAGCAAAGTGAGGGCTGGAGGAGACCTTACAAAATCACAGATGGGAATTGTAACACCCAGGTCTTGCTCTCCACCCTGGTGAAGTCCCTTGTGTAGTTGTGGACAGGTCAGGATGTGCATGAAACAAACTCTCCTGAAGATTTGGTAGAGCTGTGCTTTTAAGGCTGTGCTGGGCACATAAATCTCTCCTAAGGAGCTGGGGATAAACTCCTCAACATTTTATTTCAACCTTTTGACCTGCCTGGTTGGAGAGGGGACTTGCTCTCCCTAAGGACGTGGTTGTAGTTCACCTGTGAATAACTTTTGTTGCAATAAGACTAGTGGGGCTTTGTCTCCCTTCCCCTGTGTCGGGGCCTGCCTGGTCCCTCCCAGGCCTGCAGGGACTTGCTGTTTTATCTCAGACTCTTCAATACCCTTGCAAACACCCAAATTATTTTCCCTCTTGCATTTCCTCTTAGACGTGAAACCTTCCAATGTGCTGATCAACAAGGAGGGGCACGTGAAGATGTGTGACTTTGGGATCAGTGGTTACTTGGTGGACTCTGTTGCCAAGACCATGGATGCTGGCTGCAAACCCTACATGGCTGTAAGTGCAACCCTGTGCACCCTCAGCCCTGGCTGTAAGAGGCTGCTGCTTAGAAATCCGTGTGTTCCACCCCCAGCCTGAGATAAAAAAGCCACTCGGGAGTGCTCTGGTCTCCCTGACTCAGCAGAGCCTCCCTTTAAGCCCAGCTCTGTGTTAATCCCACAGCGATTCTCCCTC
Organism: Motacilla alba alba; assembly: GCF_015832195.1. Taxonomy (NCBI): domain Eukaryota; kingdom Metazoa; phylum Chordata; class Aves; order Passeriformes; family Motacillidae; genus Motacilla; species Motacilla alba. The sequence continues at coordinate 13,660,743 of NC_052029.1, read as the reverse complement.
TGCCCCTTCCATTTGCAGGAGGATACAAAACTGGTTGTGGCACTGCTGCTTGTTGGATAGAAAGTGCTGAGGCTTTTCTTGGCAGGATTGTTTAGTTTCATCCTCAAGTCGGTATGAATTTCCCTTTGCCATCTGTGGCATCCATGTGGGAAGCGTGTGCTCCTGAGGCAGGGATCATGCAAGTCTCACTCTCCTGCAGAGAGGCAGAGTTGATGTGGAGCATGATGTGGCTTTCATCAGAGCTAGGTTTAACCTCAGACCCTGCCTCCCTGGGGACACGAGCCAAGGAAATCCACCCAGCCTGGCTTTTGGAGCCAGGGATGTGCTCTGTGGGGTTTGCACTGGGAAAGCAGGAGTGGTAACATCTCCCATTTTGCTGTTACAGCCAGAAAGAATAAACCCTGAGCTGAACCAGAAGGGCTACAACGTGAAGTCAGACGTCTGGAGCCTTGGGATCACAATGGTAACACCAAGGGCTGGGATCCGGATCTGCAGCCCTGGGGTTGGGATGGGGTCTGGGCAGGTGGGGCTGTACCCTGCTGGGAGCACTGGCAGCTGGGTGGGTGCCCATCAAACAGGACTCAATTTGAGCATGGCAGCTCAGGGCAGTGAGATTAATTACCCAGGGGATTCAGGCTCCCAGCAGGCAACATCAGGATGACAATGAGTATCCACACTGAGTATCCAAGAGTCTGGCTTTGAATTGCTCTGCAGTTCCCTGCTGCTGGCTGAGGGGTGGTCAGTGGAGCAGGGTTTGCTGCAGCTGGGGCTCAGCCTTCCTGCTTCACTCCCCAAGTCACCAGAGCCGTGCAGGGGATTCCAGTCCTGCTGCAGTGAGAGCTGCTGTGTGTGGTTTGCAGCAAATCCTGCCTGCGGGGTAGCTCAGAGCAGCCAACAGGAAGGGGAAATGCTTTCAGTTCCAAAATTGCAGCTGCTTGGGATGGTTTATCTGCCTCCTGCAAGAAGCAGATCTTGCAGAAAGCAGCTGAGATCCTCTGGCGCCAGTGGACAGAGGAAATCCCAGCTGTTGGCTCCAAGGGATGCTGCCTGGGAAACAGCTCCTGCTTTCCAGGAGACTTTCTCTCTGAGGGTAGATTATTTTCAGGAATTTTTCCTGTGCCCTCTTAGCCGTGGCTTTTGTTTTGGGGGCTGCATCCTTGTGTTTGTGCCTGCTGTGTCTTGGCAAATACTCCCTCATCCAAACCCAAGTGCCAAACCCAAGCTCCTCTGCCTGGTGTCCCCATGCCAGTGCAGAGCTGGTCTGGCTGACTGGAAATGTTATCAGGAATGTCATCTGAGCTGCAGGAAGCTGTGGGATGGGAGACTCTGAGTGATGGAATATCCAAACCTTTCCAAAGCTGGAAGGGAGAGGACACCTTGCTGGAAGCTGGCCAGCCTGCAGCTGAATGGAGCCCCAGAATGTTTGGTTCCCTCTCGTGTCTTCCTCCTGGGCTGGCTTCCTGGGGTTTTTTAGGTTTATTTTCTTTATGAAGAAGTTGGATTGATTTCAGACCCGACAGTCTGTGGGCCATTGAGTTGCAGGCCTTCCTGGGCTGGTGGCTTCATTCAGTTTTGCAGCAGCAGGAACTGAGCTCCCCTGACCTGAGCCAGAGGCAGGGAGGGGCACTGGGCTCTGTCCCAGTCTCTGTCCTTTAGGTTTGTTATTCCTCCCATCACATCACACCCTACCAGGCAGGTCTCAAGGTTCTGTTGCCCATTTTGAGACAGGAACTGATCCTTGGCATGAGGAGACTACCCCAGAGCTGCGACAGACTTTTTCCTGCTTAAATGAGGGATGGAGCAGAGGTGACTTGTAGGAAGAACCCAGTAATTGAGGTGGTTTTGGCAAAATTATGTTCTAGCACTTAATTTTTCTTGGGTTTGTGGATTTTTTGTGTGTTTGGCTCATGCAGTGCCAGCCCAAGGCCCAGAGGCTGCCTTAGGGCCAGCAGAGCACTTTGGAAGCCAGTGCAGAAATCGTGTGCTGTTATTATCTTTTTAAATAATCCCATTTTACATCTCTTTTGTGACTTCCTGTAAATGCATTAATATGCTGAACCAACCTCAAAAGGAAGTATTTTTGGCCTCTGGGTCTTTGTATTTAAAAAAAAAAAAAAAAAAAAAGGTGGTATGACCCAAATTGAAAATGGTTTGTAAGGAAAGAGGGTTTTCCTTTTGAATCTGAGCATGGTGGGGTTGTGCCTGGTGTGTGTCTCACGTGTCCCTGCCTCCACCCCCAGATTGAACTGGCCATTCTCCGCTTCCCCTACGAGTCCTGGGGGACACCCTTCCAGCAGCTCAAGCAGGTGGTGGAGGAGCCCTCGCCCCAGCTGCCCCCTGAACGCTTCTCCAAGGAGTTCGTGGACTTCACAGCACAGTGGTGAGGCTCCAGCAGGGACTGCTGGCTCTCTCAGCCTGGCTGAGGAGCTGCCCTGATCCCCAGGGGTTGGGGTGAAGTGTGGGGCTGGCTTTGCTGTCCTTTGGGAGCCCATTTCTGCCCTCCTCGCTGTACCTGGTGCTCAGCATGGCAGGAAGCGCTGCCCAAACTGGTTTTGCTCTCAGCCTGACTCACCCAGGCTGGCTGGAAGGTGCAGAGGTTTCTCTTCCCCTTTTCCTGTCGCTGCTGCTGAAATGTTGGTGTTTTCTGGCAAAGTGGCAGTGAAACCAGAACCAACCCCTGGCAGCCTCTGGGTGAAAGCTGCTTTGTGGTTTTGTGGGAAGCTGCTCCCCCAGGGTGTCCCCTGCTCCCTGGGTGCTGCCTGGAGCTGCCAGGCACGGGCGAGCTCACCCTGCAGGTGCTGGGAAACCATATCCTCTCCTTCCCAGTTGTTCTGCTCTGTGTGGGGCAGACTGCAGAGCTGCTTGGCTTGTGCTTTTTGTGGCAAAACCCTGAGTTGTCCTTCCCCAGTTACCTGCCTGGCTGCTCTGCTGGTGGTTCAAACCTGCTCAAGCAAGGAGGGAGAGAGGGATGGGTGCAGCCCATGGGAAGCATTTCATGTTGGGTGGAAAGGGGAGATCCCCTGTGACAGACCAGCAAAAGAAAAAGATCCTACAGCCTTTCTGTCCCATTTTTTTTTTCCTTCCAGCTTAAGGAAGAACCCAGCTGAGCGAATGAACTATTTAGAACTTATGGTGAGTGCACAGCTGCTTGTGCTGGTCTTTATTCCCAGTTTTGAAACTCAAGTCAGTGGTCCAGCAGGGAAATGGGAGAACTTGTGGGTGATTTTTCAGGCATGGAGCAGGATGGGTGTAGTGTGTCAGAGGGGGAAGGGTGTGTTGATTTCATGGGTGTTAAGGTCAGGGTTTCCAGGTGTTTTCTCCCTCTCCTATCTGCTCTTGGAGAGTTTAGACCTGGAAGGATGGCAGTACAGCTGCCAAGGCGGCAGAACTGAGAAATGCCAAAGTTCATCTTTTAGCTGAAGAGTGGTGTCTGTGGGAGTCTGGGGAGGAGGGTGGGGAGTTCACCTCCAGCAGCTGTGTGACATCCCCCAGGGTCTGTGGTGTCAGCTGACGTTTTCTTTGATCTCCTTGGCAGGAACACCCTTTCTTCACCTTGCACGACACCAAAGAGACTGACATGGCCTCCTTTGTGACAGAGATCCTCGGGGAAGACTCCTAACTCCCAGCTCCCAGCTCCCTGCAGTCCCTCCATCCCGGCTTCCCCGCAGGAGAGCGAGCCAGGACTCGAGTTCAAGGGGGTTTGCACAAATCACAAATCCACCTCCCCGGCCTGGGGGCATCTCTGGCCCCATCAAAATCTCTTTTCTCTTTGCCCTGAGGAAAAAATCCCCCAGGAGGAGCCTTTTGAAGCCAACACCTTCCCCACCAAGCCAAGGACTCTGAAGGCTCAGGAGGTCCCTGGAGAGGAGCAGTGCCTGAGCAGGCAGAGGGTGCCCGAGGCCACCTCCCCTCCCCAGTACCCAGCGCACAGCACAGGGGGTTGTGTTTCTTTGCTGTCGAGGAAAGACAGAGACAATCAGTGCTGCTGTGCTTCTCCACTCCTCTCCTGCCTGCCCAAAGCCCCTTCCCTGGAGTCTGGTCTTACTTGCCTTCCGTCTGTGCCTGGCTCTCTGCCCCCAGGAGCTCACACAGCTTTAGGGGCTCATGGAGCTCCCTGGGCTGCTGCTCACACCAGAGGAATGTTTTAATGTTTTAATGCCTGGCTCGACACCTTAAGGACCCTTTGAGGCAGCACCAGCTCGGGCATCCCCTCAATCAGTGCTGCTCTCTTGAGGAGAGGGGGAAAAATGCCTTTTTCCACGAGTCCACTGTGCCACAAGCTGCAGCCCACGCTGTCCCTACACCTGCCCGTGGGGCTTCACCCAGCATCCATCCCTTCCCTCGTGGGCACAGGGTGCTGGAGACACAGCAGCTGCCTGTCCTCCCTGTGGCCCTGGGCTGGGAGGTCACATCCCTGCCCCGGGCATCGCCTTCCACAGCCCTGGCTGCCTCCACCCTGCCTGGCTCCCTGAGAAGTCTCTGCTCCATCCGCTTTCCCGCCTGGAGCTGCTGTCAGACCTCGCACTGTGACACTGTTCCAGAGGCCAGACTCGCACCCCTGGTGTCCCAAACTGTCCCCAACCCCTGCGGGTGCCAGCGAGAGCCAAACCCCAGAGACTGGCCCGGGGCTGCCGGCGGTTGTACATTTGATGTCTATATATAAAGGACTTTGTAACGTGGTTCCTCGGTTTGATCTAACTCGCTATAAATTAAAGCCCTTCTGTGTGGGAGGAGGGAGGAGCAGTTCCTCCTCTGCTGACAAATCCACTGTGAAAACCTGATGTGTTTCCCCAAGCTCCCAGCCCGAGGAGCCAGGGGAGCAGGAGGGGGTTTCTGGCTTCTACTGTACATGATCACGGATAAACGCACCGGCTGTGGATTTTGGTTTGGGTTTTTTTTCTTTTCTTTTTTTTTTAATAATTGAGTTTTTCTGAAGGATTTTTTTTTCTTTTCTAATATATATTTGTGTGTGTGTATGTGTGCTCTATATATATTATATATTTTTAAATCAATGATGAATGTGTGGATGTCTATGTGGCCAGCAGATCTGGCGTAATTACATTTTTCTGGCTAAATTTGGGCAGGTGGGGAAGGGGTCACTAGAAAACACTCTGGCCTAAGATTACTTCTTTCTTTCTTTTTTAAAGAAATGCATCTATTTTTTAACTGAATCTTTTAAAAACGTTATTCCTGAAATTCATGCCCTGGAGGTCTGGATTTCAGGGTGATTTTCCAGTGTTCAGGGTCCCCCTCAATGAAGAATGATGTCCCCTTAAATTCATTATCCCCCCTCCTGCAGTCCAGGGTTTGATGCAGTGCTGGGGACCCCCTGCCGTGGAACTGGGGTGCTCCACACCATCTATCCCCACGAGCTGCTCTGGGAAAGCTGCTTTGGGGCAAATGGTTTCAACCCTTGGCTTTTCCTGTGCCACCCCTCTGATCCCCCTCCCTGAGTCAACAAACCCTGAGGAACCCAGCCCAGGTGGGGCTGCACAAACCCTGTTCAGCTTCAGTTCAACCCTGACCCCCAGCCCACCTCTGGATGGAAAATAAAGAATTGATTGATGTTCTCCATGTCTCCCTCCTCCTCATCCTGCTCTGCAAACCACCCGACACTCACCTGTACCTGCTTGGTTTGACAGCTTTGCTGCTGAGATGTACAACTGTATTTTTTCGTAGTTGGTTACTTTGGATTATTTTTGTTTTGAGTTGAGCTTCTGGGTTTTCTCCCTTCTTCTCTTTGTTTAAACCCTTTCCTCCTTCCTTTATCTCACCCTTTTTTGGTGCTTTAGGGAACGGCATTAATTTTTAAAAAATTTTTTTGCATGCTTTTTATTTTTTTTTCTGTATTTCTCCTCCTGGACAGAGTCCTGATTTCTGTGTTTTGGGATAAGGGAGCATCTGCCCTCTCAAACACAGGGGCGATGGCTCTGGGGTGGGCTTGGGCCCCTGGGGATGAGCTGAGGCTTTGCTGGGGAGGCAAACACACCGCACCTCCCTGTGCCATCTCCTCTGCTTCATTCTACACAGGTCTTACCTGTCCAAAGCCCGTGTCCCTTTTCACCTCCCTGCTTCCCTGTCCCACCTCGTTCCCTCTGCAGTGGCAGTCCCCCTGGGGAGGACCAGCTTGGCTTTAAGGTGGGCGAGGATTTGACTCGCATGGGAAGCCCCTCTCCCCTTGTATTTTTGGGAATGGTCTGTACCCCTCAACCCTGTCCTTATTTCCAATAAAATTCACCCTCAAACCTGGTCCTTGTCTCCTCTTGCTGTTTGAGCACCAGCTGGGGCTGTTTGGGGCAGCAGCTTGGAGGGGGATCCTGTGGGGTGATGCTGCTGCTGATTTGGGGATTGTACAAGCTGTGACCCTTGGGATGGGATCCCTGGAGCAGCCCCCTGGGACTGGGGGTGCAGGAGGCTGTGGAGGGCTGCTGGTTCCGGTCTGGGGCTTGCACAACCCGGGAACCCCAACTCAGCATCCCAGGGGTGGGAGCCCGGGGGCGCTGCCAGGGGCTACCCAGGGTCCTGCTGCTCCTGCGGCCGGGCAGGAGGCTGAGGCTGTGGGTGTCTGGGGCAGGGGGGGCTCACCATGCACCGGGGATCCTCTCGAGTCCAGGGTCCCGGGGCAGCAGGCGCTGCCCGCGGCCGCGAGGGGGAGGCAGCGCCCGGCGCCGGGACCCGGCGGGAGCGAGCGGGACACGGCGGGATGAGCCCGGACCCACGGGGGTGAGCATCCATGGGGACACGGCGGGATGAGCCTGGACCCACGGGGGTGAGAATCCACCGGGAAACGGCGGGATGAGCCCGGACCCACGGGGGTGAGCATCCATGGGGACACGGCGGGATGAGCCGGGACCCACGGGGGTGAGCATCCATGGGGACACGGCGGGATGAGCCCGGACCCACGGGGGTGAGCATCCATGGGGACACGGCGGGATGAGCCCGGACCCACGGTGTGAACATCTACCGTGACACGGCGGGATGAGCCTGGACCCTCAGGGATGATCCGGGACCCACGGGGGTGAACATCCACCGGGACACGGCGGGATGAGCCGGGACCCACGGTGTGAACATCCACAGGGACACGGCGGGATGAGCCGGGACCCACGGGGGTGAGAATCCACCGGGACACGGCGGGATGAGCCGGGACCCACGGGGGTGAACATCCACCGGGACACGGCGGGATGAGCCGGGACCCACGGTGTGAACATCCACCGGGACACGGCGGGATGAGCCTGGACCCACGGTGTGAACATCCACCGGGACACGGCGGGATGAGCCTGGATCCTCAGGGATGAGCCGGGACCCACGGGGGTGAACATCCACCGGGACACGGCGGGATGAGCCTGGATCCTCAGGGATGAGCCCCCACCGACGGCGGGACCGTGCGGAACTCCCCCTTTCCCTCCCAAGCTGCCGGGACCCCCCGCTCTCGGCACCTCCCAGCCCTCCCTCGGCCGGGATTAGGGCAGGGGGTCCGCGGGATCGTGCCCATGGGGGATGGAGCTGCAGGGGGGACTGGGAGTAAGGAAACAGCTCCCCTCCCAGGTATTTTCCCTGTCAGCCCTCTCCAGGCAGGATCGGGTCGGGGACATCGGGTCCCTCAAGCACCGGGATCTTGGTGGTGATGCTTTGCCTGGAAATGGGGCCGGGGGGGGGGGGTTCAGCGGTGCCGGGGAGAGCAGGAACCCCAGGAACATCCATCCGTGTGGTGTGGGGACACGCCCGACCTGCTGGGAGCTGGATTCTGCTCTGTTCCAATTACCAGCTTAATAGCTACATCGAGACCATTAAAAATGCATCAGTGCCTCCGAGGAAAGAACTTCAGGAGAAGTGGAAAATTCATCACTTTGAGTTCCCTTATTAGGAGAAAAGGTGGTGTTTTTTTTCCCCCATTTGTCTCAAACAGAGGCAAAAAGAGGTTATTTCTGCCTGGTGACTCCCCCTTGGGACTGTCACGAGGTGTGACCAGGCAGTGCCCAAACCTGGGTGAGAAGGACACAGCTCCTGCTCCTGAAAAGGGAAAACTCAGCACATCCAGCACAGGCAGAGGGCATGGGGACCTTCAGGGCTGCAGCAGCTCACTCCTCCTCAGATGAAGGGCCAACAGCTCTCCCTGGCCTGTGCTGAGAACGTGTTGGGAGCATGGTGCGATAATGAGCGAGGCAGAGACCCCAGGCTGGTGTGAAGGAGGGCTCTTCATTGCCAAAACCCCAGCCTTTTGAAGCAGCTAGCCAGTTATCATGGTTTTAAGGCACAAGATGGTTCCACAGGTACATGGTTTTAAGGCACAACAAGCCCAAGTCAACCAACCACCATACACCACGAAGTGGACACGATGTGGACATGTGGCAGTCACACAGCACATCTCTCTCACCTCTCACATCTCTCTCACCTCTCACATCCCTCTACCCCTACTCCAGCTGAGTCACTCCCCCACAGCTCCTTACTCCTTAGCCTGAGTAACAGGCTGGAGCCATCTTACAAGGCCTTTCCTTTCTAAAGCCCTACGAGCAGTGCCTCTAAAAGGGCAGACCCCCATGTGCTCCCCCAGTAGAGTGCAGGTGTTTGGACTGGTCATACTGGCCCTTTGCAGGGGGTGGTTCGTCAGGAACTGTCGTGGTAGGACAAGGAGTGATGGGTTCAAACTGAAAAGGGGAAAATAAAGGTTTGAAACACGTAAGAAATTCTTGGCTGTGAGGATGGTGAGGGTACTGGCACAGGTTGTCCAGAGAAGCTGTGGCTGCCCCATCCCTGGAAGTGTCTAAGGCCACGTGGGATGGGGCTTGGAGCAACCTGGGGTGGTTCAAAGTGTCCCTGCCCATGGCAGGGGGTTGGAACTGGCTGATCTTTAAGGTCCCTTCCAACCCAAACCCTTCTGTGCTTCCACTCTGTGGTGGTTCTCTCCAGGAGCTCCTGAGCTGGAGCTCACGCTGTTCCTAAGAGCCATGTGCGGAGGAGGGCTGGCTAATGGATTAGCAGGGGGTGTGATGATGCAGCCAGTTTTCTGGGGCTGAGGGTTATTTATTTTGCTTAATTTTTCTTTTCTTTTTTTTTTTTTTTTTTCTTCAGATAGTGGCTGAGCCCGTATCTAGGACAGGGACTGGGTTTTTTTTGGTTCAGGTGGCCTGTGGGCACCTTGTCGCTCGATAGTGTAAATTAGAGAGTTCACCCAGGCCAGGGGTTTGTACCAGACATGTTCAATCCTCCCCTAATAGCTGCCTCACCCAGAAACTTCCAAAGCTCTTGTAGCACCTAAGCACTAATGAGCTGAAGCTGCAGAATAGCAATGAAGCCTCAGGAATATGGATCAGCCTTCCCTGGCCCAGCCAGAGGCTCTTAAATCGTTTCCGCTGGCACCCAGAGGGACCAGGGCAGCCCAGCTAGGAGGGAAGGGTTTAAGTGAGGTCCATTGGGTAGAGAAGCCTTTGCTGCCCGTGAGGAGCTGCTGAGGATGTCTCCCAGCTCTCATCTCCAAACAGAAGTGTAGGTGGCTCGTGTTGAGGTGAGGAGAGCTCAAACTCTGGTTGAACCACTGGGATCCAGGTGCTTTGATGCCCTGCCTTTTCCCTCTGATAACTGATCATCCCTGGTTGATCTAAGTTTGTTTCTAAGTCTTGTTTTTACTGCTGGCTTGGACAAAGCATCTCCAAGCCCTGTCTGCCTGTCCCAGCAGCCTGGTTTGCACCTCCAGCCCCAGAGCGTGTGTATTTATGGAGTGAGCTGTGCCACCCATCCACGCAGAGCTGCTTTGCTGCTCCATCCCCTGGGAATTGTACAGCACCGACACCAACTCCCCATCAGCGGGGCGCTGGAAAGCTGGGGTGATTTCTGCTGGAGCCCCAAACCAGGGGGAAAACTCCGCGCTTGCCCAGCAACATCAACCTCCAGCCTCCCCTCTCAGCTTGAAACTCCCATTGATTTTTCCGAGGCGGGAATGCTGGTGGGGGAACGCGGGGGTGGGAGAAGGAAGCCTCAGCAGCACAAAGCCTGAAAATACCAAAGCTCGGCGCCAGCGCTCCGGGGATGACCGGGGAGGTCACCTGCCACGCAGGGAGCCCCGGGCCCCCGGTGGGTTTGCCGGGAGCCTTTCCAGCCCCTCTCACGCTGCGCTAACCTTTGTGGAAATGCCAAGCGGAGCTGGGCTGGATGTCTCCAGGAGCCGGGAGCGGCGGCGGGCGCTGCAGGCACACGGGCAGGGGGCTGAGAGCAGCCTGGCGAGCCGTGGTACCCAGATCACGCCTCGGGTGGAGCAGGGGACAGAAACCTCGCTGAGGCAAAGCCGCTGCCTTGATATCGGCTGTGCTTTCCTCGGTGTCGTTCCCCGCTCAGGGCCGCTCGTTCCTCCCGGAGGGATGCGCTCCCGATAGAAGCTGGGCTTTCGGACATAAACCCCGAGGTTTCAGACAAAAGCCCTGGATGGTTTCGAAGCTGCCCCGAGCGGTGTGTGGCTGCTCCGAGCGCCGCTCAGGGACGCGATCAGTTCGCGTTTCCCGGGTCATGCCGACCCTCTCTCCGCTCGGGCTCTGCCGAGCATCATCCCTGCAACAGGTCCCGCTCCGCGCCGCCCAGGAGCCGATGGAGGATCCCCAGGGTCCCCCAGGATGTGCCTGTGGTTTTGGGGAGCCCTGGCTGTGGCAGGAGGCGTTTGGCTCCTGTGCTGCTGCCCAGGGCTCTGTAAATACCCAGCAGCTGCCGGGGATCGATCCGGGCTGGCTCTGCTCGCTCCGGGCTCGGTCGGCAGCGCTGCTGGGTGGAATTTTGGGAGCCTGGGGTAAGGCAGGAGGGATGCGGAGGTGCTGGTGGCTGCCTGGGCTGTACTGGAGCGAGGTGTAGGGGTGGCGCTGGGGTTCCTCAGGCAGTGCTGCCTCCAGTTTGTCTTCTCATCCCGCTGTTTTTCATAGGGTTTGTGGTTTTGGTTTTTTTCCCTTAATTTATGCCGTGCCTCTTTTCAGGAACCTCTCCAAACAGCCCAAAAGTGGGCTTCTGGTGACTGCACCCCACTTCCCAAATTTTTCCTGGGCTCTGACCTGGCCCCTTTTGGCTCACAGGGGTGAGCTGGGGTCAGGACCTTCAGCTGTGAGGACCCTCCAGCCTCTCCCTCTCCTTTGCCATGACTCTGAGTGGAATCCACAGGAATTTGGGTTTGCTGTAGGCTGGAGCACCTGATTGCCCTGTGGGAACCTCAGCCAAGACTGGAAGGTTGTTTTTGGGGGTACAGAGCAGCCTCTGTGACCTGCATTTGGGGGATCCTTCCCCTCGGGGAGGGGGGGGTCTGTCCTCCCTGAGCCCCAGCAGCAGCAGGACGTGTCCTTTGTCATCATCCTGCCCCACCCTGAGCTTCTTTAATTACAGCTTTGAGAGAGATCTTCCCCTTTATTCCCCCAAATCTTCTCCTTAATTAAAATCTTCGATCTGGGCCAGCGGGAAGCAGCTGCTGCCTCTTTGCTGCAAGCTGCCAACCTGACTGTGGGCCACGCAGGGACAGTGTGGGGACAGGGGGCACTGCCATTGTCACTGTCCCACCTGCTGATGCCGAGGGGAGCTGGCTGCTGGGAGCCTTGCCCTGCCTGTGGTGAGGGCTGGAATCATCTGAGCTGGGACTGAGCACTGGGTTCCTCTGCACCCTTCCCACCGTGGAGCCCTTCCAGTGGGGCCGCACATGGCCCGAGTGCAACGAGACCCAAACCCCTTTTGGGGTTGCCCAGCTCCTGATCTGGAGAAGGGCTGGATGATGAAGGTGAAGCTGGGGCTGTTCCTTGAGTTTTGTCCTTGGGATCCACGATGGTCTGGCCATGGGCAGCTGTTTCTCATTCCTCCTGTCCTTCAGAGGAAGCCCGTTGGACCCGAATCCACGGCTGGCACCTCACAGGGGCTCGTGGGGACACCCCTGCCACGGCCTGGGGACATTCCCTGCCACGGCCTGGCAGCCTCCTTGTGTTTTCTCCCAGGATTAGCCCAGGGAGGTGACTTTATCCCTCCCTGCCTGCTCGGGGCGGGTGTTTCTGCAGCGTTCCATCGTCACAGCAACGGGGAAGCGTCGGGAACAATTAGTGAGCTGGTGGTGTCAGCTTTATCACAGCTGATGTGTCTCTTCTTAATGAAACTTGTGGAAGAGAAAAGCAGGGAAAAAAAAAGGAAAAGGCTGCTGACAACAGATGTATTATTTCACCTCAGATTTACTGGTGCATGCATTTTTCATTCATGGAAGAGGCTGATATGCAGATTTATTCAGAGCAGAGCAGGTACAACCCTTGGTGGATCAATTCCTGCAGCAGGCTTAGAAGAAAAGGATTTGGCTGAGCAAACAGCCATGCAAGGCACTTCCCAAAGCCAGCCCCAAATTTTGTGCCCAAGATGGGCTAAAAGGCCAATCATATTTTTTTTCCTTTTTTTTTTTCCCTTCAAATCCACTCACTTCAGCCTAAATTCTCTTCCTGTTTTTGGCCAGGGGAAATTTCCACTGACCATTGCAGCTTGTGTTTCCCATGTACTTCAGCTGGGGTGGCCTGGGTTGACTTTGCTCTTCCAGCTCTGCTTTACAGGGGGCTCAGTGTCCCCAGGGTGGCTTCACCCCTACCCTGTTTTGGAGAGGATGAATTTATATTATGGACTATATATATATAAAAAAATATAAAGAATTGTATTATTTATATTGAGATGGCTTCTTCAGGAGACCCTTCTTTGTCCTGGCTCCTTGGTCACCAAAGTCATACCTTGAACCTCAACACCAGAGCCAAGTGTCTCTTACTGGTGACTAAAATTTGGCCTCCAGATGAGTCTGAAGCTCTTCTCCTTCCATACACAGCACGTTGTGGTTTCTCTGTGATTTGGGGGGCTCTGCTCCCCTGGGGGAGGACACCCTCTGGAAGCCAAGTAGAATTTAATCTCCCTCCAGCAATGAAAGTGAATCCAAGGAAAGTATTTGAGGTGTTTTTCCCCTCTCATTAGGAATGGAAGACAGGAGTCTTCTGTCTTCTGGGTACTATACAACCAGCATGAATTATTTAGGACCAAGCATCTCTCCGATAAATAATTTTTTTATGTGGCGAGATTAAATCTGAATTTTTTAAAAAATATAATAACAAAAGCAATTTCTCTCTCGTAAGTCCTCATATTTCACCCAGCAAAGAGATCCCAGGCATCCATTCCTGTATTGATCAGCAAATAGGTCCTTTTATAGATTTAGTTCACCCAACCTTGTTTAATTTTGGATTCATTGATTCAATGCAAAGATCTAGATGAAAAGCAAGTGGGCTGTTTCCAGTGCTGGTGATGCTATTTTTAAATAAATCTAGTGCATGCTAAAATAAATATGCAAAACATTTTGTAAGGCCGCGTACGGGCGGGGAGACCAGATGTACTAAAATATTAAACAAACTTTTCCCTGGTTTCTCAAAATGCATGTTTTATTTACCAAACACCAGTGGAATTTAATCTCACCCAATGTTTGCTCCGACCCATTGTCTGGGGTGAGCAGGAACGGGGGACCTTGGAGGAACTGTCTGTGCAGTGACATTGGTGGCACATTTAAATGCAAAGCTCATTAACTGTGTCTGGGATTTTTTTGTTTGTTTCTCCCTTTTTTTATGTTCACGTTCCTTACAAGAGCAAGAGATGAAGCACCCATCTACAATTCCCTTTCATCTCCAGGCATGTTTCGCTGGGTTTTTTTTTCCCCCCCCTCTTCTCTTGCTCAGATGACAAAGTTTCTCATTTGGAATTTTATTTGATTTCAGAAGATGAGAAAGAATTAAAAGCGTCTTCAGGAGGTTGGGCTCACCTTACTCTATCCAGGATCCTTCAGAAGGAGGATGAGTGACTTGGCAAAGGCTCCTGCCCCCAAGGGATGGAGTTCATCCCAGGGTCAGAGCTGCATCCTGGCTTTTCCTTCACCTGGGGTGACCATCCTGCAGATCCTACAGATCCCAGCCTCCTTTCCTGGGGCATGGCATCCCACGCTGGGTGTACGTGCCTGTCTCCTTCCAACCCTCTGCTTTCAATCCAATCAAATTTAATTGAATTGTGGTTTTGATCACATCTGAAGGTGGCAGAGATCTTGCTGATAATCAGATTCCCATGGGTGAGGTGGAAACAGGGCTGGTGGGGGAGGGAGGAGAGGCAGGGGCTTGTGTGATGCCACTTGGTCCTCATGTGACACCAGGGAAGTGACACAGCAGCCAGGCTCTGTCCACTCTGGGGTCAGTCACATTTTGGGGATGGGTGAATTAACTGAATGTCCCAGTGGGGGCTGAACCCTGCAGGTTGTGTTGGTTTTGGTTAAAAAAAGGCAATTTCCTTGGCAAAACCTTCCACCTTGCTGCAGGCTGGAGCAAATCCAGCATCCCCCGGCACTCCTGGTACCCAGCCTGGCCTCACCCTGCCCTGCCTGGAGTCTGTGCAGGGATGTGCTCAGCTCTCTGCACATCTGCCACGTGTGTGGTGGCAGGTGGCAGCAATTAATTACAGAGATTCACGTGTGATTGACATGAATTCAACTGGAAGTGCAGCCCCTGGCATGGGGGGATGTTCCTTGTAGGGCCCCCTGCTCCAGATGCCTTTTTGTCAGCAAGGGCTTCATGGGGTGTTTGTTGTGTGTGTGATTTTGGGGGTAACAAAACAGGAGGGGCAGAGCAAGCAGCAGCCCCTCCTCCATCCCTTGGTCCTTGCCAGGGGCTTGGGCATAGCAGGGAAGGCCTTGGCTATGCTGAGACCCCAGGAATTTCCCCAGACTGGGATGAGAACAACATCCTCCACCCTGACCTCAACTTCTCCTCTGAGATGCTGAGGGACACGTGTGTCCCATTCCAGTGCCAGTGCTGCTGACCCCAGGGCACAGGGGGAGGAGAAGATGAGGGTCCACAGCCCAACCTGGCCCGTGTAGTGCTGTGGTGTGGTGCTGCCATTGCACCAGACCACCTTGCACTGGGTTTGCAGGGTCCCAGGACAGAGGCCTGGTGGAGCTGCTCTGCCTGAGCTCTCCTTGACCTGGCACAGCTCTGTTTCCCTTGGTTTGGGTGTTACAGCAGTTTTTCCCCTCGAGCGGGTGGCTGTGGCTAATTTACCTCGTTGCTGCCTGTGGTTCAATGCACACAATCTCCTTGGATCAGAGAATCCCAGAATGGTTTGGGCTGGAAGGGACCTTCCAGATCGTTCAGTTCCAACCCTGGGACAACTTCCACTGGACCACATTGCTCCAAACCCCATTCAGTCTGTCTTTGGACACTTCCAGGGCTGGGGACAGAAGAGATCTAAGACAGTGGACTGCCAGAGGAGGATGCCGGGCTGTAGCTGTGGGTGTACATGAGGAAAGAGAGACTCCTGCAAGGACCCTGCAGTGTGCTGGCTTGGTCCAGGAGAGGTAGCAGCAAGCCAAGAGACTCAGATATCCTGGCCAGAAGGATGAGAGATCATTGCCAAGACAAGCAGGTGTCCAACAGAGCAGCTCTGGGCCTGGAGGAGATGAGGGGAGACTGGAAAAGAACAACGAGGAAAAAAACCTGAGGTGTAAGGTGACAGCTAGAAATAGAAGGGAGCAAGTGATATTTATATCAGAGGTATCCTGGGGAAGGCATGAAGGAATCCAGCCCTGAGATCCCCAGCTCCTTGTGTTCCAACTTTTCCTCTCAAACCCAGCATCAAGCATCTTAAAGGCTCGTCTCAGCTCACCACGAGAGAGGATGGAGCTGGCCATGGCAGCCAGGCACTTCCACTGGTCCACTGGCTTGGTTCACACCTGCACTGGTTTGGTTCTGATCAATAACGAGCTAATTAGTTGCTATGGAAATGTAATGTGGGAGAACTTTGGGGAGGAGAAATTATAGGTAATTTTTATTTGTTTGGGCCCTGTTCCTATAGCAACAGGAGAACTTGTCACTGACTACCAGTTGGTTTCCATGGAGTTGGCTGCTAGTTCTGGGTTATTAATGCCTCCAAGCATGAAACAACTTACCTAGTAGGGCTGGTGGATTGTCCTCCATCATCCATGGGAACTTTGCAGTTTGCCAAGGTGAGGGCCGGGCTCTCGCGGTGGAATGTGCACGCTCCCAAAAGTTGGGCTGGAGTGTTCATCATCAACAGTCAGTGTGGAAGTGCTGGAAGGATCGATTATTCTGCCCCTCTCTTGAATTGAAGACATCGTGGAATGAATAATCCATCACTCCATAGCTTGTTCTACTCGCAGCGTTGCCTGATTTTTAATTGGATTTTCTCCGTCTTCGGCTTCCAGATGCTTGGCGTTGATCTGCCTTTCTCTGCTAAATTAAAAAGTCTTTTAGCACCTGGCAGTTTTGCTGTAAAGGGACTTACTGTAATTAAGTCCCTTCTCATCTCACCAGGACTGGTTCTCCTGAATGAAGCCGTTTGTTTTCCTCCAGCCCCTCTCCTGGCGCGTCCCCCGTTTTCGCGCTCCTCCGAACAAAAGGGATGTGGTGTCTGCTTTGCAGAGGGTTGGAGCTCTGTCGAGGGACCTCTCAAACTCCTCCAGAAGCTGAGCCTTGGAACCAGACCAAACACTCCTGAGCACTGAAGAGACTGGATTTGGGAGAGATTGGTTTTATGATAGGTTGTAATTTCCCTCCCACCAGCTAACTCCTCAGCTTTCCACGGGTGATAATTACCCAGTAGGAGCTAAAATGTCTCTCCCCACTCCCCCCTTATCAACCCATTCTCCACTTTGAAGGCATCACCACTTCTTTCCAGAGTGTCCTGGCCAATCTCTCGGCGTGCCTGTGCGTCCTCTGTTGTTTTGGAAGATGGTGCAACATCCACCACCTCTCCCCTTGGAGACCGATCTCGCTCCAGCTTTGAAGGCAAATAAGTTGATCAGCGTGTGGATAAACCTTTAATGATATTTGGCTGAGCACACCACGCAGTCGGAAGGGAGGCACGAAGCAAAGGGCAGCTCCTCACAAGCAGCCCTTCCTTGGATCTCTTGGCAAGCTCTGCTGCTGGCCCCCAGCTCTGCATGCTGTGCTCGCAGCTGCTCCGTCCCCGTTGGAGAGGCACGGCCCAAATGTCTCAAAGGAGGGTGCAGATGGGGATGGAGGATGAGTCTGAGGATGAAGGCTGGCTGTGGAGACGGGAGGAAAGTCCTGAGCCATCCAGGTGGGGTCTGGCTGGCAAAGACAAACCTTCAAGATGGAAGAAAGGCTTCATCCAAGAGTTTCTCCATCTCATTGGTGCCACTTGATTTGCAGATAAATTCTGTAAGAAATCCCTCTGCAAACTCTGCGTTTGTTCTTCCATACGTTTCTTTCCAAGAGCGGTACCCATGGAGGGAGAGGCTTGGGAAGTTCTGCATTTAGGCAGCTGGCTTTAGCAGAGACTGGCTGTTGGATGGAGAGTGTTAGCTGGGTGAAGGGGGCACATCCAGCACACCAGAACCCGGCTCTGGGTTGGGAATCCTGGCTGGGGACCCAGGAGATGGGGGCCGTAGGTGCCCAGCAGGTGCCGTGCTGGGAATGCACCGTGTTGTCCCTGCCTGGGGCAGCTGCTGGGGTCTCTCTGCCCGTATCAGTGTCGTGGCTATAAATAACAGGGATGTTCTGGGTGGTCACCTCCAGCCTGGCTGTGATCCATGACTCACCAGCTTCCTGTCCACAGCAACGCTACGGATTGACTCACGGCTATGGGAGTGTTTCACCCTGAGCCCACAGCCCTTTGATTTCACCAGACACCCTTGTGTGTTTACAAACCACAGATCTCCATTTGATCAGGGCTGTGAAAACTGGTGACATCCTGCAGAGCCACGCAGCAGATGATGCTTCATCCTGAGCTTCACCTGGTTCTCCTCCTCCCCTTCCCTCATGTGTGGCTGGAAAGAAATTCTTCCTGGCTTGCTTTGAGCTGCAGCTCTCCCAGGCTGGGCTTTGATTCACCTGTGTTGGTGCAGCCCCTTGAAAAATCAGTGTTTTCCCACTTAATGTCTCAGCCTTCCTGAGCCGGGAGCAGCCGTGGCTCTGCAGCAGAGCAGGCATGGGGCTGCATGGAGGTGTGGGAAGGCAGATGATGTGGCCCTTTTGAAACAGCACCTGAAGAGGGGTCTGAGCATGGAAATTACCCAACCCCTGGGAGGGTGAGACCAGCCTTTGGAAAATGGCTTTGAATCATGGAATGGTTTGGGTTGGAAGGACCTTAAGACCATCCAGTCCCAACCCCCTCATCATGGGCAGGGACTCTGTGTCCCTGATGACAGTGGAGCTGTGCTGCTTTGCTCTGAGCATCCGTCACCACCGCGGCACAGCGGGGGAAAGGATGGCGTGTGCCATGTCACAAGGTAAGGCTGGTGCCAGCTGAGAGAGCCGTCCCTCAGGGATGTGATGGCTCCTGGCACATCCATGTAGGTAGGGCTCCTCTCCTCCAGCCCATGCCCGAGCTCTGAGGGCCCTGGTGGAGGCACCTCGGAGGGGTGTGATGGGAAAGGCTGGCGTGGCTGTGGTGAGCACTGGAGATCCCGCCCGGCTCTGCGGGGACTGTGGTGGGAGGAGGACGCAGGGTTTGTTTGTATGACACACGAGCACATGCTTTTACTCTGAGTAACCTTCTCCTGGCAGAGAATGGAGCCTTCTACCATGCCCTGTGCTCCCAGGGGGTCCCTGGCAGAGCCATGGAACTGTGGGTGTCGTGTGCTGGAGCAGGACAGGCGCATCTAGCACCTGTCCATGAGAGCTGGCAGCAGAAGGTGGCCATGGAGGAGCTCCATGCTGGGACAAGCCTGGGTGGCTACTCCTTGTCATCCAGCAGCTCTGCCATGACTCTAACAGGCAGGTTTGGGTTGTTCTCCACAAAGTAGGCAAGACCTGTTTGGGTACGGTGCTGTCCCAACCTCCTGCTCCAGGTTTCTGCTGTCCCCAGTCCTTTGTGGCACCTTCAACCAGCTTTCCTGGAAGGTTCTCTAGTGCTGAGGTGTCCAGATGGGCTTATGGTGAAGCCTGGGGTCCTTCCCAACACTTATCTCTGCCTCCCAACACCCCCAGGATTTGTCCACGCCCTAAAGGTCAAGCAAAATTTAGAGGAACTGAATTAACACAGAAAGGTTTGGGTTGGAAGGGATCCCAAAGACCATCTCATTCCCACTCCCTGCCATGGGCGGGGGCACCTTCCACTGTCCCAGGCTGCTCCAAGCCCTGTCCAGCCTGGCCTTGAACACCTCCTCACAGTCCACCCATTTTTCAGCCTTGTTGGTTTTAACCAGCCACAGCTTGGACTTGGAGCACGCTGTGAACCTGCAGATCCTGGTCCAGGAGCAGCTCAGGAGTGGGTAGGGAGAAGCATTTCTCCAAAAGCCTCACATGTGACCTCGCAGCTTCAGTCTAAAATAAAGCTGAGGAGCACAAAGGTGTATTAGAACACCAGACACCAGAGCTACACCGGAGCAAGCCCAGGCTGGGTAGGTCAGGGATGAGAAAGCCCTTTTACCTTCAGGAATGGCCACAGCAGACCCCATCCTGCACAAAGGACTTGCTGGCAGCCTCCTCACCAGCTGGGGCCAAGAGAAGGTTGCATGTGCCAAGGGGTGGATCTCCTGCAGCCTCCTGTCCACTCCCTGCCCGCTGATGGCCTTGCCTCACTGGGAACATGTCTTTCCAGGCGAGCATGGCAAGGTGTTTCCTGTGGAGCCACTAACCAGTGGTTGAGCAAGCGTTGCTGGCTTGAAGGGAGGTTCTCCTCCTTCCCCAGCCCTTTCCCTGCTCTGGGTCCATCCGTGGGGAAACGTCCTCTCTGAGCTGCCGAGGTTCCCCGGCTCCTCAGCCTCGCCCACGGCAGGAATGGAGGTGTGGTGGTCTCCTCTGGGCTCCAGCAGCAGGAGAGGGTGGTGAGGGCTGGCTCCAAAGAGGTGAGACCTTTCTCCACCAGTGCTTGGGAGGTAGGAGGAAGAGGAGAGCTCCAGGAGCCATCTCAGGAGCTGAGTGTGAGTCTGGGATGGGGTGGGATGGGATGGGATGGGATGGGATGGGATGGGATGGATGAGCCTATGCAGCTGCTCCAGCCTTGTTTCACCTCCCACTGAGGTCCAGAAGGCTCCTTGATTGCCAGGAAGGGTCATTTGGAGGCTCAAAGCAGTGATCTACAGCAGTCCACCTCTGCTGGAAGTGTTCTAGGGGCTCAGGGATGAACCAGCAATCTCCCATGTGACTTGGAAAGGAGAGGAGGAAAACTGGGATTTTTTCTCTAGGCCTGGGCCCCTCATCTGCCCCCAGCAGCAAAGGGAAGAGTGGATGTGCTGGCCTGGGGGTCACCTCGGAGCTTGAAGGGACTGAGGGTGGTTTCCTGGTCCAGCTCAGGGTGCGGCAATGTGCTCCAGCCCCAAGCAGGGCTCTTCTTCCAGCTGGGCAGCCAGGCCAGAGCAGGAGTCTGTTTTTGTGGGAACTGCTTCTGCAAAGGGGTTTCCTTGCCCTGTCCTTCCCCACCTCACCACAGGCTTGTCCATGCATGCTCCTGGGGGCTGTTGCTGGGCTGTCTCTGACAGGCTCCCTGGACTTTCAGACCCTGGCAGGGATTTTGTTCTCGGTGTATGGACAGGTCATTTTGTGTCCCCTGTAACCTGCAGGGCAGGTTGTCCTGGGGCTGGTGGCTCTCTGGGGATGCCACCCTCTGTGTCTGGGCCAGTGAGGTGCTCACAGTGTCCGGGGTTCAAGGGGTGCTGCCGTGGGGATGTGACTCTGGGCGGGACCCAGAGGCTGTGTTCCATCTCTAGGACACCGTGCTCCGTTCTCCCTTCTCCATCCTGTTTAAACTTCCATCAGCCAATCAGCTTCTGCAACAGAGCAAACATCGTCTGGTAATTAATCTGCACAGATGGGCTTTGTTTGAGCAAGCTGGTGTGCACTGGCCTCAGAGGAGGGTGCAGCAGGGGGCTGGGCTGGGGGCACCTCACCACACCCTGCTCCAGGCTCTTCCCGTGCCCAGGAGATTCCTGGGATCACCAGATCTTTTGACCTTGGAGCTGAAGGTGGTCCAGGACATTTGGTTTTGTCAAGAGAGGGAGACATGAGAAAATAGGTTTTGTGGTTGTGAAACCCTGATGGAGCCAGGGAAGGAGGGAGGGAGGAGACTCCCAGTCCTCTCTCAGGGGCTTCTTGCCTCCTCTTGAGCTGCTCCATGCCCTGTGATCAGAGCAGCTGGGTTTGGACATGGAAAACATTAAAATGGAAAATGTTAAAATGGAAAATGTTAAAATGCTGTCAAAGATCTCACCTGGAAAACCTCAAAGTAAATGGGAATCTGCATCTCCCAAGGAAAAAAAACCTTTTGGAAGCCCTCAAGTGCTTCAATACCCTTGAATTATTTTTGCTCCCCTAGTAATTACTGCCTCGGTTTGTGCTGAATTGGCAAAGTGCTCCTGTTGCCCCAGAACCTCATTTTTCAGGTGAATCACTGCTAGCTGGTGTTTTTAGCTGCAGTGGTGGCCACAGGGGCTCACAGCACCATGGCCATGGCTGAGGAAAGAGGAGGCAACTTCCCAACCTCATTAGCACCAGGTCCAACTCACTGAGCACTGGGGCCCTGCCTGCCCCTGCCCTGCCTGGGCAGTGTGTTTTTGGGGACAGACTGGAAACATGGAGCTGTGTCCTTCTGGCAGTCACCACTATCAGGATGACTCCCAGATGTGTTAGGAAGTCTTTTTTCCCAGCCAAGCTGTCGAAGAAGGAGTCAGGGCTCTTCGGCTGCAGTTCTCAAGGTTGTTTATTATTTCTTATCTCTTACATTTGTTTTCTGACCTGCTGCAGATCTGTTCAGCAGGCCAGCCAGAGGCACACTGCCCGCCTCCTGGGCTGGTGCTGTCTTTTATACTAAAAACTATGTGTACTATATTTACAATTATGTTCCAATACCTATCACCCATGTTAGACAGTCAGTCTCTACTCTGAACCAACCTAAAAGTGCCAACATCACCCAAATCATGGAGGTTAGAAAGGAGAAAGAAGAAGGACAGGGCACGCCCAATTCCCTCCATCTTGGGACCCCGAACCTCCATTCTAAAAACCCCCAAAATTCTGTTTTTCACCCTGTGACAACTACTATTATGCTACTTAAACTTTTGTGGCTTGTAATTCTTCATACAGAGTTGGTAGTTTGTTCCATGGGTCAAAATCAAAGTCACAGGTGCCTTTGGCTGCATGCCAGGGTCTCAGAGCCCCCTGCCCAGGGCTTGAGCCTTCCTGGACAGTCAGAGGAATGTCCTGGGGTCCCACATGTCCTGAGCCCTGTAGGGACTGAGCCCAGCCAGCCATTAGGCAGGGACACATCTCCCCCACCTACATGTGCTGGCTGCAGGTGACAGATGCCACAGGCAGCTCCATAAACCCCAGCAGAGCAGAGCAGCACTTCCAGCCTCAGAGATTTCCCCTCCCTGGCAGGCAGACCCCAGCCTGAGCTGCCCTCCTCCCTGGCCTCCACTCTGTGTCACTGCCGGCAGCTGGGGCTGCTCTTGTTTTTAACAGAGCATTTCTGGATTACAGCAAGTGACAGGAGAGTGATTTGTGATGGGTCAGGTTTCCTGCCCTTTCTCTTATAGCCCTGGCTTATAAAAATATCCTCCCTCTGGGATTGCTTCGGGTCCATCTTTGTTGGCCCGCTCAAATCCCTCTTTTTTATTTGTGTTAGGAGGGCTTGGGAAAGCTGGATGCTGCTGGTGCCAGTGCCCAGCAAAGCCCAGTCCTTGCCAGGGCTCCAGGATGGGGAAGGCTGATTTCCATCTCTGGGGAGATGAAGGGAGGTGCCCTGGGACCCCGAGGCAGGGAAGGATTCACCTTGACAGCCCTGGAATTGAGGCCTTGGCCATCTCATGATCCAGTTTCACAAAGACTCATCTCATGTGCCCTCTGTGTGCTCCTGGTCTCACTGCCTTATCAAAATCCCTGGCTCAAGAGGGAATCTGTTGGTTTTGGTGTGTGGCGTGAGGCTGCTTTTGGTGGGCATTGGTGTCTCAGGGGGCTGGGGTGGCCAGAAGCTCCTGCGGATCCCAGAGACATCAAATGAGCAATTAACTGAGGCTGATGAGAGATCTGAGGGAAGAGTTTGATGCAGGAAGCAGCACAGATCAGTTCCATGGTTCCCCACCACCCCGTTGTGCCCCACTCTGCCTCCCCGTGCCTTCTCCCTGCTTTGGGAGATCTCAAAGGGCCTCACAACCACCACTAAATGGAGATTTTTTTTTTTCTGGGCAATCAAGACTGTCCCTGCTTCCCAGGCAGGGAAACAGGATGGGATGAGATGAAGCCATTCACCCAAGCCCATGCAAAACCTCAGCAGCAGATCAGAGTCCCAGCCTCCAGCACGGCTGCAAATCCTCCTGCTAATCTCTGCTTTGCTGAAGAGCTCCAGGGGATTTTTAGTGGTCCCCTTGAGATTACTGTCATTTTTCTCTCTTTACTTCCTCTCCACCTTGGCAGAATTGATTTCTTTTACTTGCTTTAGGCTTTCACTGTGGCAACAAAGCTGTGAGAAGATCCCTTTCTCCTGCAGGACCCCTCTAAAAAAACCTAGGAAGCCTCCTTAGCACTTAGGAGTGGGTGCAGCTCTGTTTCCCATGCTGGAGGTGCCCAGTTCTTCCCTTTGAGAGCACTTCAAGCCCTTCCACTCCAGCTTGTAAAAGTACAGCTCAGATCTCACTGGGAGCAGAACAGTTCCAGGACCTTCAGGAAGACAGAAGCACGGCAGGACAGGCAGAGGAGACCACCTGGGACATGCAAGGGAAGGAAAAGCATCTTGCAGGATGAGGTGGCTGGGCTGAGGCAGTGCTGCATCCATCCCAAGCAGGTTGGATGTGCTGGCTGCATCCCTGTGCCGTGCTGGGGCTGGGCTGCCCAGCTGGAAGGGGCCCAGGGAGAGAAAATGGGCTGGCAGAGGATCCAGGGAGCAGCACAGAGCTTGCTGCTCAGGCAGGAAATTGCTGTGTCCCAGAGCCTCTGCTGCGAGTCCCCCTCGTCTGGGGATGGTGTGGGCAGAGCTGTGGTGCCCAGCCCTGCAGGACCTGCAGACCCACAGCTAAAATCCAGCTGAGAATCGTGGCAATGCAAGGCCTGGCTGTTGTCACCTGCAAGGGGACTGTGCTGCAGTGTCCCAGCACGGCACAGCCCTGAGCTCAGCTGCTGCTGCCTCTGCCCGGCTCCAGGGCAGGGAATCAGCCTCTCCTGCAGCACTTTGGGTGCCTGAGACACTTCTGCAACAGCAGTAACTGGCTTTGAGTCTGATTCTGACCCAACAGAGCCCTGCTAATGCAGCTCCTGGATCAGAGCCAGCAAAGCCAGGGTGGAATTTCACCTTTCTCCACAGAGGGAGATGCTCAGACTTGGATATGTGCAGGCAACATCTCTCTCCTGCTCAGACATTGCTCCCATTCCCAGCCAAGCAGTGATGGGAGCTGCTCTCTGGGGTGGGATTGGCTCGTGGCACAAATGTGGGCTCAGCCTCCCAAAATCACTCAAGAGTGCAAATCTCTGCATGCTGCAGGCACGGCATGGATGGGTGCCATGAGTTGTTAGTTGGGGTGGAGGAAATATCCAAGCCATGGCAGGCTGGGCAAGTAGAGGAAAATGTTCAGGGTCTGGTTTGAGACCCAGAGCTGTGAGCAGCCTCCTCTCTCCCCTTGAGCCATTCCCAGCCCTGTGAGCATCTGCTGCCAAAGACAGGTAGGGAAAAACCTCCACTGCCTTTTGTGGATTTTATCGAGAAATGGGGAAAATGAGACAGGGAGAGGTGCTGAAACTCGTGCCAGGAATTAATCTGAAGTGCTTGGGCTCCCTTGGCTTACATGTCCCTCTGTTTTATCCCTCCTTCTTTGGACTAAAAGGATCAGGGAAAAGGTACAGTCCCATCTTCATGAGGAAAATGGAGAGCTCCACGTCCATAGCCTGGATATGCAGCAAAAACATTTGCAAGATGGAAAGGGTCTGGACAGGCTGGTTTCCAGGAGGGGCTCTTGGATGCTGAAAAACCCAGGAATGCAAAAAAATCCAATGGCTGTAGCAAATCTAGAGATCCAGCAGGTTTGAAGATGCAGAGGTAAACCCTTTTCCAAAGGGAGGGAAGGGAATTTGGGGGGTGGGAAATCTCCCTGGCAGTTCTGCCATTCCTTTAGGAAACAGGGGGCCAGTCTGAAAGAAGGGGCCCCAAACTCAATTCCCCCCCTGCCCCAGGTTAAGCAGGAGGAGACAATAATAAAAGCACAGTGTCCCGACAAATATAATTAACAGGAAAAAAGGAGAGATTTTTCAAAGTTTGGGTGCTCAGCAGCGATGTTTTATTCATGGCCCGGCAGGGAAGTGCTGGCGGTGCCATTAATTATGGGAGCTGCGCCTGCTCCGGGGAGCTGGGCTGGGCTTTATCATCCTGACACCTGGAACAGGGAACTGGGGCAGCCTGGGCAGCCTGGGGGGCCACCACGCTCAGGGACACGAGCCTTGCTTCTCCTCCCTGCAGCCATCCCTGCTCCTGGATGTCCTCAGCCTTCCAGAGGGTCCTGCCACCCTGTTTGCCTGGGGGATGAGCACCCCATTCCCAAAAGAGCAGAGGGTGGACAAGCAGCCCCGGGGATCACCACCCTCCCCGTGGATGGGAAGATCTTGGCAGTGCCACTGAAGCAGCTCAAGTCATGGCTTGGTCAAAGAACCAAATCAAGAGGGATAATGATGGTGTAAAAAAGCACATTCAAAGCACAACTAAAGAGCTGGTTGGAACCATCCCCGGGCTTGGTGCACCCCCCAGGAGCAGCTCACAGCTCTGATGATTTCCTATTCTGGGAAATCTCCCCAGTAACTTTCCAGAGAGGTAATAAATAAAATATTTAGTGTTCAGCTAACTAAAGCAGGTGCAAGAACAACACAAGTGGGAGAAGGGACCTGGGAAGGGTCCCTGTGGGAGCTGGCTGCAGCTTCCAGAGATGGGAAGGAGAGGGACCAGCACAAATGGGGCCAGTCTGGGAGAAAGGTGACCTTGCAGCAGGACATCCCTGTGCATCACATTTATACCCCTGGAAGTGTCCAAGGCCAGGCTGGATGGGGCTTGGAGCACCCTAGGATAGTGGAAGGTGTCCCTGCCCATGGCAGGAGTGGGAATGAGGTGAGCTTTAAGGTCCCTCCCAACCCAAACCACTCTGGGATTCTGTGAGAACATTGCCACGAAAGAAACTTCTCCAAAAATCTCTTTGAAATACAAAAGTGGTGAAACAAGGCTGGAAACTGGGACAATGACCTGGAGGTAGAAGGAGAGGGTGACCTGTGGCATTGTTAGATCCAGTCCAGGGCTGCACCCAGGGGTGCTGGTGCACCTGGTTGGTGGCATCGCACAAAGAACAGGCTCTTTTGTGTCTGCAGTGCCTGAAAAGGCAGGGGACAAACCAGGAGAAGCTTTGAAATGGCAGGAGCATCCTCAGATGCTGGATGAATGAGTGGAATGACCTCTGGCTGCCTGGCAGGGAGGGACGATCCCTGGGAGTGTCGGAGGGCAGGTGGGACCCGCCAGGCTCCTGCTGTCACCTGTGACTGGGGGAGCTGGTGGTGGGGGACAGTCGTGCCTGGCTCTCCTGGGAGGCTGCTGGCACCCAGTGCTGCATTCACCCATCTCTTTTAATCAAGGTAATGCTCAGTTGTGCCCGGGCCCGGGCGGTGTCACCAGAGGATTGATGGCCTGGCACACCCAACCCCGGTGACAGCCCAGGCTCAGATGGCCCTGCTCATCTGCACTTCCAATTGCAAACTGCATTTCATTTCTGCAGGAGAGGCAGGAAGGGAAGCGGTTGTCTGAGCACTCCTGCCTGCATTCTCAGCCCCCAGATCTCTCCTGGCCCTGCAACCTCATGGGCAGGGCTCCACCAACCCCAAATTTCTGCTGCTCCATGGAGGGATGAGCTCTGTTCCTGATCTTATAGGTTCTGGTTGGATTCAGTGTATTTTTAGGAACAAATAATATGTCTAAAGAGTTTCATCTGGGAGATTCCATCCTACATGTAAGGGGCTCATATCCCCCAAAATGCAGAGGGACCCAGAGCCCTGGGCTGTGTGATCAGGGAACCCATGTTAGCTACTCAGGGGGATGCAATGAGCTTAGCTGGTGTGAGTGTTAGAGGGAAGATGTTGTACTCTTGCCCAGCTCAACCTAATGAGAGGAGAGGCATCCTCCTCCCCAGCCTGCTGGTTATAAATAGGAGGAAACAAGGGGGGTGGGTTGGATGCTGGGCAAGGCTTGCCTGCCGTGGGGTCTGGTGGTGTTGGGATGAGCTGTGCCCGTGCTCAGCCCCTCGCTGCCTCCCCCAATTCCTGCGAGGGGGTCTTGGTGCAGCATCTCTGGGGGAGGTGGCGTGGGACAGTCTGTCACCGCAGCAGGGCTGGGCTGGCTCCCAGGCATGGCAGCTCCATCTGCTCCTGCAGAAAGCCCTCCTGTTCCGCCTCCAGAGCCAGCCAAAGGTACCTGGTAACCCTTGCTCGGAGCTGGCTCCACGCAAAGCCGCGTGCTCTATAAAAAGCCACGCTCCCTGGGAAGAGCCCCCCTCTATTAGGATTTTTTTAGAGACACCCGATGATGATCAAATCTCCCCTACAGTCTGGAGTGGATGCTCTTGGAAAGCAGATCGGGGAAGAAAGGATTTGTGAGGAGAAAAGGACACGTCCGTGGGGGCAGAGGGGCAGGGACCTGCTCCTCATGGACTGAGCTGTTCAGGAGTAATCAGCAGCAGCACTTGCCTTATCCCTGAGCCCTTCATCTTGCTCTGAACGTGTCAGTCCCTGAAACTTTAATGCTTTTACACTGATGCTTTAATTATTAAACGTGGAGGTAATGGAGAAGCCAAGCTGGAAGAGGTGGCTCCTGTGCAGGGGAGCAATCCCTCATCCTGGGTGTGCAGGAGGCTGCAGCGTGGATCTGAGCATCCCAGGGCTGCTGTGCTGAGCAGCACAGATCAGACACTGCTCTGGCTTCATTCTTAGTGCTTTTTGGAATTTCCCTCGTTATATTCCTGCTCTGCAGGGACCACGGAGGGTCTCCGTATCTCCTGCTCTCTGCCCGTGGCGTGTTTGTCTGGTTAAGTTTGCCAGAGGGGATGGATGTTCTCAAAGGACTGACAGGAGATGTTTGTGATCCCTCTGAATGAATGTCTGTGCCTTGGTTGTCTGTAATTTGGGAGAGAACTGCGAGCTGTGTGGCTGCTTCCAAGGTTCTTTCCCAAAGGGAACTGTGTCAGATTGAAGTGGAGGGGAATGAGCTCGTCTGCAGCCACGATCGGAGCCTGATGGTGCAGGGGAAGAGCCTCCCTCTAGCTACAAAACTGCACCGTGCTTGCCAAAAAATGTAAAGCTCTTGTGCTAACAGGGTAATTAATTAATTACAGCTCATTAAAAGAATTACAATCCCATTAGCTCCTTTGGATCGTGATGGGGGGGAGCTGATCCTCAGAGGATGAGACTGAGGGCACTCCAGGCTGCTGGGAGCTGCACTGGGGAAACTGGGGGTGCTCTGAGGCTGATTTGTGGGGATGGGGTCCTGCTCAGACAACCCCCAAAATGATGGCCCTCTGCTTCTAGGGAAGCAGACATTGAAATTGCTCCTGCCTTCCCAAAACAGAAGTGCCAGCACTGCTGTGTCCCAGTCTGCTCCCAGGAGCTTGTCCTGGTCGTCAAACTCTGCTCTGTCCTGCCGTGCTCTGCCTACATCCCCTTTAGAGACGCCTCGTGAGCCTCTGCCTGAGGAGGGATGGATCAGGATAAGTATCTGACCCCATGTGGGACAGGTCATGGGGTCCTGGCACCACAGCTCTCTGCTGTCTCTGGAGCAAATCCTCCCTGCTGCCCTCCTTCTCCCCTTGAAATCCCATTAACGCTTCCTTTATTCTTTGCCTCACGTTGCTGTCACTCGCCGGTCGCTCGCTTCTTTGATCCCTGTAATTTATTACTTTAACTTCACAGAATCTTTTATTATAATTTTTTATATATATCTAAAAGAAAAAGGCTCTATCATCGAGGCTGGGTGAGAGGGGACCTCTCTGATTAAATATAGCAACAAGACGTGCTGCTCACTGCGTGCCAGCCCCGGGGTGCAGTGCTTGTCCTCCCAGAACTTGGGCTGTTTCCCTCCTCCTCCTCCTCCTCCTCCTCCTCCCTGCTAGGACATGGAGGAGTTCTAGGGCCTGCCACGAGTCCAGACAAATTGCTCCAGACCTTAAGCCCTGACTGGAGCAAACACCAAGTTTCCTCAATTTCCGTTCCCTGAGCCTGATGCTCAGAATCTGGGTGTTTCCATAATGCAGCAACACACCTCATGAATAAAGATTAAGTTGATTAAAAAGGAAAACCCAGAGCAAGGCTGAATAAAAGTGATTTGCAGAGATTAGATACTCTAGCACATCAGGAGTTCCCTAAAGGGCTGAGCTAACATGTTCAAACATAAGAGCTTTAAGCCCTCTTCCCTGTTTTGTAATTAATGGCTTTGGGTTGGGAAGACTGACTCTCCCACTTGATAATTGTCCCTGTGGGACACACTGAAGTTTTATGCACTGCTCCAGAGGCCAGCATCCTCTCTAACCTGTTCCCTGTTTTCCCTGGGATGTGCTTTGGGCAGTCATTGCACAAACAATTCCCTTCCCAGTTGTGAGGGGAATGGAGCAAAGAAGGGGGATGAGCCTTGTACCCCAGCAGCCACAGCTTCTTCCATGCTCCTGGGTCCCCAAACTGAGCATAACTCCTGTGTGACTGAGTCTAAGGAAGAGAAATAGTGAAAATCAAGGTTTTTTTCTTATTTGTGAAAGTGACACTGAATATGAAGTGTGTCCATGTGGTGCCCCAGCAGACAGTGTCGTGTCTCAAGTACCTGGAGCAGCCAAGGAAAAACACCCAACTCCTTTTGCTGTGCATCAAATCCAATGGGCTGCTGCTGTCACACCTTGAGCTTTCCCTCTGCCACATAAAAACCAAGGTACATCCTCTCTGGAAAATGGGAAAAATGGGGGGGAAAAGCCCCACAGTCTTTTCTTTCTCCAGGGAATCTCCTTCCCTGGATAGCCCTGGGCCCCAAAGCTTTGAACCTGCCTCTTGCATGCCTGGGGTGATGCTCTGGGAAAGGGGCACT
This sequence comes from Motacilla alba alba, assembly GCF_015832195.1. NCBI lineage: Eukaryota > Metazoa > Chordata > Aves > Passeriformes > Motacillidae > Motacilla > Motacilla alba. Next base: position 13,630,686 of record NC_052029.1, on the reverse strand, counting down.
GTGTGTTCTATAATGGGACAGCAGGGAAAGGAATGTGCATACGTAATCTGGAAAATCTTTTGTCTGGGATTTGCAGGGGGAGATATATGGGCAGAATCCACCTCGCTCCATTTTAATGATGCAACCTCTGCCTTCATCAGAATTTCCCATTTGTGCTCAGGGCTGCAGCAACGTCGCTGCTCTGGGCCAGGGCAGTGCCTTGCTCAGCCCTGCTTGAGTGAGTGAGACCATTCCTGTACCTGAGAGATGATAATGTAATTGGCCTTTTTAATTCTGACCTGAAAATGGGAGGTTTTCCACGCCACATATCCCATTCCCCCGTGCCCATTCCCTTTCCTCTCTGGAGATGCTGTCAGTGAGCTAATGCTGGTTGTGTCTAACTGTGAACCCAGCCCCAAGGTGAGGCTTTGTGCGTCCCAACATCTGGGGAAGCCCACCCTGAGGTGAGCACACCTGGAGTGGAGCATCCTCAGAGGCAGCTCCAGAGCAGGATGCCAGCAGCAGTGAGGGGTAGAAAATGGAGCTAGATTAAAGATTTCCATGATGGATTTCTGAACTGGGTTATGCAGCGTGCTAGCTGGTGATGGCAGGGTCTGAACTCAGCAATTCAGGGTCCTCTTCCTTGTCCCTGCACGACCCTGGAGCTGCGATTCCTGCTGGAGTATTTTTTGGTGTGTGAGTCAAATTCCATCACGGGTAATTACACTCGGTCTCTTCAAACTCCTTGGGGAGCACGGAGGCATTTGCTGGTCCTGTGCCTGCCGGAGGAGTCTCAGGTGTCAGCGAGCTGCAGCCTGGGGGTGGCTGCATTGCAGGCGCTCTGCCGCCGCGGCTGCTTCATTCTCTGATTTCTTATCAAAATGAAATGTCTGTCTTCCTCCGAGCTCCCCAACAGCAGTGGGAAGGGGGGAGGCTCGAAGGGTGCATTCATGTGCTGCCTGCGCAGCTGGGACAGTTGTGCTCCGATGCTGAGGGACGCTGCCTTGGGAAGGTGGGAAGAGCTTTGAATCCAACTGGAAATGCAGCCGGTGGAGCAGCAACTCCCCCCTGCTCCTCTCCCTTCTCCCTGCAGTCACAGCCATTCATCCCAAGCAGTTGTATCCAGCGCTGTGCTTCAGCAGGAATTGCTTCCCCATCAATCCAGCTGCTATTTCTTTCCCCCCGAGGCTTCCAAAGGCTGTAAGTCCGCAGCAATGTGCAAATATTGGAGAGCTGTGTGTGTGGGGGATTAGTGACTTGGCAATTAAAATATTTGACCTACATCTTGTTGAGTACCAGCAAGGTCAGATGGAGCTGTGCTTCTTCCCAAAACTTCTTCCCAAAGGAATTGTAGTGTTGCAGTTACTTCTGTTGGAACAGGCTGCCGCTGAATATAAAGGGAAGGGCTCAGGGTCTGGATCTGTGGGGCTGTGTGAGGGCTGGACCCCTCAGCAGGGATTTTGGGGGTGCTGGGAGATTCTGAGGGCGGGTTGGAGATCATCTCTACAGCACAAACACCCCATAATATTTACAGGACTCTTCCCACAAACACAGCAGAGAGCAAGCATCTCCTTTTGTTCCTGAGACTGTACGTGCTGAGAATCCTTGTCCAAACAAATGAGTGGGTTTTTCTTCCAGCAAACATCACAGATCTTTTTTTTTTTTTTTTTTAATTTTTTTTTCTCTTCCCCTTTTCACGTGTTGTTCTCTCTGTTCTGCAAACAATGTTCTTTTTAAGCCAGGGCAGAAAACTCTGTGTGTGTGTCCAGAGCACGATGTGATGGCAGGAGCCGGCGATGGCCGCTTGGCAGGGAGATGAAGCGGAAATCTTTCATAAAGCTCCTCTCATCCCAAAACAAGGGAGGGGGAGCAAAAACAAAGCCCCCCCAGTACTGCTGGATTTGGATGGTTTGCAGCTGGGGCTGCAGGGACAGCAGTCAGAGGGTTCCTGGACACCCCCAGGCTGAGGTCAGGCACAAACCCTCCTTGGGTTCGGATGGTGATGAGCGGTGGTAGCAGAGCTGGAGGGAAACTGGGAATTTGCTGCTTTGGACTGTGGGCTGTTGATTGTTTCTCCAAAATCCACTTGTATAGCTGGCATCCCCCAACAACCTGGGGAGGAAGCTTTGGGCTGTAGTTTGAGTTGTAACAGGGATCCCTTGTTTTGGCTGGGTCCAACAGCTCTGCCTGTTACTCCTACCCTTGGAAAAGTGTCTGCTCCGAGCCTGCCTGCTCCAGGCAGGGCTGCTGAGACACCAGCTTGCTGCCAATCTAAGGGAGTTTGGAGTTCCTGCCTCCTGAAGCTGAGCAGAGGAGGCTGTTGGCATATGCTAAATAAGCCTGGAGGTGATTGCAGCCCCTTGGGTGTGATCACAGGGAAGGGCTGTGCAAAACCCCTGTGGCTGCTCTGGGAGTCGCTGCTGGCTCTAACACTGGGAAATCCCAATGCTCCTTCCCCTACCTGCTAAGCAGGTGCTCCAGGATGCTGCCTCAGAGCAGGAGGAGCCCAGGCCACTGTTGGTCCCAGCTGATGCTCAAACCAGAGCCCAAAAACCGAGTGGATCCTCACCTCCCAGTGAAACCCTGAGGTTTTACCTGTTGGACCCAAGAGTGTGAACTTTTACCAAGAGACTCAAGTAACAGGTTTATCCAACAGCAGCAATATCAGATTTTGGCAGAAGAACAGTTAGAAAATTGAAACCAACAGGTTTGCAGAAACCCCCATGGTCTGTCATTCCATATGGAAGTCACTCACCCATTCTTTCCATGCTGAGGGGAGCCCCATCCTTTCTTTTTTTTTTTCAGTGGGGTGATGCTTCTCAAAAGGTGCAGGGCTGGGGTGAGAAATTCCCAGTTGCTGCTGGGGACTCACCTCAGTGAAGGTCATTGATGCTGTTTGCAGTTATGCTGCCTGCCCTGGTCCTGCCTGGCTTCCCTTGCCTCCCCAGGATCACTCCAGGTGGGATTTGATAGCTTGTCTTTATTGAGTCGTGCTGTCCTTGGAGTCTGATAGCAAGAATTTCTTGCAGAGCCATAAATGTCTTCAGGGCTACCAGTCTGTGAGCCAGCAGGGAGCAGGGAATTGCTGAGTTTGGGTAAACTTGTCATTAGAGAGAAAATAGTTCTTCAGGTTCCTCTCTGAGCAATACACGACTTAAAATAAACCCTCAAAACAACAACAACAAAAATAAAAAAAAAGGAAAAAAAATCAACCTCTTCAACAACATACACCTCAGCACGACTCAAAAGAAAAAGAACATCTTTTCTCATTCAACAAATTTTCCTGCAACCTCTCCCTGATTTTCTTTGGGAAATGAACTTCTGGCTAAACCTATTCAATCTCACAAAACATTTCAATTTTGACAAGAGTGCATATTCTGAAGGAACGTGGTTTCATCAGAGTTTCTCCAGCCAGCTCTAATCCCAAATGCCTCGCTGTGACTAAACCTCATTTCTATGTTAAGTACTTGAGCTTGCCTGTAAGGACCAGGTAAAAACTCAATCAGAGTAGCCTCCCTGCAGCTGCCTTGTTAAACAGTGGGCTTTTAAAACTTTTCTCCTTTTTATCTTAATGGAGAAGAAGTGGAAGATCCCCGGGGGAGAGGCACAGTTTGATCCCTGATAAACCAAGCCAAAAGTTTACACTGGAACCTGGCTGACATCCGGGGAGATGTGGGGGCTTGGGGGTCACTCAGCACTGGGCTCTGGGAAGCTTTTGTTGCTTTGTCTTTTATCATCCAGCATCCAGAATGGAGGGGAAGAGAGGAAGTAAAAAAGGAATTCTTAAGAAGCATCTTTGTTGGGAAGCACAAAGTGCTGGCCTGGTAGGCAGTGCCCTCCTGCTGCGTGCAGTCCTCAGGGAAGGACATAAATAATTTCTGCCCTGCCATGGGCATTTAAAGCTGGTGACAGCCAAATTTCCATCCCAGTGGCACTGGATTTGAGGCATGGGCTGCTCTAGCAGCAGGAGGAGTTTCCTGTCCTCCCAGAGACCTGGATCACACCTTCCCTGGGTATTCCCCCTCACCCATGAGATGCTTCTTGCTTTGGCATCCCCGTGTGAGGTGCCATATGCCACCTGAGCATTGCAGAGGGGTGAGCTCCCTTCTGAAAAGGAGGCTTTAGGAAGTCCCACAGCAGCTCCATGTGGGAATCAGCCCCTCTGTGTCCCCTCTGTAAGCTGCTGCACTGGAGCATCCCAGAGCAGCAGGTATCACCTGATGGGATCTGAGTGCCCTGCCTCCCAGTGGAATTCCCTGGCTCACCCCACAGGGATAAACAGCCCAGAAAAAGGGAAAGGGTATTTCCTCAGCCCTTTAGGAGCTCCCTGCCCCGGGCTTTGCTGGGTGCTGGGGCTCTGATCCGGGGCGTGCTGGCAGCTGCGTGTGCTCAGCACTGGCACTGCAGAGCCTGGCACCCATCCCAAACTCATGCAGAGCTCAGGAATTACATGTGACTGCACAAAATGGGGGAGAGAAACAACTGGGAAGACCACGGTGCTTTACCTTGGCTTTTTGGAAATGTGACATTTTCGGGAAGAGTAAGAATGCTCTGTTTGGAGTTAATTTTTTTTTTCAATTGCCTCTTCTGCTTTGGAAAATGCCTTCAAATTATCTAGAGGAGAACTGTGATTTACAAATGAGTGCAACAACCTGGTGGGGAGTTGGTGCCTTTTGGATTGAGAAAACTGCTTTGAGGCTCATGGAAAAAAAAACCCTTTATAATTGAGTCTTTCATTTAAAAATAATTTGTTTCCATATGAATGTACAGTTTTATTTTGCTCCACAACCCAAAGAATAGCTCAACCTTTCATCTACCTGGCCCTGGGCACTACTGAACCTCTGTTTTCTAAGACTCCAGACTTCAGAAACCCATCACAGGCAGGTGATCCTAAAATGCAGCTCTGTTTCAGACTGGCCTCTTGGCTTCCCTGGCACAGTCCTGGTGTCTGGTGTGAGTCCTGCTCAAGGCTTTGAGCAGAGGGTGAAAACTGGGGGGTTTGTGCCAGTTTTGACTTTTTCTTCACTCGATAAATTCCAATCACTTGGCTCTGGCTCCTGCAGCTGCCCAGTGCCTCTTAGTGCTGCGTGCCTGGGCACAGGACTTGAGCCACCCTTGAGGTTTCACCTTTATTGCCATACCCAGGTCCGAGGGCTGCACAGGCAGCTGCTGCCTGGACCCCTTTGCCCTTTCCCAGACCCTGAGAGCTACCAGCGACGGGCAAAGAGGCTTTGCCAAGAGCAGCAGAACACAACTATTTGTGGATCTGTTCCCCTCTGCCAGCCACAGAGACCCAAATTCTCTGTCTGCCTCTCTTTTCCCCTCCAGCCCGGGGATGCTGGGGGCTCAGCCTGGAGCTCCAGTGCTGATGGAGAAGCTGCTGGTGCTGATTGTGCAGGGCTGAATTTAACCTTGCTCCGTGCCCAGGACCGCCCCAGGAGGTGCAGCAGCGCTGGAGCTGCTTTATTTAGCAGCGGGGGCGGGTGTGAAATGCCTCTTGTGAAAGACGGGGCGGGTTTTCGGCGGCTGCAGTGTTTAAGTGACCTGTCAAAGCGGAGCAGAGGGCTGGGGCAGGTCGTGTCCCCCTGCTGTCTGTGCCTCCGAGCACCCTCCAGCTGATGTGTGACCTCACCGAGCTCTCGTGTGACCTGGTTTGGCACAGGAGGGGATGTCCCATGGATGGGCAAGTCCCCCAAGGCTGGTGCTGACAGCTAAAGGCAAAATCCCACTCATTTGGGATTTTCTTTGGCCAAAACCACTGTGGGTAAATCCTTTGAAGATGTGAGCCCGGAGAAAGGGAGGAAGTAGTGCCTGCCAGCACAGCCCTCACCACAGTTATCACCTCACTGAGCAGCCTGGAAGATGCTTCAGTGCTGAAGATGCTCACAGGTATCCATCCTCTGCATCCTGCTAATGCCCCAGCCCAGCTGGTTTTACCCCAGCTGTGTCCATCCATGGGCTCTCTCCAGCCTCCCAACTCCAGCTGTCTCCAGAAGGCTGCTCAGGACAAAGAGGAATGTCTCTCTCTCTCTCTCTCTCTCTCTCTCTTGTCTCTGGCAGTGCTGAGAAATTTGGGGGAGACCAAGATGAGAAATTTCTCACGTGGTGGGAGCTGGGCACTGGCAGAGTCTCCTGGCTTGGTGTGATGTCTCCATCACTGAGGAGACTTATGGTCCAGCTCGCTGTGGCTGGGCTGGAAGTGCTGGCCTTGTAGGAAGGGCTTTTGGGCTCTTCCCAGCTCTGCACTCAGCTACCAAGTCCTGGAGGACAAATAGCTTGGGGGCAGAGGTGATTTGTCATTTTGACACCTCCTTCTGGCGTTTTTTTGCCTCTGGGGATGGGCAATTCTTCTCCACACACCAGCGTTTTCCCTGGAGCCTCCTGTGGCCCAGCTGTGAGATGGGTCACCCAGGGGGTCTGATGGGGAAAGCCCCTCCAGGCCCCCCAGACCTCCTCTTGTCCTCTGTCCAGGAGGGAATGGCTGTGTGACATGGCTGAGCTGGCTCCAGCCAGGCCAGAGGTGCTTACATAAGATATTTACTGTGTGCCCCAGGAGTGCCTTGGGAGGAAGCCAGCGTGCTGATTAGGTGACGTCTGCCCGGGCGGGTGGATTTGCCCTCGGAGCATCTGCTGCCTGAGCTGGGGGTCCCGGGGGCACTGCCCTCAGCTCCTTTATGTAAGAGCCAGTTGGGCTCTCTGGCTGCAGCCAAACCTCTGGGTCGTGTGAGGTGCTTGTCTGACCCACAGGGTGTCCAGCCTGGGCTCTGCTGCGAGCAGCTCATCACTGCTGCTTCTTCTTCCTTCCTTCCTGAAATAATCCACCCTTGGGATGAGGGGAAGGGGAGCTGAGCATTGGTTGTGGAGCGAGGAGAGATGAAAGGGCTCCGTGGTTTCTCCTGGGTGCTGTGAGCCCCCAGGGGAGCTGCCCTTTGCTGTCCCTTTTGGAGCATCCCATGGTAAAAAGCCAAAGCTATGCTCATCACAACTGGCCCGGGCCATGGAGCTGGCACTGGGATTGTGCACAAAGTCTAGGAACTCCCATCTGCTGCCCCAAATCCTCCCCCCAAGCACTGCAGGCCACGACAGCAGCAGATAAGCTTCTTTCCTCCTGCTTTTTCATGTTTTTTTCAGTCATGATCCCAAAGTGATGGAGTTTCTGGCCTGGTCTTGAAGAGGTGGCATGCTGAGGGTGCACAGTTTCCCAAACTGGCTCTGTTTTGCTCTTCAGTTGTGGATAAGGAGCAGGCTCACTCCTCTGGCCAGGATGAAATCCGCTGGCCAAGGTCTCCTCAAGTGTTTGTCCGTGGGCTGGACCTCTCTGCGTGCAGCAGGGCAGGGTCAGCACCCTTCAACTCCTAAAAAGTGTATCGTGACCAGCTGGGAAATCCTCTGGGACTGTGCAGGGAGGGACATTTTTTGTGGAGGATGTGGTTGTTTGGACCAGCACTGCTCATGGTGGAGCAAGGCTGAGCCATCCTGAGCTGAGATGTGCGCGCATGGAGAAGAGAAGCAGAGGAAGAGTCAGAGGAGGATGCTGGGGAGTGACATTCCCCCGGGGCCCTGCTGAAACAAGCTCTAATGGGTGAAATTAAGCTGAGTAGAATGGGAAAATTTCCTGAGATATGTTAGAGCCTCCCAAGGGACACGGCGCTATCCCAGCAGCACGGTCCCCAGCGCAAACACAGGGAGGCAAAGCTGGCAGTGGGATCTGTGTCCCCGCTGTGGGGCACTGCTGGGGTTTGCAGTGAGCCTGAGCCCGAGCTGTGGCACCATGCTGGGATGCGACGGGGGATGCTGCCAGTGTCCGTGTTGTGGCTGGGGCTGGGATCCAGCTGGAAGCTGGATGGAGCAGTCCTTCATTAGCAAAATCTGCAGAGTTTCACTGGCTACAAGTGGCATTTCATTTTGTCAACTGGCAGAAATACAAATGTCTTTTTTTTTTTCCCTGTGCTAGCCATTCTGGGGAGAAATGGCTCACCTGCTCCATGGCTTTTCATGGAACAGATTATTGCTCCTGGCTGATGGTTCCTCAGACCCAATCCTGCTTTTGCTGGTCTTTCCTGGGTGAGTGGATACAAAGGTGCTGAGCCAAGAGAGCAAGACCTGCTGGGCATGGTGCAACCAACCTATGGAGAGCTGCTCCACATCCCTGCATGGCGATGGCCAATTCTTGCCCCCATCAGCAGTTTCTGTTCCCCAAGACCTCACTCGTAGTGCCAAAAAAGCACCACAATCAAAAGACCTCAGCTGCTGTGCTCCTCCTGCTGCCAGTTGGGCTCCTTCCCTGCCCTCCATCCCTCCTGGTCTCGCTGAAGCACAGCCAGAACCCAGAGGTGCACAGGGATGTGCATTCCTCTGTTTCCAGAGAAATCCATGGCAGTGCCACAGCTCACTGCTCCTCATGCCCTGGGGTCAACCTCCCTGGGCTCTTTTGGTTGTGCTCCCTCTGTGCCGACGCAGACCTCGAGATGCTCTGGACATGGAGAAAGGTCTGAGCATCCCTCTCTCCATCATCCAACTGCTCCTGGACATCCCAGGCTGAGATCCCCTGGTAGCACAAACACCTTCTCTCCTGCCCTGGGCTACCCCGCTGCTTCCTCCCCTGCCACAACCTCCGTGCGCGCTCCAGGGGCGAGAGCGGTGCCCACAAACCCGTGCCATCCATCCTCCCCTCCGTCTGCCGCATCCCCTGGCCCGCTGTCTTCCCAAATCCCAGCAGGACTTGGCCCTCTGCGTCCCTTTGCCAGCCAGCATCGCGGCCTGGCAGAGCGGGCACCCGTGCCCAGGAGCAGATGGCCGCAGCCGGCCGGACCCCTGCCCACGGCCGGCAGCTCGGGGGGCTGGCTGGGCAGGGCAGAGGGGAGCCAGCTCAGAGGGGGCAGGAGTGCCAGGGCGAGGCGTGGCCGTGGCAAAGCTCACGGCTATTTTTAACCTGGATGGATGAGGGTTTATTTCCTGAGCTGGCACGTGCGGCTCCCGCCCGAGGGATGGGGGGATATGTTTTGGGTCATCAGATGGCAGCCCTGAGCCTGCAAACGGCCTTTTCTAGGAGCAGAAGTGGGAGGGGAGTGGGGTGCTGGGAGAGAGGGGCTGGTATTCCATTGGGGTGCCCTGCAGTGGTGTCGTGGTCTGGTGTGGCTTGAGCTCTGCGTGTTTTGTTGGGTTCTGGGGTGGGTGCTGCATCCATCAGCCTTGGGGCTTTCTCAGCTTGTATTTCCAAGTCCCAGTTATCACACTGTGGCCTACGATGGGGCTCCAAGCCTGTTTCCCCCAGTGCCCCACCTTCCTCCTGCTGCAAAACCCACTGGAGCAAATGGGCGAGATGCCCATGGGAGCACACCCCTGCCCTGCACTATTTGTGAAAACCCTGCACCCTTTGGGGCTCAGCAAACCCAGTTTGCTGGCAATCCAGCTGCTAGGTTTTCGGAAGGGCTGGAGGACGGTGGGCTGTGTCCCCAGGGTGTGCGGTGCCACCCGATCCGAGCGGCCCGGTGCCACCAGGAGGATGGGTGACTTAGCACGTTTCCCCACCGCCGCTCCCCCGCGCCTCCCCCTCGGCCTCTTCCTCTGGGAGCCCTGACACTAATGCAGCGGGAGGGGGGGATTTATGGACGGCAGCCCTCCAATCGGGCCATCCGTCTTGATTAAATTAGCCGGGATGGCTCAGCACTGCCTCGCTCACGGCCCCGCGCAGCCGCGCTGCGGGCGCTCGCCAGGCCTCGACCCCGCCGGGTGCACCCTCCTTTATCCCCTCATCCTCCTTCCCTCTCTTGGACAATTCCTAAAAGAGTGGCTTGGGGCAGGGAGAGGTTGGATCTCGGCCGGAGCTGTTCCCTGGCTGGGAGCCCACGGGACATGGGGGTGCCCAGGGCTGTGGTCCTGCGCCGACACAAGGGGACAACGAGCTTCTCCCCAGCCCTGATGGGAAAACATTTGGGACTTGTCCCCAAAAGCAGAGGAAACCTGGGGCTTACCGGGATGGAAGTCCCAGGCTATTAATTGGCATTTCCTGTAGCAAGCTTGGGAGAGAGGGATGAGCCACCAGCATGGGCAGGTGATGGAACAGCAGCCTGGCCAGTTGGGGCTGCCCAGCTCCACCCAGCCCTCCCAGCCAGCCCGTCTTAGACTGGGGACCCTGAAGCTGCTCCCCTCACCCCAGTGGGTGCCCCTGGCTCATGGCCAGTCTCCCAGCCCAGCTCTGCAGCCAGTCTTTTAATCTATTTTTGAAGGGAGCGTCAGGAACTTTGGTCTGGCACCTCAGGCTGGGCATCGGGGCAGGGAGGTATTTGGGACACTTTCCCTGGGCATGGTGGGGTGACAGGAGAGGAGGAGCAAGCTGGAGTGTGAGGGGCTGCCTGACAGACAGAAAGGAGCAGTGTTTTGGGGGTCAGGATTGTCCCTGGGTGGTCTTGCACAAGAGCACCATGCCCAGTGTGTGGGCTGCTGTCCCCTCTGACCTGCAAATCCCAAATCCCTGCTGTTCATGATTATCCATCAGGGCTGGGGCAAGGCCCTGCAGTGCTTTTCATCCTGGGATTTTTGCGTTGGTTGAAATTCAGTGTTTCTGAGGTTTGTGGAATGGGGTGAGATGGGACAAGCCAAGGTGGGGAGGGGAGTGGAGCATTGCCCTGAGGTGCTCTGGGGTGTTTGGGAGCAGTGAGGGAACAATGCTCCATCTCAGGAGAGGATGGGAGCTGGGCACCAGGAGAGTCACTGCTCCAGCACGCTGTCAAAGGGGAGAAGGAAGCATTGCTGGTCCCAAACTTGTGGTGGGAGCCACGGAAAAGAGAGGGAGATGCTGCCAAAGGGCAGGGGGGGAGGCAGCCTCTTCATGTGCCGTGTTCTGTGGGGCTTTATGTTTTCTCTGTGACCTGCCAGCTCGTGACAGCCACGCTGAGCAGCGCCGAGCATCGCTGGCGAGGCTGGAGGTCTCCTGGCTGTGATTTCTTTTTTTTTTTTTTTTTTGAACAAAGCCTGTGAATCCCCAAAAAAGGAGCAGGCAGCAGCCCTGGGATCTCGCGGGTGACCGAGTGTGGAGGAAGTGTAGCAAAAATTACAGACGGTGGCTGGTTTGCATCTCCCTCTGGCTGGGAGCCAGCCGGGGTTGTGAGCCCACTGCAGCATCCCTGTGCCTCCCGCTCCCCTCCGAGGGGGAAAGGCGCTGCCGGAGCAAGGTTTCACTTTGACCCTCTCTAAAAAGGCCTCGCTGTCATAAGGATAGTGTGACCTGGAGACACCCGAAGCCTCCCAAATGGCTTAAAATAATGCTCACCACCAAAGAAACAAACTTGGACTCCAGTCAACCTTTCAAAAATAAAAATAAAAATAATCCCCGCCTGCAATAAAAAGAAGCGGCTCCAATTCACAGCCCTCCTCTGCCCCCATCTCCCCTCCACACACGCAGCCCCCTGCCCCTTAAACCAGCTCAAAGTGAAGCCTTCAGGGACGCTGTCCCACCATCGATCTTTCGTGGAAGGTGCCCGGGGAGGAGGGCGATGGAGCGCGGGGCCGCTGCCCCCCGAGCGCAGCCGCCGGCGCGGGGGAGCTGAGATGGATCCAGCGGGAAAGGGCTGTTGCTTCCCGGTTCTGTGCCTGCCGGGGCTGCAAGAAGCGAGCGGAAGCCATCAAGGTAGAGGAGAGGAAGCGAGGAAGAAGAAGAAGAAGAAGAAGAAGCAGCAGAAGGGCCGAAGGGCTGGGGCGAAGCAGCCATTAGGAAAGTGCTGATGCAGAGGTTCCCTCGTGTCTACGGGCAGAGTTGGAGTTGCTGTTCGCGGACAAAGGCAGCAGGAGGGAGTGGAGCTTTGTGGAAGCCGGAGCCTGTCTCACTGGGTGTCTGTGTTTCATTCCCTGTCAAAAGCCTGGGAGCTGGGGTGGTGGTGGGGGGGGGGGAAGCAGGGAAGCGGCGAGCTGCAGCGCTCGCTCAGGATCAGATAGCAAGGAAACCAATAGCGGCGAGAAAAAAAAAAAAAAAAAAAAGAAAAAAAAAAAAAAGAAAACCAACCCACATCAACCAACCAACCCACCCACCCTCCACGCTGAGGCTGGAACAGGCAGGTCCCTGCCAACTCCACAGCACGCAGCAAGCAGGGAAGAAGGGAAGAAGTCCACCCTCCCCGGGCAGGAGCGGAGTTGAGCCCGAAGGATATTTGATGACACTTTGGCAACGATGGGTCCCCCAGCATCTTCCAGAGCCCATTTGAGGGTGAAGGCTCCGAAAGCACAGAGGGAGTTTGAAGCTAAATTCACCTGAGTCTGGATCTCTTGGTCGCTGGGATTTATCTATTTTTCTTTTTTTCTCCACGGGGAAACCGAGCCAAGAAAAAAAAGCCAGTTTGTTGTTTTTTTCCCCCTTTTAAATTTTTTTTAATCTCCCTTCTTTTTTTATTTTTTTCCCAATATTTTTTTTCTTTTGGAAGAAGATTTTTTTTCTTCCCCCTGTGGTTGGAATGGAGGGGTTGGGTCTGTGCCTAAGAAGCAGCAGCCGAACGTCGGTCCTGGGAGAAACCCGAGTGGATGTGGGGTCCCCTGCCAGCTAACTCTCCAGGAGCTGCAGCCCCACGGCCGGAGGGGCTGGATGCACTGAGAGGTAAGTGCCGGCTCCGGTGCCTGCCGACGACGGCTCCTCCGCTCCTCCAGCTCCGTCTCAATCCCAAGTCAGAGGCAAAAACAGCAGTCTCATAGTGAGTCAATCACTTCCACCTATTGCAGCCCTAATGGAGAAATAAGACGGGGAAGTTTCGCAGCGGCGGCTCCACGGGGAAAGTTCCCCCTCACCCCTGTGCCCCAAATGCCAGGTTTTGGGGGGGATGTCTTGCCAAGCGGCGTCACCCTGCCAGTGCCACGGGCCCCCTCCCTGCCCAGCCAGCACTGAGGGTGTTGCTGCTGCTTTTTGGGTTCCTCTCCGTGCTCCTGCTCCCCTCTGCTCGCTTCCCCCGGCCAGCTCGCTTCCTCACCCAAAACTTTTGCACAGCGGTTGTTTTGGGCGATGCCCACGCGGGGTTGTGCCCCTCGGTGCCCACACAGGGATGTTCACATGTCAGCGTGACACACACAGAGCTCCTCACTCTCTTATCCCCAACTCCCTGGGCCCTGCCGGCAGGGACACGCTTGGGGTGAGCCCGGGAGCTGCGGGGCTGGGGGGGCTTGGGAGGCAAACTGCAAAGCACAGGGAAAAATCCGAGCGAGCCGAGCACGGCGGCAGCAGCAGCAGCAGCAGCAGCAGCAGCAGCAGCAGCAGCAGCAGCATAATTGCATCACTGTAATAGTATCGGCGCTGAGCACGAGCCAGGCGAGTAAAATTGTCCAGAAAATGAGCTGTACTAAAGTGCCTCCAGTTAGCAGCACCTGCACGCCTTCACTGGGTGCTCGAGGCCGTTTGTATTTTTAGAAGTCTCTCTTAATTATAGAGCAAAGAGTGTGAGAGGGAAAATGGTGTGTATTTAGCAGCATACCCGGACAGTTTTGCAGTGAACATGAGCACAAAATCACCAAATAGGGTTTATTTTCTCCCCACCCTTGCACTTGTGATTTTGAACCACCTGTTTTGCTGTGGTGTCAGCAAACGAGGGCCGGGTTCTTCTCTTTCCTGTTCTTAGAAAGCGTGGCGTGACTTTGCCCGTGAAAAAGATGGGAAGCGGTCCTGCTGCCTTCCCTCTGCACCCCAAAACAACCCCAGTTTCTGAGACCTTCCCATTCCCATCCCAGGGGTGACACTGCTGGGGACAGGGTGCTCACATGTCGGCGCCAGGTCTTCTGCAAGCAGCTAAGAGCTGGGGATGTTTTACAGGTCACTGTGAAAAAAAATCCACAACAAGCCCTGCAACAACTCGTTTTTCTTCTACAAACCTTCTTCCCCTCATCCCCTTCTCCGCCAAACTTTCCAGGGCCTTTTGTTTGGAACAGCAGGTGAAATTCCCTTTGTGTGAGCACAAAGAAATGAAGCTACCAGAAAATAATGAAAACAAGACTAAAAAAAAAAATTAAAGAAAAAGAAAATCCTTGCCTGCTCTTTTCAGGCCTGGAATAACAGCGAGCGTTCCCATCCATGCCAGATAAGCTTAATAAAGCTCTGGCTTTGCTGGAGAAGGCACCGTAAAGGCCACTTTACTTCTTGCCTCTGATCCAAAACACACTTTGAAATCCTGTGTTGCCTCTGCTGCTCTTTACCCAAAGAGTTGCTTTGCCTGTGAAGTCAAAGCAGTTTTTTCTTCAGCGCTGCAATGACCGGGGGGGTTATGACAATTCCCTGGGGGCCAGCTGGGGTGGGATTTTGGTGTCACCCCGACTCTGGTGCTGTGGTGCTCTGTAGTTTTTGGTGGTGCTCACTCACAGTGGGGTTTTCCCCTGTCCCTGCTGGCTGGGGCAGCTTCGCTGGCAGCGCAGCAGAAACGTTCCTGCTGCGGATAAACTTCGGAGGAGCTGCCGGGGGAGCTGCACCTCGAGCTGAAACCTGGCATTCCCACCCAGTTCCTGTCAGCTTTAGGGGCTCTTAGGGTGGCAATGTGCTTGTGAGACACGGGAGCCTCGCCCAACCTCTGTGCAGGGGGCAGGGGGCAGGGTGGGCAGTTTTGGGGGATGCTGTCTCCAGGAGGAGTGGGAGCGCTGTCCCCGTGAGGGGTTGCTGGAGGGACAGTTCTGTCCCGCTCTCCTGTCACCTCTCGGGCGTGTGGCACTTGGAGGGGACACCTTATGTAAGCAGTGATGGCAGCGCCGTGCCCTGGCTGTGCCACCCTGCGCTGCTGCTGCCAGGCCCTGCGTGGCCTCGGCCACGTCCCCGTTCTCAGGGTCCCCTCTGGGTGCAGGAGCTGCTGGATCACTGTGGAAGGAGCATAATCCCCCTGTCAGGACAAGCAGCCCCAAGCTCAGGGGTTTGCCTGTGGGTTTTGCAGAGTTCATGGCTGCACCCCTCCCGGTGCTGGCTCTGGCATCTCCAGCCCTGGGGAGGTGGCACCAGGCTCAAGCCCCTTTCTGGGCTCTTTTGCACCCCTTGGCTGAAGCCCAGCCCCGTTTGGGTTTGGCGGTGCAGGGTAAGGGCTGGCTCACATGGCTGAGGAGGGAGGAATTGTCCTCTGAGTGTGGGGACACTGGTTGGCAAAGGAGCTCTGTCCCTGTCCCAAATCATGAGGCTGTCCCTCCATCCCCCTGTGGGCCCCCGAGTGCCCAGTGCATACCAGCCACCTGCCCTGACCCTGGTGTGCCTGAAATGGAGGAAAGGAGAGGAAAAAATGAGCATTAAGGGTCTGGGGAAGCCCCTGGGCCCCAGGGAGCGGAGCTCGGTGGGTGTCTTGTCACGCCAGCTCCACTCCAGCTTCTGAGTTGGGGTGTAAGGGAGAAAGGTGGGTGTGTGGTGGCAGGGAGGGTCCCAGTGCTGCTCTGCACAGCTCTGGGTGACTGTGAGCTTGTCACCTCACAGGGCTGTGCTCCTCTTTCACCATTCCTGGGTCATTCCTGGCTTACTCCCTAGTTCCAGCTTGGTCCTGCAGTCCCAGCTTGATCCCAGTTCCCAGCTCACTCCCTCGTTCCCAGCTTGCAGTGAGGCAGGACTGCCGGTGGGCGATGGATTTCTTGCAAAGCTCTCTCAGATTCCCCCGTTGGACTTTTGAAGCATCTGGTATCACTACCTCAGCGTCATTATGAATTAATTAACATTAATTTCCTGCTCTGGTATCTCCCATTGCTGGGACCTTTAGCCTGGGCTTTTTTCTCCCCCCGCCGACATCCCCAAACAGAAATGGCCAGATCCAGACCGTGCCTGACAGAAAGCCAGAGAGAAATCACCTAATTGAGGGGCTGTGGGCTCCCCATCCCTGTCCCCACCCCGCACCAAGGCAGGGGGATCCTGATGGTCGGGTGGCCGGGATAAGGCTGATCCCGGGGGAGCCCCGGTGCTGCCAGCCCTGCCTGCCCGCTCGCCGTGCCCCCAGCACGGGGGATGGGTGTTGTGGGGATGGGTGAGCCGGCTGTGCCATCCCTCACCTCCGTTTCCCCTGGTGAGGCCGGGGCTGTCCCGCAGGGGAAGGATCTTCCCTTCAGCTCCGGGAAACCCTGATCCCAGGATTTCCTGATCCTGGCTCCCCAGCTTGTGCTGGAGGCTCCGGGGATGCTCCTCTCTGGGGGGCTGTTCCAGGGACGCTGATCCCGAGGAGGCTGATCGCAGGGATGCTGTCACAGGGATGCTGGGCTCTCCTTAGGGATGCTGATCCAGATTTGTGAGGATGGGGATACAGATGTAGCAGGCTGGGATCAGGGCTGGATCCTTTGCATCCTGCTCCGTGAGTCACCCCGAGGGAGGCACAGCCCGGGAGTCACAGCCTGACCAGCTGGCTCCTTCCCTGAGCCCTCACCCGCACCCGGCTGAGCTCTGGAGATTCCAGAGGGACCCAGTGGGATGTGGGTGCAGCACCCGCTGCCTCCCAGCCCCATCCCACCCCACCCCTTGCCCCATTCCCTGCCCCACAGCAGCCCAACCCTCTTGTCCCCCCGCTGCCACCCCCGTGCCACCACCGTGTGCCCCATGGCAGGGCCGCAGCCACCCAAGGGCCACCCCAGCCCCCCCCTGCAGCTCTCACAGTGGGGGCTCAGCCTGGTGGGGCTTTCCCCCAAACTCCCAAGCCCCGTGGCTGGGGCGGGGTGCGGGTGGCAGCCCCGGGGGGGTGGCTGGGGGACAACCCCGGTGTCCTACATGCCCAGAGCTGGCTCGGGCTTACGTAACGGCCGTGCTGCAGTGTCTGCTCTGCTCAGCGCCAGTGCCACCGGCAGAGCTGCAGCGCGAGCCCATCTCCCTGGATATTTGCTTTTTGGGGACAGCGGGGAGGGAGGGAGGGAGGGGGACACCTGCAGGGTAGCTGAGCTTCAGGGAGCGGCCAGGATCTGGAGGGGGTGGTTGGTAGGGCTGGCTGGGGCATGGGGTTGAGGTGTTTGCTCCCAGCCCCTTCTGGCAGTGACCTTGGGGGTCAGAACTCCCCTCGGGTGGCAGCACCCTGTGGAAGGAGGGGTTGGGGATGGGGACAGCAGAGGGGGCACTGCCCTGGTCCTAAGCCAGAGGTGAGGTTGGAGTCCCAGCTGCACCCCCTGCCACCCACAGTCCTGCCTCTACCCTCTCGGAGAGCACTGTGCAGGTGGGGAAACTGAGGCATGAGGCTGTGGCATCCTGTGGGGAGCAGGTACCAGGGACCCTCTGGATGGGGAGGGGACAGGGAATTAGCAGCTCCTCAGAGCTCCCTGGGTTGGAGATGCCCCAGCTCGGCCCAAGCTCTGTCCCCAGAGCTGGTGTCCCCACTCAGGGCTGGCACAGGGCACAGGGACGAGCTGGCACTCGGAGCAGCCTGACAGGGAGGTGCAGCTCTGGGTGAGTGTGACACGGCATGGGCCACGGGGGGACACCAGGCTGGCTGCAGCACCCGTCGTGTCCCCAGCTTGAGTTCCCAGGAAGCCACAGGGTGCCGGAGCAGGGAGCCGTGGGGAGAGACCTCCCTGCCAGGTTGTGCCAAGGCTGTGGCCTGGGGGGGGACCAGTGTGTCACCAGTGTGTCACCAGTGTGTCACCAGTGTGTCACCGTGCCTGCCCACTGCCAAGTGCTGGGGTGCACCTGGGATCTGACCCAGCCCCGGGGGCTGTGGGTGGGCTCAGGGTGCTGACAGCAGCCAGGGGGCTCAGGGTGGCACCTGCTGGAGGTCCTTCTCCAGCTGGAATGTCATCACAGTCCCACTGTGGCACCGCTCTGCTCCTGCACAGCTCGCTGGAAGCAGAGGAGGGTTTGTGTCCCAGTGGTCCCCCGGTGCTGTGGGACCTGGTGGGACCCTGGCCCATCCTGCTCATGCAGGGCCATCCAGTGCCACCAGCAGCTGCGCTGTGCCTCTGTGGTGCCTCATGGCAATGCCACCACCTGTGAGTGCCACCTGCCCACAGGGTGCCTGGCAGGGCTGTGGGAAATCCCGGTGTGATCCCAGTGTGAAATACACGGTGTCATCCATCAGTGACAGCCAGGGTGCCCCTAGGGACCGAGGCAGTGAGACCACCCTGTTCTCTCCCCCTTTGCCCCTCGTTCCCAGGCTCAGCTGGCATTTCTGCCAGGGCTGGGTGGGATGGAGCCCCAGCACCCCCAGCATTCTGCTGATCCCCTGCCCTCCTGGGCATCCCGAGGAGCCGCGCTGTGCCCGGCACAGGGACCCTGCACCCCAGGCCAGGGGAACCAAGGACACCAGTGAGCTCATCCCTCCTGCCTGGGCTGGGAAAATCATTGCATTGTGCTCCCTGCAAGAGGCTCAAAGGCCTTTGGTTCCCTTTTAGGACACGGCTGGAAAGGAGCCACCAAAAGAAATGCCAGGAAAAAGAAGCCTTCAGCAGTGGCTGCTTTCTTCTTGGGATCTGAATGTGGATCCCTCACCTTAGGGAGCCCTTTGGGGAACCCCCAGTGCTTGGGCTGTAGGGATAAAACTCACCCCAACACAGGCCCTTGATTTCTGCCAAATTCCAACCTGTTGGATGATTCAAATGTTCGGGAAAAGCCTCTGGATGGTGCTGCCCTTTGTCTCTGCAGCAGCACAGGGGGGCCCTGGCACAATCCCCTGGAGGGCCGGGGCACCTGGCATGGTGTGACCCTGCTCCCCAGCCAGGGGGGACGTGGCAGTGAGGCTCTCAGCTGGGCTGAGAACAGCCTCCAACTCGTTACACACACGGGCCAGCTAATCTCCATCTGACAGCGAGTCATCCTTCCCACCGTGCTGAGGGCTGCAGTGACAGGCTGGTTAAAGGGGCTGATGAATTAAGTGCATCTTATAAATACATCAGATATTAAAATTCCCGTGTAATTACAGTGCAATGGATTGTGTGTGGTGCTGAAGGGGAAGCAATTCAGCAGAGCAAAGGAATTGCAGTGAGAGAGGAGAGGCAGTGAAGCATCATTGCACCCAGCTCTGCTCTCATGGGGGTCGAGCAGGGCCTGCTTTGGAGCTGCAGTGGGAGGCCGAGAGGCCCCAGAGCTCTGCTGGCATCCAGGGCTTGTCTGGGACACTGCAGGGACTGGGGACATTGAGCTGGACCTGCAGAGTTTCATGGAGGGGAGTGAGAGAGGGCTGTGCTCTGCTTCATCCCTTGCTCTCCCAGGGAGGAAGGCACCCTGCTCCCAGTCTGCCTCTGGCCGCTCAGATCCACAAGCTTTGACCATTGCTCACTCCAGCATCCCCCTGCTCCCTGTGCTCCCATGTGTGACCAGCAGTCAGTGCTTGAGCAGATCTAAGACAAGAGAACTTCCTTTCCTTTCCTTTCCTTTCCTTTCCTTTCCTTTCCTTTCCTTTCCTTTCCTTTCCTTTCCTTTCCTTTCCTTTCCTTTCCTTTCCTTTCCTTTCCTTTCCTTTCCTTTCCTTTCCTTTCCTTTCCTTTCCTTTCCTTTCCTTTCCTTTCCTTTCCTTTCCTTTCCTTTCCTTTCCTTTCCTTTCCTTTCCTTTCCTTTCCTTTCCTTTCCTCTTTGCTATCTTCTTTCCTTTCTTTTTTTTTTTTTTTCTGTCTCCCCCTCTCTTTTCCCCTTCTGGTTTTTTTTTTTTCTGCTTTTTTTTCCCCCATGCTTTTCCTGCTCTCTCCTTTCCCCCTTTCCTGCTCCACGTTCCCAGCCCCGGGGCAGCTGCAGGTGTGTGAGCTGCGGGCAGAGGCTGCTCCGGGTGGTCAAACAGGGGCCACCCATCATTCACATCCCCACATTCCGCCACTGGTGGCACAGGGGGAGTTCTTTGGTGCCTTCAGCCCCCCTGCCCCGGGGAGGGGGTGTCACCTGCCTTGTGGTCAGAGCGTCCCCAGCCCGATCTGGCTGCGGAGCTGCCGGAGCAAAGGCTTTGCCCTAATGAGCCGGTGCTGGTTTGCTCGCTAATGATGTGGAGCGGCGCCATCGCCAGACAATTAAGGAGTGTTGTCCCAGGCTCTAATGAGGGAACAGAGCGGGTGTGGGGTGCTGTGGGATGCTGTAGGATGCTGTGGGGTGCATTGGAGTGCTGTGGGATGCAGTTGGATGCTGTGGAATGCTGTAGGATGCTGTGGGCTGCTGTGGGGTGCTGTGGGATGCTGTGGGGTGTTGTAGGATGCTGTGAGGTGCTGTGGGACACTGTAGGATGCTGTGGGATGCTGTAGGATGCTGTGGGGTGCTGTGAGGTGCTGTGGGATGCTGTGGGATGCTGTGAGGTGCTGTGGGGTGTTGTAGGATGCTGTGGGGTGCTGTGGGGTGCTGTGGGGTGCTGTGGGACACTGTGGGATGCTGTGGGGTGCTGTAGGATGCTGTGAGGTGCTGTGGGATGCTGTGAGGTGCTGTAGGATGCTGTGGGACACTGTGGGATGCTGTGGGGTGTTGTAGGATGCTGTGAGGTGCTGTGGGACACTGTAGGATGCTGTGGGATGCTGTGAGGTGCTGTAGGATGCTGTGGGATGCTGTGGGGTGCTGTGGGGTGCCACATGTGCGGGTACAAAGTGGGGCTGTGCTGAGGCACCCACCTGGGAGCACCAGTGACCCCCCCCACTGACAGCGCTGCCTCATCCTCTTCTTCCTCCTCCTCCTCTTCTTCCTCCTCCTCTTCCCCCACCCCAGAAGGGCCAAGAGTCACAGAGGACATTGTCCCCATCGTGTCCCCACACTTGGTGAGGACACGGGGCCGTGTGATGCCCGCCTCCACTGGTGCAATGGTGTTTGTTCACTAATTAGCACAATCTGGCAACCCACACCGTTCTCCCAGTCATTAATTATTATTAATTATTTGTTATGCAAATAGGGCTGAGGAGCACAGCGCTGAAGGCAGCACAAACACAAACAGTCCCGGGCCTGGGTGTTTATGTAATGGTGGGCAAGGTGGGAGGGCCCGGAGCCACCCAGGCTCTGTGTGCTGGCCCTGCCGAGGGTCCCCTGCGAGCTGGGGACATGCTGGTGGCATCAATGGCAATCGGTGCTGCAGGGCTGGTGCTGGAGGGGACTGCAGGAGTGCTGCATGTGGGCTGTTACAGGGAAAATGCTGCTTTTCAGGGTCCTGGGGGAGGAAGGTGATGACCCAAGGGTGGAGGGGAGTGTGGTGGTGGTGGGTGGCTGAGGAAGGTGCTGCTGGCAGAGGTGGGAAAGGCAATCTCTGTGTTTTGTGGGTGCTGAGGATGTCCTGTCCCACTCTTTTTCGCTGTGGTCCGTCCCTGGGAATGGTGTCTGGGGAGAAGTTGGGATGTTTCACCAAAGCTGGTTCAAAAAGTGGCAGTTTCCTGTCTCCACCCCCCAGCTGGATGGTGGATGGGGCTGGGACCCCCCTGTGCATCCCTCCCAGTCCACTGCCTGGTGCTGATGGGGCATTATTTTGGTGCTCCCCACCTTCCCCTTCCCCTCCATCTGGGGCTCTCTGCTCTGTCCATGGCTCCCTTCCCTTTGCATCTTCTGATTCACCATCCACCCCAAATGCAGCCACCCCTCACGTCCCTGTGCCACAGAGCAATAGCACCAGTGGCACCGTGCCACAGGGACACAGGCTGGCAGCAGCAGGGCCCTACCCACGCCCTGCTTGAGCAATGGGGAAGGGAACTGAGAAAAAATGGAAATTAAAGAGAGGAAAGGATTAATAAGGATCCTGCCTCAACCACAATGGCTTTGTTTCAGGAGAGCTGATACCACACGCTGGCTAACGCTGCTCCTCAGAGGGTTTTGGGAAGCAGAGAGGTTTTGGCCATGCCCAGGTACAGATCTGGAGTGCTGTGAGTGTGGTCTTGGTCCCTGCCCAGCCACTGATATTCCCTGGTGTCCTGCTGCTGTCCCCAGCCAAGTGCTGCACCATGAGGCCACCATTGGCATAAAGCAGAGCCCTGGCAGAGGGGAGATTTGGGGCAAGAAATGTGTTCTGACAAGAAAGTGCCCGTCCTTCTGGGTGCTGCTGTGGAGCCATGCCCTGGGACATGGGACAGCCTGGAATCTGGGGGGCAGCTGGCTCCTGCTGCACAGGGCATCACCCCACAGTCTGTGTACAGCCACCCTGCCTGCCCTGAGCACAGAACCACCTGTGTGTTTCTAACAGCTCTCTCTTCCAAGCACCAAACTCCGTGTGGACCACCTGTACATCCGTGTATGTCCCTGTGTGTCCCTCCCCAGCCCGGGTGTTATTTGCTTTTTGCACTTCCTAGATCCCTCAGTCACTGCCCCATAAGGCTGCTTCCTGTATTTCCTCCATCCCGGGGTATTTGCCCTTTAGAGGAACCTTTCTTCAGAGGTATTCCCAGCAGGGATGGGAGAGGAGCAGCACTTTGCAAAGCTGTGCTCAGAGCTGCAGCGATGTCCCGACAAAGCTCTCCCATTATTCCTGTGCCTGCTGTCCACGGGGAGCTCAGCCTCTTTTCTTCCTTCTCCGCTGCAGAAATCAGCTCTGGCTGCTGCCAGGGTTATCTCCATCCTCCAGCTTGCAGCACGCTCTGCTGCTCCCCCGTCCCTCCGAGGGCTGGGGCTCGACCCCGGCCGGGCAGCACAGGCTCCTGCAGCGGAGCACCAGGGCTTTATTCTCCCATCGCCAATAATAAGCTCGGAGATAAAATCAGGAAAAAAATAAACTGGGGACTTGTGGAAGTTCCCCGCCTGCCGCCTGGTCACTCGTGCGTGCTGTGCTCTCTGCCCCACGCCGATGCCAAGCCTGAGCCGGGGGCTGCAGGGAGGGCTGGAGCCAGATGCCTGTTTCTAATAAAGCTCGGCCCCCGCCGTGAGCCGCGCTCGGCCTCGCCCGCTCCAGATGATAACGGCGGGGAAGCCGCCGCCGCACGGACCGCGTGGTACCCGTGAAAAGCGGCTGAAGGTGAAAGCATCTTGCATCCGTGCTGCCCGTGATTCGCGGCATGAGGAAGCTCTGAGGAGCACCTCGCCCCGGCCCTGTCCCCCGCGGGGGGCTCGGGGCGCTGCGGGGTCCGAGGCGCGGAGCGCAGCAGGAAGGAAGCGCTCGGCGAGGACACAGGCAGCACTGCGTGCACGTCCTTACATGTGCGCTATTTTCAGCTTGACGGGGAGCAGGCCAAGTTCTCCAACAGATTGAGTTGGGAGCTGAAATCCTCCTCTCCTCCTCCCCGCTGCCCAGCACCCACTGCCTGCAGGCGCGGCGAGTCCGAGTGAGCCGCGGGCACCTCGCTCTGCTCCGCGCCGCCCGTGTTCCCGTCCGGAGTGAGCGCACCCCGCTCCCTCTGTCAGCGCTGCCGCTGCCCCACCTCGGAGCAAGGCCGCAGGATCTGACCCTGCTCAGGGACCAGCGGCTGCAGCTTCTCCCTTCCCCACTTTGGGCTGCTCCAGACACCGCCGCCAGCATCCTCCCAAACCCAGCCCCATCATGGATCTTCAGCCTCACCTGCCTTTGGCTTCACTCACGCACATTCCCATCTACTCTGTCCTGGCTTTTTTCCCGAATGGAAGATATCCCTCCTCCCCTCCTTCCTCCCCTTCCCAAATTCCCCCTTCCTCACCCCCATCACTGTGACCCCTCCAGAAGTGCAGCCAGGTCCTCGCCCTGTTTGAAATGCAGGAAAGAAGCCCATGTGCAACTTACTGTCTCGGCACCCTGTAATCATTTTGTCAGCCAAAAAGCACTTTTGTCAAACCCCCACAGGCACACTGGGAGGGGATGGACTGGGGAGAAGCATTTGACACCACTCCCTGCTTTTTTCCCCCCTTTTCCCATCCGGGGTTTTGCTTTACGCGCAGGGACGTAAACTCGCTTTAGGACAAGCATTGGGTTTTTCTCTCCTCTCTCTCTCCATGTGTTTCAACAACTGTCCAGAGAGAGTGAAAGGAATAAGGGAAATGTTGCAGGAGAGCAGCAAGGCTGGAGAAAATGTATTGCCAGAGGCTGGGTCTGCTCAACAAAGTGCAATTACGCAATGGGAGGAGAAAGCTGTTAGGGCCGGAGAGGGGTTTCCATCCAGGACTAATGGAGCCCCAGGCTTGGTCACCTGGGATGGCCCCAAAATGTTCAGGTGCTGGGGGGCATTAAATGGCTCCTTCTGTCCAGCACATGAGCTGCTCTGAGGGGTTTTACCGTGGGAGGTCAATGGCATTGGTTTGCTCCATCCTCAAAGCAGCAAACTCAGTGACAGCGGCCGCCTGGCCCAATCCTGGGGGCCCAAACCTTTCTCCAGGGCCAAGCCCCTAAAGGAGACAGGGTTGTCCTCAGTGTCATCTCTCCCCCTGCAGCTTCAGGAGTGGTGTCCCTTCATCTTCTCTGGTGAGTGTCTGGGGTCACAGCAGCAGCTGACAACAGCCCTTTGCTCCAGGAAAAGGGTGGAGGCACTTGGAGTCAGCATTTCATACGGCCTTGAGGACAGATGGGCTTCCCAGGGACAGGCAGACAGTGTGGGGGGGACAGGCTCTACTCCAAGTGTGGGGACCTCTGATTTGGGTTCTGCAGCCTGGGAATGTGGCTCTCCTTTTCTTCCCTGCTTTTCTTTCGGCTGGCACTTGCCCGAGCACAGGGGTGAGCTGCCTTTGCCAGCCTGTGTCACATGAGCACCACGGGGAGTTTGCACAGAGCTGATCCCCTCTCCCTAACCTTTCCACTAATGAGGAAGCAAATTCCTGGGATGGCTGCAGCGCTGGAAGGTCAGAGCCATCACAGCCTGGCAGCCCCATGGCTCTGCCCATGGTCCCATCCTCCTTTCCCACATCCTTAGTGGTTTGGGCTGTAAAGAGGAGCTGGGAAGGGGATGCTCCAAGGAAATCTCATGTCCAGGATGGCATCACTGACTGGAAAAATGAGGCACCACAAAGCAAAGTAGAGCCCTGCCTAACGAACAGGCGGTCATTAACTCTGCGTTGAAGTGTTTGCAGGTCTCCAACACAGAAAAAAAAATCCCCAGTACCCACTTGCAAATGCTGCTCATCTAATTAGGGTACCAGGAAAGGCTCATCCATCCTTATGTGTCCAGCGTGTCCTCAAACACGCACGTGAAATCGGGGCCATCAAACACTCGGAGCCGGCGTCGCAGCGAGACGCTCCCGTCCGGAGACAGGTCTTTAAATCATCCCCGAGCTCTGGGAAAACTGCAGACAGCTCCAGAGCGGAAAATGAAAAGGCAAAACGTTGCTCCTGGAACTCTTGCCCTGAATTATTTGCTCAGCTTTAATGATAAGTTACACACAAGCCAAACTGAAGCTGCTCAGATGGTTTTGTGGGGAAAACCAGCCAGGTGGATGCTGCGGAGCAGTGCCTGGGCCCTTGGTCCTCCAGCACCTTTGGGAACTGATGTGCTCTGGGAAGACAGGCTGGGAAGAGAGGGGGAAAAATCCCTCTTTGATGGGATTTTGTGCAGTATGCAGGTGTGGGAGCTGGGATTGAAGCTTTGCATTGATTGTCCTGGAGCTGGAGGGGACAGCGGTGGTGGGGATGATGTTGTTCTGTTTCCTCTTCGCTGGCCCTGTTGCTCCCATGGGTAAATAACTGGCAGGTACCAGCAGGGAAAACTCTGGGCTGTTTCCCTGCCTTATTCTAGGTTAGTTTGACTAAATCTGG
Organism: Motacilla alba alba; assembly: GCF_015832195.1. Classification (NCBI taxonomy): domain Eukaryota; kingdom Metazoa; phylum Chordata; class Aves; order Passeriformes; family Motacillidae; genus Motacilla; species Motacilla alba. Next base: position 13,605,223 of record NC_052029.1, on the reverse strand, counting down.
CTCTTTTAGGATGAATCACTGTAGCACTGCTGGTTGTGACCTGCTGGCCACTGTGCTTGCTGAGCTTCTGCAATTTCTCTTTTATTGGTGAAAATGAGAAGTTGCTTTCTCTGCCCTTTTCTCTGGGATCACAGATTGCAAATAATGATTGCCTTAAACACAGGCTATTTCCCAGCTTGCTGGGGATGGGATTGCTGGGTGTTCAGTGCTGGTGGCACCAGGAGCCAGGCCAGCTCTGTGTTAACGTGGTCCAACAGGCATCTTAATTTAACTCTCTGTAATTTAACTCTCCTTTATTTAACTCTCCCCTTTCTCCACTTCATCTTTTCTAATGGAGCAGAGTGGATGAGGTCTTGCCACGAGCCATGTGCTGCATCCTGCACGCTGGGCTCTGGGTTGGTTTCCACGTGTTTCTCATGGAAAGGCGATGTCTGGGCTGGATCCTGCTCCGTTGAGCTGCAACAGATCCCATTTTCTCTTGTGCCTGATTCTATGGGATCACATGGAGCACAGGGAGCTGTTCACACTGAGTGCCTGTAGCTGAACTCATCTCCCTGGATTTATTGGTTCCTGCTTGCTGCTTTTCCTCCCGTTTCCTTTCCATGGGATTATTTATAGCCAGGCCAGCTCTGCTCCCACCCTCCTCTCCCTCTGATGTCCCCAGGTGTTGCCTTGGGGAGGCAGGTAGCTTGTTCCCAGAGAAAGATGCTGTCAAGGCTTAGCCCAAGGGCACAGGTCTAAAACTTCCTGCAGGAACAGTTTGCTGCAGGAATTGTGCTGAACCAGCCAAACTGGGTGGTTTCGGGGGATCAACCAGGACTGCGCTGAGATGATCTCACCCGCTTGCTTCCAGCCTGATCCCATTGCTTGTGTAACTCATGTTTTGTAAGGAAAATCTAACCTGATGATCCTTCCCCCCATGGACTAAGCCAGGATCTGATTTTGGTGTTTCTGGCAGTAGCAAAATATAAATTTTTCCCCTGGGCTTCTTCTCTTTGTGACTCCCGTAAGAGCCCTGAGGATTCTGCTGATGCCAGGTCTTGTCCCTGAGACAGCAGCAGGTCTGGCACGTGATTAAAGGTGTGGATGAGACACTTGGGGACATGGATTAGCGGTGGTCATAGCAGTTCTGGGTTAACTGGGTGATCTTAGAGACCTTTTCCACCCCAGATGATTCCGTGTGGTGCAGAAAGGCAGGGAGGTCTCCAGGAATCCAGAGTGGCTCCACATTCGCCTGTCACGACTCAGCAACCTTTCCTCCAAATGGAAAATGTGCTTTTGGGGTAAAAAACCCCTACAAAACACATGGAAAAAAAGAAAGAATCAGTAGCTGTGATGCCATCTGTGTCTGCAGTGTGGCACAGCAGGGACAAGCTGTGCCCAGACTGCTGAGCACCTATGCCAGGGAGCTGAAAGAGGTGGCACGAGCCTTCCTCCTCATTTTCCCCCCCTGGGAGAGGAATGTCCTGTTTCTCTTGGGAACAACATATCTCCTTGGCATCTCTCTCTTTAGAAGCTTTGATTTCTTTTCCAACTGCAGCTCTCTAGCCTCAACAGCGTGTCTTGGATATTTTTTCTCCCACTGGTCCCCCTCCTGATGATCCCAGGGGGAAGGCTGGTTGGGAACCTCTCCAGCAGCCCAGGCAAGAGGCAGTGGAGGGCTGGGGGCAGCAAGCTGCCGGTTCATTTGTTTTCCTCGATGGGGTTTCAAAAAAAAGTGATGGGCTGATGAGTTTGGAGTCTCAGGGGGGCAATTTCCCTGGCAGCATCCAAGTTGTGTCACCTCTCTGCTTGGCTCTGTGACGACAGTGTTGATTTGAATTCTTCCAACTTAAGACTGATTTAAATGATGGTGAAGTTGGGGGGTGGCGTGTGGGAGTAGAGCACTGAGCGCTATTCTTTTTCGGTTGTCATATGCCTCCATAAAGACTTCTTCTGCCTTGGGGATTTGCATAGATCCGTGGTCCAGATTGTGCTGCAAAACCCACCGGTGGTCCTCAAAGCTATGGCAATGCTTCTGTGCTGGCTCCCGAGGCAGATGAAGCTGGGAAGTTTAGGTGTGTTTGCAAGTCTTATGCCATGATTGTTCCTTTTTGGGTTTGGGGGATGCAGATGGGGCTTGGAGGGCAGCTGGGAGACCCCACTCCCCTCCTGACTGACAGCATTCCCCCTTCTCTGCAGCCCCACGCCCTGGAATGTCTGGGTGCATCTATTCTATTCTATTCTATTCTATTCTATTCTATTCTATTCTATTCTATTCTATTCCATTCCATTCCATTCCATTCCATTATATTCTAATTTCTATTCCATTCTATTCTCCTCAGCATGTTCTGCTTCGCTGAGCTCTCCCAGCCTCACACTCCAAACCACTCTAACTTGATGGCAAGATGGTGAGGTCAGGGAAAAAAAACAACATTCTCAATGTTTTTGTGAAAAATAGGTGTTTGGGTAATGACCTCATGGGGAGGGAGGCTGCAGAGTGAGCCAGTCTCCTACCAGTGAAACCGCAGGAGGCGAACGAGTGGGATTGTGCAAATGTCCCAGCCACAGGGAAAGCTTAATTCGGTGCTTGTAATAGCTGAGGACACGCACATCTGTAGGGAAGCAGGCTCCCTTCCTCGCGCTGCTCCCAGAAGGGCTTGTTTGTTTAATTTTATCTCGCCGAGAAAATTATAAAAGGAAAAAAAAAAAAAATACAACCACCACCACTCTGTGGTTTTACTCAGCTGCAGCACAAAACCACCCCAGCGGAGCCTGGAGAGCGCCGGGAGCGAAGCCCTCGCCTGAGCCCAGGTATTTCCGTGGGGAAGAGGGGCAGCGAGGGGCCGTGCGACGGCGGCAGCCCCCGCGCTCTGCCAGGACCCCGCTGCCTGCTGGCACAGGGCCAGGCAGGATGGAGCCGGCCGTAGGAATCATCAGAGCTGGAGAAATCCGGACATCGCACTCGCTAATCTGCCCTCCCACCTGCACCCCGTGCTGATAAACCCCCCCGCCCAGGGCAGCAGTACCCTGGAAGGAGGGAGATATTTGCCCTTTGCAAGGCTGGAGGAGGATGGGGGTCTCTGGGGCCCCCAGCACAGCAGCCTGGCTTGCCCAGGTGCCACCAACGCACCTTCTGGCCGAGCAGAGCGGGCAAGGTTGGATTTTGGGGCAGAAAGTTGAGATCTTTGTGGTGGTTGGTGCTGTGCAAGCTGCCATGTAAGCCCCGCCACAGAGATGGCTGGTGCGGCTGGATAACGTGGGAGCGCCCGTGCTCTGGTTTCAGCTCATTTTCCTCGCTGTCATTAGTTTAAATTTCCGAGGGAGCCTGGGCTTGGCATCAGGCGCTGACATCCTTTAATTTAACAAATGTAAAAACGGGACCATTTCCAAGTGGAGTGATTAGAAACGTCCCGCTCCGTCCCGCAGCCGCGGTGCCGAGCGCTGGCCGGGCCGCTGTCACCGCCACCCCGCTGTCACCGCCACCCCGCTCCCCCCGCCGCCGGGGCTGCGGCTGAGACCTCCCACACTCGTCACACGGGTGTGACATCCCATCCTCACCATCCCTGCCCCTGCTCAGCGCTGCCATCCCATCCTCACCATCCCTGCCCCTGCTCAGCGCTGCCATGCCATCCTCACCATCCCATCCTCACCATCCCTGCCCCTGCTCAGCGCCGCCGGGAGCTGCCGGTGGGCCCGGCTGGCGAGGAGCAGCAGCGGGGCTGGATGCAGGAGTGCAGCTCGCCCCGGGGAAGGGATGGAGCCGTGCCCCCCGTGCCACCCCCACAGCAGCCACTGAGATCCCGTCACCCCTTCGCCCTGGCAAGGGCCTTCTCCGCCTCCGGGTTTGCGTAGGAGGGCGCGTGTCCCCCCTAAGCTGCTTAATGAGGGTTAAGAAGCTAACGGGCTTATTTCCAACAATGGTTTCCACAGCTCTGCAGGTGTCCCTGGAAGCGGAGCGGCCCTGCTCCCACCCGGGAGCATCCTGCTGGGGGTGTGTGTGTTCCCACCAGCCAGCCTGTGCTGCCATGAGCTTGTCAGTGCTCAGCCAGATGCCTGAGTCAAATCAGTGTCTGTTTTCAGGGTGTTTTAACAGCCTGTGACAAAGATCCAGGCTGTGGTTTGGGTAGGGAAGGGGAGGAGGGGGGTGGCATCCCTATGGATACATCCCCCACCGCCCTGGTCCCTCTCGCTCTGCCTCCGGAGCATCTCTGCAGCATCCCTGGGCGGTCGCCTGGAGACGGCCGCCGCGGGTTGCCACAGCGACGGAGCCTTGCTCAGCATCCCTCCAACTCCGCAGCCTCGGCCGAAGTTGGGCGAGAGGAAAATATCCCAGGGAAGGGACTCTGTCCTCCCCTGGGGTAGCAAGCGCAAGGCTGGGGAAACTGAGGCACAGCTGGAGGAGTTGGAGGCAGCTGTGAGGCGATGGAGAAGGGTTTGGAAGTTGCCTATGAGGTGTGATGGGGTGAAGAGTGGTGGAAATGGGGCTGGTGGAGGGCAGGGGGTGCTGGCAGTCTCTGGGGTGGGGGTCAGCGCTTTGGGGGGCAGGTGCTGGTGCAGCACCTCCACACGAGTCCTCCCTGCAGCAGCCATCGATCGTCACCATGGCAATGCCAGCTGAGCTCAGGTTGTCATCTACTGTGACATCCAGCACGTGCTGGGGTGGGCTGCAGGGGTGGGCACACCCTGGGGGGCTCAGCCACCCAGACCCCAGACAAAAACCTGGGGTCCCCTACACAGGATGGGGACACTGGCCACAAAACCATCAGGGTCCCTCAGGGATGGGGTTCCGCAGGGTGACCCGGTGGCACAGGCTGGTGCCCGGCCCTGGGGACTCTCTGCAGTGAGGGAGAGGAGGGTGAGACCCTTTGGGGTGACTGTGTTGCCCCCACCAGCCCCAGCACAGAGGGCTGCCCCCCAAACCAAGCCTATAATTAAAGACGATGTCAGTGGAGGGCGAGGAGGGGTTACGTAACTTGGGCGTTTGGAAAATTCTTTCTGCTCCCTTATCGGCTTTATAAATATCTCGACCTGGGGCCAGGCCAGCCAGGGGGGAAGGCGATGACAAGGGCTGCTGCCAGTCCCCACGCTCAGGCCTCTCCAGCCAGCGTGCCTCAGTTTCCCCACTTCTATGGACTAATGCATCCCTTCTTCTTCTGCTGCTGTGCTGAGGGGAGGGCTCCTTGCTGCCTATGGGAGTAGAGAATGTTTTTCCCCTCCAACAGAAAAAAGAGGGGGATTTTTTCTCCTCTCTTGAAACAGGCTTGAGGGTGGTTTTGGGTCACAGACCTCCTGAAGTGGCAAGACCAAAGAACCAAGGTCCTGCCTGCAGCACTTACTGCCTTGCCCTGATCTTGTATCACATCCCTCGGGTTTGAATTTGTTGTGTCCTTCTTGCTGGTCTTCGATGTCCTAAAAGTCCCTGGGTGGGGACCATGCAGTGCCTTAGCCACTGTGTTTTCCCGGCAGGATGCTGGGGGTGGGTGCCTGCCACTGTTCCCCCTGCTCCATGCAGCCCTCCTGCCCCCCTGCCATGGCACAGCCGGGCCAGGGGACAGTGGGATGCTGCTGCACGGCTGCTGACCACCGCAGGAGCTCCAGGCTTCGGGCGGGGGGGGGCTGGAGCAGGTCCCCTGCTCACGTGCACTCTCATTTGTGCCACTTGCAGAGTCCTGTGCCCGCGGGGATGTCGGAGGGCGGCCGGGGCCGTGTCGATAGGAGCACGCACAGCCAAGGGCGGCGGGGCCTGCGTTGTGTAACTCTCCGTGAGGCTCTTCACCAGGGGCATGTCACCCTGTCCCAATGCCACCAGACTTGTCATCCTCCCCAGTGCCACCAGACTTGGCCCCTGCCCCAGCCACGGGGTCCTTTTGCTCTGTGCCCTCCCGTTGCCATCACGGCCACCCAGCCATGCCAGGATGCTGTCTGATGTCTATTTTTACCGCCCAAGGGATGCTGGTGGGCAGAACCAGCACCCCAGGGGTTCTGCAGGCTGTTGTGGGTGGCAGCAGCATGACACCACTTTTACTTCCCCAAACCTTCCTGTGACAGCATTTTGGGTTTGCCTGCTAGTGCCCTTCTCCTTGTCAGCCCATGTGTGCACACAGCAGTGCCCGGGCTCGCCAACGCCGGGCTTTGCACTCGCCTTGTTCATTGTAGGGTTGCACAAGGACACACGTGGGGGTTGTTATTTTAGGGCAGGCCAAAAAAAAATAGGGATCCCTTCATTGCTGTTGTGATCCTGCAGTGTGTGCCTGAGCCACCCACCAGGGACCTGCTCTGTGCAAAGGAGCAGAGGGGGAACACGGGCAGATGTGCACCAAACCTTGATGGTTTAAAAATGACCTTTAAAATGCCTTAAATGCCCAGAGCTCTGCCACAGGGTCTGTGTCTGCTGAGCCCCTTAACAACAGAACCCGAGGTTGGGGCACAGAAATTATGAATCATTTTAAGGGTGTCTGTCTGGCTCCTTCATGGCCACCTCAATTCGAACAGGGCTTTCCAAGCAAGGTGGGTGGCCTGGGAGGAACAATGGGAGCCCTGGGTGGTGGCAATGGGTGCCCTGGGATGTGGCAGTGCAGTGTCCCACAGCACATCGCCCCCAGGCTGTGGGCTACCAACATCAGCGGATGCTGACGTCGGGCAGAGATTTGACTTCTTGCTGCCAGGGCCAGGCTGAGAGGGCACCCATGGCTGGTCCCCGTGGGCAGGGAATGAGGGAGGATTAATTGAGTCTCTGATCTCTGACGGCGAGAGGGGACGAGAGCAGTGACCCCCCCAGCGTTACGCAACGTCTGTGCTAAATCTTCGTGCAGCAGATAAAGACGGTCCCCAAAATACCCTGCCCTGCCTTTGCTGCCCTTCAGCTACTTGGGTTTGGGGTCATGCCTGAAGTTTGGGGTTGTCCAGCTCTCCAGTGACAGCAAAGAAGCATTGAAAAGGCAGAAGCATTGGGATAGAAACTTGTTACCCCCTGGGAAGACGATTTCCTCCGAACAGGCTTTGCTTGAGGAATAAGAGCTTTAAAGGGAGCCCTTACAGGATTTTGAAGACACTGAAACTCATGAACTGCTGCGGGCAGAGCCATGAGCTGGAGGAAAACAAATAGCTGCAACAACAGTGCAAGGGCCTTTTTTGTCTTGAAGATGCTGGACAGCATCACGAGTGTGCCAGGGGAGTTGGACATCCCCAGCAGAAAAGGAGGGTGATTTTTCATCCTCTCCTGAGAAGATGGGGTTTGTGTCACGGCCGTCGTTAAACAGCAAGAACAAAGTGGTCTCGCCTTGGAACACCGACTGCCTGACACCACTGTCTGATCCACCAGTTTGGAATGTGTCTCATCCTTCTGGCTGGTCCTTCACTTCCCAAAAATCTCTGAAATCCCCTCCAAGCTGCTTCTATTCCAACACCCCTGGGACCGCTAAGGCATCGTGGGCTCCCCACCATTGTCACACGGCCATTCCCCTCCCTTCCCCTTGGAAATGCCACTGAAGGTGCACATCCCCCTCGCTGGCGGTGGCTCCCCGGGGCCGCGGCCGAGGTGCCATCTCCTGTACATGTAGGGAAGAAGCGAGGCTGTAATCTGAGCTGGGCAGCAATTAGGCAGGACACCGGCAAAGCCCCCGCCGCCCGCCCGCTCCCTCGGCCGCCGGCACCGGGCTCAGCATCTGCGGCTCTCGCTGCCACCGAGGGGTAAGTAGAGCCAGGAGGGCGGCTCTCCCCGAGCTTGGCACGTCCTTCCTCCCCGTTTCCCTCCTCCTGGGGTTAGCAGTCACGTTTAGGGCTCTGCTGACGCCTGAAGCCACGGCAGTGCCAAAGAGCACTGGAAACACAGCCCTTCAGAAATGACAACTTTACCCTGGCACCGCCCTGGAGCCAGGAAAGCTGCCTGGGACAGTGGGACACGGGCTGTGCTTCTCACCGGGAGCTGAGCAGCTGTGAATGTTTTGGTGGAGCGGGAACGATAGCTGGTTTAAAGTCCCGAAAAGGGTGGAGGGTGCTGATGAGCAGCTGATGGCTCAGCCTTGCTGACATCCCAACTCTCCTGGCTGGAAGGGATGTGTGTATATCCTGAGCTGGTTCTCATGGTCATCCCGCTCCTTTCCGTGCAGATTCCCAGCTGGAATGTCACCGAGGGGATATGCCACTGCTCTCCCCAAAGCCCCTGGCTCCGGCTGGCAGCTCCATGGCTCCCAACCTGCCTTTGTGCCTTCAGGATAAACATTTCCTGGGCGGGGGCTCTGCCCACAGTCGCGATTTCCCTGGAGCGGGAGGCACGGCTCCTGGAGTGGGGGGGGGGGGGGGTTGTTAGGTGAGAACAAGTGAAACCTGCCTTGGGAGTGATGGGATTTGGGAAAGAGACCTCCACTGGAACCGGGCCAGCAGGAGGCACAGAGTTAGCCTTGATGGATGAGGATGGATGGATCCAGATCCGACCCTGAGGTGTGAGAGGGCTCTCAAAATAATCTGCGCCTGTGATATCCCAGGGATGCTTCCGATCACTGGTGTTACCTTCAGGATGGGAAGCCCTCAGCACTGCGGCCCTCAGCTCGTTTCCATCTGGTTGGTGACAAAGTCCACTTGGAGACATTTGCCCTTTCTGCCTCGCTTTTCCCTTTCTTCCCACGGTGGTTTTTAGCAGCTGGATGCTCCCCCCTTGGTCAGGGCCAGGGCTGGGGCAGGGGTGTTGCCTGTCCCCTGAGCCTCTTGGCATGTGCTGGATGGGAACCTGCCATTCCCGACGGAGATCCGTGTCCCTGCAGAGGCCCCAGCTATGGCAGGCAGGAGCATGGCTGACCGATTCCAGCCCTGCCATCATCTGCCTCAGCGCCATTCCTGGGAGATTCGGGGCTGGGGCTGGAGCCCAGCACATACCTGGATTTGGGAGCGTGCAGGAGGGATCAGGGCCATGCGATGGAGACATCCCAAGGTCACCGACCATCCAAGAACATCTTCTGGCCCACACGATCCAGGGATGGGTTTTTTGGGGAGGGAGGCCACCACCACAGCCTGGGCAGGGAACAGGACTTGCCTGGGGGCTTGTACAACCCTCTGGCACCTTGGGCACGGCTGGGCCGGGTGGTATTTCAGTTCTAAGCCCTGGACATCCCCCAGCCATGAGTCCCACCCAGGGGGGCTCCTCCTCACCCTCCAAAGACCCCACTGACCCAGCACCAGCCATCTCCATCACCAGAGTCCCAACCCCACCAGCTCCCAAGGCTCCTGGGACACTGTCACCATGGCAGGACACGGGGACAGGGGACAGGGCATTGCTGCTGCAGAACTTTAATTTGCAGGATCCCAGGGCTGCTGGGAGCAGAACTCTGATGTCCCGTGGGTCAAATCCTGCTGGGTGCAGGGTCTGGAGCATCAGCAGGCTGGGAAACCTCCCCTCCCCCTCAGTAAATCCCTTCCCCGGCGCAGGACAGTAGGTTAAGGGACTCGACCAGAGGTTGGATTTAAGGAGATTACAATTTCTCCCCCAGGATAATCTAGAAATTCAATTAAAACTCTCTGTCTCCTGCCCGGGCTGCAGCAGGGCCCCGGGGCACCCTGTGCCCTGCAGCCATGGCCGGGGAGCGCTGGGGTCCCCCCGGGCACACACCAGGTAAGGGCTGACCCCTCCCCGGGATCTGGCTGAGCCTCCCTGCCTGGGGAGCAGCTGGGGCTCTGCCCTTCCCAGGCCGATTTCCTGGGATATTTACACCCACCCTCTGAGCCAGGGCAGCTGGGGGGGCTGTGGGGGTCTGCAGGGAGCTGTGGGGAGGGGTAAGGGGGTACCCCAGAGGTTTGGGTGGGTGTCATGTGGACAGGGCAGTCTGGCTGGGTTTTGGGGCATCCTTTGGCAGCCCCTGCCAAGGCCTGCGACCCCCTTGCCCTCATCCTTCCCCCCAGCCGTGTCCCACTGTCCGGGTGTATGGATGTGAGAGAGTTTTTTCTCCTGAGTTTTCCAGGAGAACGAGATGGGATTTCAAGACCTGGGGGGTGGCAGGGCTGGCTGGGGGTTGGGGTGACTGTGGGTGTTGTGGCATTCCCAGATCCCTCTGGCACTGTCCTGCAGCTGGGCAGGGGGACAGCAGCTGGAGCAGTGGGAGGCAGCAGGGGTGGATGTAGAGCCCTGTCACCGCAGGGTGTGGGTGCTGGAGCAGGGATGGGTGCTGAGCTGGAGCAGACACGGGGGCAGCTGGACTGGGGTGCTCAGTCCCCACATCACACCACGGAGGCTGGGGCCAAAGGAATGCTCGGTGCAGCCTCTGGAAGGCTGTTTCCCAGGATCTCTCTGATCCACGGCACATTTAGCAGGAGTTTTAGGGTGCTTAAGCACAAGCCCATCACCCCACAGAGGTCACCTGGCCCCAGTGGTGACGAAGGCTGCACGTGGCCCTTTTTTCTGCTCCCGTACCCGTGGCATCCACACGTGGCTCGGGGGGACAGGAATGAGCCAGCATCTCTCCAAGCACCCAAATCCTGCCACCAAGGGCCTTCCTTGTCCCACGTGCCTCAGTTTCCCTTCTGTATGTGCCACCAAGGCTTGCAGACAGCGATTTCTCGACTGCTTGTTGGAAATAAGGGAGTGTGTGGGGTCCTGGGGAGGGTGTGCCCATGGCTGTTTTCCTCCTGTGTCCTTGCCAAGATGGAGCAGTTTTTTCTCATTAGTGATGCACTGTGGTGGGAACCTCTTTCCTGTCCTCCCTGGCAGTGGAGGGGAAACAGGGGGCCATTTATTCTCATTTATTCTTTATATGTCCTGACCTGGCCTGCCTTGTGCTGACCCTTAATTTTTTGGCATTGCTCAGAGACAGGGCATTGTAGGAGGGAGTTATTCGGGCGTTGCTGCTGCCCCGGTATGGCTGGGGGAGCCTCCAGCCCCTGAGCTGCCTCCCCTCACTTTGTGGCTGCCCGGTGAGGGGTGGCTTTGTCGGGACAGGGTGAACAGGGGATATTTGGCACACAGAGCTCCCTCCTCGCCGCTGACATTGCTGTCCTGCTGCTGGGGCATGAAGGGCATCGCCGCGGGAGATAGCGGCGTTATCTCCCGGCGCAGGGCAGCGTTATCTCCGGCTCGGGGCAGGCAGCAGCAGCGAGTGTGACCCGCTCACGCCATCCCCTCCCGGCCGCTCACCTCTCCTGCCCCTCGAACGGGGGATCTGCAAACTCATCATCCCCAAACCCAGCTCCTCCGAGCCCCCAGCCCGGCTGTGTGCTCACTCCCATGGGAAAATCCTCGCTGGGAGGGTGCGAGAGGCGGGTGGCAGCCGAAACGCGTCCTCTCCGAAGGTGTGATGCTGAATCGCATTGGCACATTCAGCCGGCTCTAACTAATGACTTCCCCGGCACACAGCGCATTCTCCCAGCGTGCTGGCTGTTCCGAATATTGTTGTAACATTTAACATCCCCTTTTAAAGAGAAAAGCAAAATAAATAACATTAACGGTGCAGTTGGCAGATTGCTGGGGACGCTCGGGTTCTCGGCGGGGATGCGCTCCGCGGCGGGAGCTGGCTCGCTGCATTTCGTGGCAGCAGTTGTTGCCTCTCTTGTCAGCTCATTAGCTGGGGCAGTCCTGCCTTCCGAGCCGCGGGGAGCCGGGGCCGCTGGTTCCCGAAACTCGGATTATGAGCCTGTTTTGTTTCCTGCACGTTAACGCTGTTGGCTCCGCGCGGGACGCGTGGCAGCGACAGCAGGGGATGTCCCGCTCCTGCCTGGGATGGGGATTAACGGGCAGGGATTGTCAGGGAAGTTTTGATTTTGTTCCTGTGAGGGAAAATTGCCACAGGCAGGTTAGTGGAACTCCTGGGAAGCCGGCAGGAAGGGGGATGTAGCTCCAGGAAGAGCCCCCTGGGGCAGTTCTGGCTGTGGGGGGTGCCAGGGTGGTGCTGGAGGATGCGCTCCGGAGCCACGGAGGTACAGAGTGACCGCGGGGATGTTGTCCCCAGCTGGTCCCCTGTCACAGCCCGTCCAGCCACGATTTCCGTGTGTTTGCATGAGTCCTCTCCCAGCCTGAGCCTCCCGCAGCGGCAGCGTGGGGCTCCAGCCTTCAAATTTAAACCAAACCAGAAATTCAGCTTTCAGCGAACTCGAGAAAGTGTATTTCCAAACAAAACTGTGCTAAATAAAGGACGAGCCGCAGGCGGCCGCCTGCTCCGGCACATCCACTTTGCTGCCTTTATTTAGCTGCCGTCTCCCCAGGCTGCCGCTGCCGCCCTGGGACGGGGGGGTCTGTCCCCCCAGGAGCTCCGGGAAGGGCTCGGCCCGGGAATGTGGGGTCCCAGATGGAAAAGGGGCTGTGTCACAAGAACGTCCCTGTACCCAAACCAGAGTCGGCTCCTGGGGTCTGTCCTGGCATCACCCCGCAGCAGAGCGGTCCCTGAAACTGTGTGTGACATGGAGAAGAAAAAAGGGAAAGGAAGGAAAGGAAGGAAAGGAAGGAAAGGAAGGAAAGGAAGGAAAGGAAGGAAAGGAAGGAAAGGAAGGAAAGGAAGGAAAGGAAGGAAAGGAAGGAAAGGAAGGAAAGGAAGGAAAGGAAGGAAAGGAAGGAAAGGAAGGAAAGGAAGGAAAGGAAGGAAAGGAAGGAAAGGAAGGAAGGAAGGAAGGAAGGAAGGAAGGAAGGAAGGAAGGAAGGAAGGAAGGAAGGAAGGAAGGAAGGAAGGAAGGAAGGAAGGAAGGAAAGAAGGAAAGAAGGAAAGAAGGAAAGAAGGAAAGAAGGAAAGAAGGAAAGAAGGAAAGAAGGAAAGAAGGAAGGATGGGAAAAAGGATGCAGGGAGGGGAGGAGCAGTGATGGGGACGGGGAGCTGAGGGTCCCTGGAAACTCCACTGCAGGTGAGGGCAGCTCTGCTGCCTCCGCAGTCACCCGGGCACAGCTCCCTTTCCAGCACAGTTAATCCAGACCCCAGCTAATCCTCTCACAGGTCACTGGGGCTCATTGCATTTTATTCACTTCTCAAATGCATCTAGAATTAATTAAAAAACTCAACTCCAAATTCCTCTTGTGGCAAAAGCATTCAGTGTATTGCCCTGGGGCGAGCCAGAGGGGTGATAGAGGAGCAGCCTTTTCTGGCCAAAATGCTCAGATCTCATTTAGAAAAAAAGAGGAGAAACATTAATGGATGCAGCTAGGATGGACAGGAGGAAGACTTGGGGTGGGAGACCAGGTTGGTGCTGGGCAGCTGGCCTGACAGATCAGCTCTTCAAGGCCACTTTGGTGCTGTTTCAATTCCAGGGACTATAAGATTGTAAATATTTACTATTAGTATTAACTGTTTGTTCCTATTTTACTCTCCCCTGTGGCTTCAAGGAAGGAGAGGCTCTCGTTCCATGTGTGAGCAATCCCTTGGTCTGCTGAGATGCCAACAAACCACTGTGGTTCTCGAAAAATCAACTTTGGGAGTAGAAATGGTTGTGTTTGGATTGCAGCCGGGGGAAATGTGTTGTTTGGTATGAGGTGGTGGCACACATGGGTCTGTGTCCAGCAGCTGGGAGGTTTGGGCAGGCTTTAATGCTCCTGCTTGTGGTGCAGCGCTTCTGGAGTGTTTCTTGATTCTCAGGCTGGATTTGGGGAGCATTTCAGTAAAAGGCAGTGCAGGGTATCATTGCGAGCTGGGATGATGCAGCCCCAGGCAGGTTGTGCCTGGCAATGCTCCCTGGCTCTGGCTGGCCCTGGACACTGTGTAATGGAAAGGGTGTGTTTGTCCCAGCGTGTCCCCGGGCACTGGAGCTGATTGCAGGAATCGAGCACATCGACCGGGCCGGCGGATCCGGCACAGCGTGTCCAGCCCGGCGGCTTCGCTGCGCTCCAGGCACGAGCTGGGCTCTCAGGGGGGCTCTGCACCCGCTGCCCCACCACCCTGCTGCCCTGTGCAGGTCTCACCACCAGCACGGCGGTTCCATCCTCAGTGGGACGTCCCATGGTGCTAAATAATAGGGTGACCTGTGCCAGGGGGTGGTGTGGGGAGAGTTCCTGTGGTGCCATCTCTTTGAGGTGCTTGGGGTGTGCCACACGGCTTCTCTGCAATACTGTTCATTCCCTGATGCAGCCCCACGAGGGGCTGGGGGGGGGTCCAGCAGCCTGGCAGAGTGTCACTGTGCTCCCCCACCATGTGCTCACCTCCACCAGGGAGCCCACCAGGCTTGAGCCACCTCTCCCATGTCCATGTCACCTCTCTCCCAAGCAAAGCTGAGTGTAGGTCCTTGACCCTGCAGCTGAGCCTTCCAGAAGGGCCCAAAACAGCTCCCCGTTCCCCAGTGGCAGTTGTTCCTTCATGAGACTTGGCCAGCTAAACCCATCTGTGACCGGATGGCTCCATGTCCCAATGGATACGTTGGGAATGTTGCTCCTCAGGACATCTGCCCTGAGCAAGTACCTTCCTGGGGCCTTCTCCAGCCAGATGCACATTGGCTGTGTCCTCTCCCATCCCCAGGCAGGGGGACAGAGGTTAAATCCACATCTCCCTGTGCTTTCCCTCGAGCCCAGAAGAGCTGGTGCTCTGAGGTCGGCGCTGGGCTGGGCGCCGATCCATCTGGCACGGGCAATGTGAACTGATGGAGCCACTTCCAGGAGTACCTTTATTGGTATTTGTGTCCCACGGAGAACAGCCCGGCCTCTCTGCTTTCCTCTCTGGTGGCAGAGCTCGTGGGAAAAGTGAAGTGGAGGAACTCCAGGTTTTTCATCTGCTGGGGATGTTGAGTGTCCCATAAATGCAGTAAGATTAATTTCACTCACTTCATATCATGAAAGAATAAACGCTAACACCTTCTCCTCTCCTCGGTGTGTTTTTTGAGAGCAGCCCAGCCAAGGAAGGGAGAATTAGAGCAGTGTAGGATGTTGTCACTCATCAGAACCATTGGCCAAGCAGCACCTCGGGTCCCACGAGTGGTAACGGCCCTGTCTTTGTTTTCTCATTGCAGAGCCTCTCACAGGATCCACGTGGTGACGTGGCAGCCAAGACGTGGAAGTTTGGGACTTCTCTTCCACTGCAGCAGAATTTGGGGGGTGGGCAGGGGTGGGTCAGGGGGACACTGGGAGTCGCAAGACCCTTCACCTTCACTGTGGGCTTGGCTCAGGGATGACAACGGGCAGAGTCAACCCTTACAGCATCGTGTCCTCCGAGGAAGACGGGCTGAGGTTGACCACCATGCCAGGTATCAACGGCTTTGGCAATGGGAAAATCCACACCAGGAGGAAATGCAGGAACAGGTTTGTAAAGAAGAATGGTCAGTGCAACGTGGAGTTCACCAACATGGATGACAAGCCACAGAGGTACATTGCAGACATGTTCACCACGTGCGTTGACATCCGCTGGAGGTATATGCTCTTGCTCTTTTCCCTGGCATTTCTGGTGTCCTGGTTGTTGTTTGGGCTGATTTTCTGGCTAATTGCACTCATTCATGGAGACCTAGAAAACCCGGGTGGAGACGATACTTTCAAGCCTTGCGTTCTGCAGGTCAATGGCTTTGTGGCTGCTTTTCTGTTCTCCATCGAGACCCAAACGACGATTGGGTACGGCTTCCGCTGCGTGACCGAGGAGTGTCCGCTCGCCGTCTTCATGGTGGTGGTTCAGTCCATCGTGGGCTGCATAATCGACTCTTTCATGATTGGTGCAATAATGGCAAAAATGGCCAGGCCCAAAAAACGGGCCCAGACATTACTTTTCAGCCATAATGCAGTAGTGGCAATGAGAGATGGAAAACTCTGCCTGATGTGGAGAGTTGGGAACCTACGGAAAAGCCACATAGTAGAAGCCCACGTACGAGCTCAGCTAATTAAGCCCAGGATCACAGAGGAAGGGGAGTACATCCCGCTCGACCAAATAGACATTGACGTGGGGTTTGATAAAGGCTTGGACCGTATTTTCTTGGTGTCTCCCATCACCATTCTCCACGAGATCAACGAAGACAGCCCCTTGTTTGGGATCAGCCGCCAGGACTTGGAGACAGATGACTTTGAGATCGTCGTCATCCTGGAGGGCATGGTAGAGGCCACGGCCATGACGACGCAAGCTCGGAGCTCCTACCTGGCCAGTGAGATACTGTGGGGCCACCGCTTCGAGCCCGTCTTGTTTGAGGAGAAAAACCAGTACAAAGTAGACTATTCCCACTTCCACAAAACCTACGAGGTCCCGTCCACGCCCCGTTGCAGCGCCAAGGACTTGGTGGAGAACAAATTCCTGCTGCCCAGCACCAACTCCTTCTGCTACGAGAACGAGCTGGCCTTCATGAGCCGCGACGAGGAAGAGGAAGACGATGACAGTCGGGGTCTGGAGGACCTCAGCCCGGACAACAGGCACGAGTTCGACAGGCTTCAAGCCACAATAGCGTTGGATCAGCGGTCGTACAGGAGGGAGTCAGAAATATGACTCTTGGTCCTTCCGTTGACTTTTCCAAGGGTATTTTTTTTCCTCCTCTAATCTCTTCCCCTACAACCCGCTCAAATTATGCAGAACAATGCAAGTGCCATAGGAATGCTTGAGAAATTAGTATCGTTCATAGTTTTCAGTTTCATCGCAATAACCACTGAGCGGTCTGCAGAGGGGACGGTGGCAGGCCACGGCGCGTCCCCCGCGCCCAGCGCCCGCGGCGGGGCCCACGGCTCTGGGGGATGGATGGATGGATGGATGGACAGGTGGATGGATGGACAGAAGGAAGGATGAGGAGAGGAGGGTCCGTGGGGCGTGGGCAGGTGCTCGCCCCGCGCGGCCCCGTGGGGCTTTGCTCTCCCCGCGGGGAAAAAGCCAGTGTTGTCCTGGAGCCGAGCACTGCGAGATCCAAAAAAGAGGAAATATCAGGAAACAAATCTTACTCTCTCTCTTTCTCTCTTTCTTTTCTTTTCTTTTCCTTTTGTTTTTTAACTGAGCAGCAACAACAAAACAATTGCTCCTTCGGCAGGCGGTCTGGTTCAGTTGCACAAGAACAACACTTGAAATAACATGCAACATTAATGTACTTGTTTTTAATTTGGGGGAAAAACAGGGGAGGGAGGTGAGAGGGTTTTTAATATTTTCACCACACCGTTTGGGAGACTGTTTACCAAAATAATAATAATTATTATTATTATAATAATTATAACAATAATAATAATATTAAATCTGAAAGAAGTCATTCAGTATTTTTTTAGAAATGAACAAGGGAATGAAGAAGCCACCGGGGTCCTTTGAGGGAGTGACTTGTTGGGTAAATGCAAGAGCCAAAAATTAAGATTGCATCCAATTTTGGGGTGTGTTTTTACCACTGGCTTGGCTTCATATGCAGAAAACAGATGTAAGTGACTGTAGGTGCGTGGCAGTGAAAGAAAGTAGTGGAATTATTGACAGAGGAGGTAATAAGGATAAGCAGGGCTGTGAGAGAAAAAAGCATTGTAAACACGGTAATTAGCCAATTTCTGGAAATGTTGGATTTTGGGGTGGAAATGGGGTCTGGAACATCAGCTGCCGAAGTGTTGGGTCTCCCCCAACATCTCTGATGAGGAATTCATAAGGTTCACCATAACTGGGATGGAACAGTGAAAAGCACAAAAATGAGAGTGGAGAGCACTCAAACCTGGGTATTTCCCCACTTTTCTGACCAATTCGGTATTTTTCTTCCTTGAAGAATATTTTCAAACATGGAAATCAATGGGAAAGTCATCTTGTTGAGCTGCACTTCTAGTCCTGGAGCTGTGTCCATGCCAGGCTGGGCTTTATGAATTCCCAACCCACCAGAGAGTCCTGCTTCAGAGGCAGATGTTCTCCCCAAAACAACAGATGCCAGTTGAGAAAATCATCCCATCTTGTGCTTCAGCCCATCCCTGCGTCCCAGCCTCAAGGTGGATTGTGCCTTAGAGATGCAAACTCATCCCGTGTCCCAGCCCTTCTCCACAGCCTCCATCCTGCATCCCCCCCTCTTGCTCTGCAGCACCCACATCCCATCATCCACCACCTTTCAGGCTGGCCTCGGTGACAACCTGCTTTAGCTTTGGCTCCAGCACAAGGCAGAGCACCCCATGCGTGGGAAGGGTGCTTCCCTCTGCTCCTGCCCTGCTCCCCACAGAGGGAAGGAGTCAGGTTTGTGGGTCCCTCCATCTGGCAGTGCTGCTCGTTGGTGCTCTGGGAGCCAAATTCTGGCTCCCTGCTCCTTGTGGCCGTGGGAAGGGCTTTGTACCCATGGGCATCCCTCATCTGACCCTGGGCATGGAGCCCTTGGACACAGGGCTCAACAGGGGGTCCTCCACAGCATTTGGGCTGTGATGGGCTCCCGGTGCTTTTCCCCCCACAGCCCACACCAGGGAAGCCGTGTCTTGGGGTCAGGACTTGCTGTGGCGTGTCCAGGCATGGGAGGCAGAGGCAGGATTTGTCCTGTGTCCTCATCCCCATCTTCTTTTTGCCAAGGGCTCTGGGGAACAGCTGCCCCGAGTGTCCCACTGCCCTGTGCCACCAAGCACGGTGTTGGGGACCGGGACATCATCCCTGCAGAGCTTCTTCCCACCAGAGTCTGTCACCATCACCCCACGCTGCCCACCAAGGCGCTGCCCTGTTTTTGGCTTCCTCTAAAAACCACTGGGAGAAAAGCTTCTCCAGGGGCAGCACTGGGAGGCAGCTTTTACAGCACTGAGTGCCCCAAATGCATTGTCCCCAAAAGTGGGGACACGTAGGGACATGCCACTGAGCTCCAGCCATGACAATTATGTTTCTAAGGCAGTGAAGGTGGATGCCATCCCATCACCAATTCCTTTGCTCCTGGGGGGATGCTTTTACCCCCTGCTTTTTGCACCACAGCATCTGGGGGGTGGGAAGGATGGAGGGGGGGGGCAGAGAGATTTTGTGTGAGCACTACTTATTTATTTTTTTAAAACAAATGCTTTTAAGTGGTTTTAGGTTCTTTTGAATAAATAATAATTATTAAAAAAATAAAAGGTGCACATCTTGCTGCTGTAGAGTTCTCAGAGGGTTAACTTCTTTATAAATAAATATATATATATATATATATCACAGTAAATATTTGTATAAAAATGAAAGAGAAATAGAGATGTCTTTAAGTAAATTATTGCTTTTAAAGAAACTTCTATGATTGTACAGTGTTACCTGGGAGAATAGAATAATATATACAGATGCATTTTTAAACTGCTGTGTAGGAGGATGTGAACTGGGACAGGGAGCACCTGTGGCTGGCACAGTGAGGGGATTTTGGACCTTCCCTGGCCCCTGTTCACACACCCCCTGCCCCAAGCCCTGCTAGTGAGGGTCTAGCTCTGGTGAGATGTCCTCTATCTACTGTATAGTCCTTGTCCTGACCATGGACCACGCCGGTACATAGTGTATAAATATTATTTTTGCCTACCTGTGAGAGCCCAGAGCTAGTGGTCTTTTTTCCTACCACCAGGGAGAATTGGGAAGGCTGCCCATCCATAGCTTAAATCCCATCAATCGTCAAAGAAAGGGGGAAAAAAGAAAACAAAAAAAAAAAAAGGTGGGAAAAGCCCAAGTTCAGCACTTGGGTTTCCTGAGGGGGCTGGGAAGGCACAGGGATGCTTTGGGGGTGTGGGTTTTTGTGGAGTGGAATCCTTGTGGGAAGGGGCTTGGAGAGGAGCAAGGTGAAAAAAACAGCCGCCAGCCATTTCCTCCAGCCAGCTCCATCCCTGGAGTTCACCCCGGCGTTACACTCGATCCCTGAGGGATGGCAGGAGACAGGAGAGAGCCGCTGATCCCCTTGGCAGCATCCCGCGGGGATCGCCCTGGGCCGGGGCTCGGGCAGCTCCCCAGGCCGGGGGTCGGGGCTGCCCCTGCTGCTGCTCCAGGGTGGCCTCACCCCAAACACTCCCCAGAGAGGGCAGAAAGCAGCGGCATCCCCACACCCTGAATCCACCTCTGGGAAGAGCATCCTGTGCCCTGAGGGGTCCTCCCTTGGCCGGGGGGGCCGTCGGGACGAGCCTTAGCTTCTCATCACCGAATTTAGTGCACTTTGTCTTTTAGGGCTGGGACAATCACTTAGCGCTCAACCTTTCACGATTCGGTGCCTGCTTGACCTTCAAACCTTTTGTAGGAGATGATTTCAGAGCCACCTTTTCTATCTTTAATAAGGCAGAACAAATACGTTTATTTTTAAACCCTCCTGCTCTTCCCTTTCCTCTCGTGCTGACAACCAAAAGAGTCCCCTGTGTGTGTGTGTGTGTGTCCCCCTCCCATTCCTTGCACACAGAAACGAGCGTGTGGCAGCTGCGGCTGTGTCCAGCACTCCAGCCACATCCTGCTCTCCCACCCCTCCGATTCAGGAATGCTGCCACGGGGGGGTTGGCACAGGGCAGGATCCAGATGCATCAGGAGCAGGGACAGGATGTGGGACAGCGCCCAACCCGATGCCACCCATCCCCTCGGCCGCCAGCTGTGCACATCTGTCCTGCTGCCCACTCCCAGGGCACCTTGTCCCCTCCATCTCCCCCCCCAAACACGCCCCAGTGCTCCCCCAGGCTTGGCCCCGCGTGGGTTTGGGGACAGAGACCTGGCACCAGTTCACGGGGCGGGCTGGCAACTGGGAGCACTGGTTTCCCAGGGGTGAAACGCTGAGTGTGCTCGCTGGGGCAATGGTGGTAGAGAAGCTGAGGGATGCAATGAAGTATCTGTACCTTTTCCACCTCCGGTGTTTCTCTGTCTCATTGCACATATATTTGAGATATATGTGACAATGTATATATATATTTGTAAAATGTATTTCAGATGACAAAACTGGCCAATTTTATGTTATTTTAAATATATTATATATATTATATATAAGAGTCTCCAAAAGATATAAATAGACTAGAGAAAATAATATAAATATGTAATAAATGTATTTTGATCTATTTAAAATATCTCGCGTCATGCTGTATATTTTAAAGATCATAGTGAAGTGTCTGCCTGTAGCCAACTTCCAACGTGTTTCCAAGTCTGTCAGTTGTCACACACACAGGATATGTGGAGCAAACTTTGAGCGAGACTGGGGCCAGCACGACAAAGAGAGATTATTTTTAAGAGCCTTTTAGCAAATATCCATCCTGCTGCCTTTAGGCAGGAGCAGAAAACGCATATCTGAATTTTTCTTGGCAGGATCATTTTCCTCCCTGCTGCAGGAATGCTCAGAATCAGGGGGGGGGCCCCCCAAACACAGCCCCTCCCTGGGTACCACTCGCTGCAGTGGCTGCCCACAGGAACAGAGCGCAGCCATGCAGGGAGCCCGGAGATGGGAAAATGTGTCTGGAGCCCAGGCAGAACGAGCCCAGTCATCCAAAACCGACCCAACAAATCTTCCCAGAGCGACCTTGGTCCCCGTGGGCCCTGGAGGATCTGTTTCCTACGGGCACTGCCTCCTGTGGGGACCTCAGGGGACATCACGCCACGTCCAAGTGACAGTTTGAATGTCTTTAATGGTCACGGCTGGAGGAAAGCAGAGACTGTGTGAGATGCTATTTACAGAGAGGTTAATGGCCTGGTGGATGCAGAGCCCCTGGATTTGCCATCCTGGATTTTCCTCCTGGCTTTCACAGCTGGCTGCCACAGGGAACGGGGCTCGTGTGCTGAGATAACCTGGGGAAATTATCCATCATCATTCCTCGGGCTGGGCACGGGCTGAATCCAGTTCAGGTGACCGCCGGCTCATCATCAGTAATGGTCTGTTGGGTCCCATCAGCTCCATCCCTTTCGCCATAAGGAAGTTTTTTACTCATTAAAAAAAAAAAATCCCCACCAGCCACTCACTGTAATCATCACAGAGAGGGCTGGGGCTAGGCAAGATTTAAGAGCAAAGCCCGTTTAATTTAGCAAAGGGGGAGACTGAGAGGTGACTTGATTACAGCATTTGTCATGGGGAGGATACACTGGTACAAAGAGGTAACTTAATCTAGCAGGGAGAAGCATAATAACCACCTCTTCCTGGAAGCTGGAGCCAGACAAATCTATCTTGGAAATAAGGAGCGATCTTTTAATAATGATTAGCTATTAGAACAAGCCACCAATCTCTGTCTCTTAATGCCTTTAAATCTGGACCAGATGCTTTTCTGGAAGCTTTTCTCCTGCCGAGGAGAGGAGCGGGGGGTTCTTGGGGACGGTAATGGCCTGTTAGAGGCGGGCAGGAGAGGAGATGGCAAAAAACTCTTACTCCAAACCACGGGCTGGATCTCGGCAAGGAAAATGCCAGGGAGGAGGTGGGGGATGCTGTGGCAGAGCCCTGCCAGCATCTCTCTCTCTCCTGGGGACACGCAGAGGCCCGTGCAGCAGCTGCCCACGGGCGCCGTGCCTCCGCTCGCTCGCGGGGTTTGCTCTGCCATGCGGCAGTGACTCCTCACGCAGCCGTTTGCTCTACAAACCCCAGCGCCTCCTTTGTGGAAGCATTCAATGATTCAGGAGCCGGCAGCTCCCTGGGGACGGTTCCCACTGCCTCCAGAATTCCTCCCTCAGTGGCTGCTCGTGCAGAAATCCCCAGGGAGCCGAGCTGATGCTGGCGCCACGGGAAATGTGCTGCCAGGTGCTTGCTCCTTGCTTTATTTCCAGTCCAACCATCCTCATCCTCGAGAGCTGAACTGAGGGGTGGGAGCAGCAGGGAAGGGAAGGCAGAGGGTGGCTCTGAGGGGAATGACCTTGCTTACACCCTCACAGGCCTGGCTGGGAGGTTTTCAGCAGGAATGGGCACCAGTGTGATGAGTCTGGGGCTGTTTCTTAGCTGGCAACCTCCACTCCTAATATTCAAGATGTCTTTAAGGGCTAAAACCCTCTCAGAACTCAGCAATGCACCAGCCCTCACCGAGTGCCCTCCTGCCTCTCTCCCTCCAGACTCAGGGGATCAGAGCATCTCTCTGTGCCCTTGCAGAGGTTTTTGGCCTCCCCAAAAGCAGGGTGTCTTTTCATCAGCTTGGATGGGTTTGGCTCAAACCCACTGAAATCTGGCTGAGCCAGTCTGTCATCAAGAGGCAGAGAGTGGGCAGAGGGGCTGGGAACTCTGCATTCCCACCAGCACCTCACCTCAGAGGGATGAAGGCAAGGAACTTTGCCCTGGCCTTACTGGAGATGCTGCTTCTCCATCCATCCTGCATTCATCCTCTCTCCAGGCAGCTCCAAGAGACTCAGACCCTTCAGACCCTTCACATTTGGTCCCTTGCCCACCCGAGTTGCCCCAGTGCCATTCCAGGTGTCCGGAAGGAGCTCGGGTACCTCACGGATACCCAGGGATGCTGGGTTCTCTCTGGGGGTAACCATAGTAACGGAGCAGCATCTCTGCTCTCCTGCTGGCAATTTGCTTTTTCATCCTACATTAAGGTGGACCCTCTCCAACTCCTTTCTCCCCCTCCATAAAGGCAATACCAAGAGCTCTGCCAGAGGGGCAAGCTTTTCCACTCCATCCCACACCAGGTTTCATCCCACTAAAAGCAGGATCCAGCCAGGGAACCAGCCTCCAGCATCCTGCAGGGAGTCCAGGAAGGCAGCAGCTGGAGTTTCTCCTTAACACAGATTTATAATTGTGAGTGGGACAAAATTAGGGGTTTCCTTACACTTGTTGTTAACAGGTCACTGTCAAGGTTAAAAACCTCAAATACTTTAATTTTTTTTTAATTGTAGAATGCCTCTACTAGCAATAACACTCTGGCTTATTAATATGGATTGGCTTTTTTCAGTGCGGAATGTAATTATCATCCGTTAAGTACTTCGTTCACCTTTCACATTTCTCCTCACTCGGGGAAGGCAAACACATGAGTCAGCGTCCTTTTTTCTGTCACTTTTAGGCAGTTTTTTTGTGACAAGCCGTTGTGAATCAGCACAACACTGCGGAGTTCAGGTCTCAAACGCTCCTGAGGTGCTGCTCACAGGGAAAAACGGTGATTTTTATAAAGGAGGTGAAGGACATCTCCTGTCCTGACCCTGGGCTTTGGGGGGAAACCCCAAATGAGTAAATTTGGAATCAAACCGGGCTCGGTGGTGCTGATTTAAGGGGAGAAGTGAGAAGGGTTTCCCGCGGGGTATCAGGATGGAGAGGATGTGTTCAAGCTGACACATCAGCATCCCTTCCCCAGCCAGTCGACACTCCCTCTCCTCTTCCCCTGCAGCTGGCACATTTATTTTGGAAACACCTCATTAGTACGTAATTAAGCCTTCCCCTCTTTGCCTGAAGACCCCCAGCATCAGCCCCGTCCCCCGGGCTGGGGCGCTCCTCGCTGTCCCCGGGGTGCCGGACACTCGGGGGTGGCACCGCCGGGGGGATGGCCCCAAAATCCCGTTCTCCGTGGGTCGGCATGCCCGCCTCGGGGGCTTGCTGTCCGTTTGGGTTCGTGGCTGACTCAGCCCCAGATGGTTCTGGAGCGCTTATATAACGCGTGTTTTGGCGGGGGCCGGGACGCGGAGCGCGGCGAGGAGGTGGGCGCGGGGGCGAGGGAGGGAACAGAGCTAAAGATAAGCCTGGCAGCTCTGACAGAGCTTTGCCAGGCCCCGCGGGAGCCGGCAGGGGAAAGGCTGCTGGGATCGGGCACCGAGCTCACAGCCAGGTCCCGTCGCCATCCCTGCTGTCACATCCCTGGGACCCGCCCTTGCCCGGCTCACCTCCCTCGGCCTCTCCCAAACAGACCCCCGAAAATCACCCCTGCTCTTTCACCACAGGTCTTTTCCCCTGGTGTTTCATGATCCGGGCACAGTTTTGGTTGCAGGACTGAAGCAAGCTGGGTAAAGATTTCCCAGACCCTTCGTCCCCATCCTTCCTTCCCTCCCTGTCCTCTGCTTCACTGGTGGCTGCTGACCAGCCCTGGAGCTCACAGTGGGAGCAGAAAACTGATGATATTTCTCTTGAAGGGGTGTTTTGGGTGACCTTTGACCTCCATAGAAGTCTTCCTCTTTTTCTCGGTTTACAATTTCAATGTACACACAAAGATGAACCTTGTTTTAGGGGAGTTTTATTTTAATGCTCTGGAGATTTGCTAAATAAAAACCATTCTAATACACAGGGTGCTCTGGATGTGATGGCTCTTCTCAGGTAGGGCAGTGTGGGGTTTGGGGCAGGTAACTCACTACCTGAGACATTGCTGCACATCCCTCAGCAAAGAGTTAACCACGAGCCCTCAGACATGGATTTTATTTGTCTGGAGCTGCCCCAATAGGAGCCTTCCCCAACCTCGCTGATTTCATTCCCAAATCTCTTTTTTTCCCAAACCCGTGGCTACAGAGAAATCCCAGGGGCTGCTTGGGGGTCCTGGAGCAAGGCAGGTCCCTTAGCCCTGGAGGGGCTCCTGGGTGGCTGAGGGTCCCTGCTGCAGGAAGGATGGAGAAGGCCCCTGGCCGTGTCCTGGTGGGCAGGATGTCACCCCTGAGCACTCCACACTGTCACAGGCTGCGGGGGTGACAGCAGGAACAGGCTCTGTCAGGAGAAGGAGCGCTGAGGGCTGCTACCAGCCCTCAGATGGTGGCAGGAAGTCCAAAGCTCCTGATAATTAGGAGAAAAACTAAATAAATCCCTCTGCAAAAGACAATGTCGCAGGGAGAAGCTCAGGCCTGGGCTCCTGCCAGCCCTGGATTTGCAGAGCTGCCCACGCAGGACGGGAGCAGAGCTGGGGATTGTCCCCCCAAGGTCAGGGGACAAGGGTGGCAGTTGGTGGCTGCCAGCCCAGGTGGGGGGCTCTGGGTGCCCCCCTCACATGCAGGTGTCTGAGGGCCCCTCCCAGGGCAGGTCTGCGTCCCAGAGCCCCCAGCACAGAGAGGACTGGATTTGTGGGAGCAGGAATCTGGGGATTACTCTGCCAGAGTCTGACCAGCCAAAAATTGTTAAAAATCAGAATATCCGTAGCTCAAATCCAGCTTAAAAGTCAAACCAATCATCCAAACCATCTGCCTCACCATTGAAGATAATACTACTTTTATTGTTTCCCTAAGCTGCTAAGCAGCTTTTCAGCAAGAAAAACCCTCTCTGCTGGGACATTTGTGGCCGTGGGACAGCACGGTGGGCTGCCCGGTGGCAGCCAGGTCCTGCTAGGATGGGGAGGCAGGGCAGGATGTGGTGACCCGGGGGATGCAGGGCAGGGATGGTGCTGGGGGTTGAATTCTCTGCGCCATGGTGCAGATAACCACTGGCAGCCACCTGCTGCCATCTCCCTGGAAATCCACCAGTGGAGGAGGGCTGGCACTGCCAGCTCTCTTCCAAGACATCCCAAAATTTTCTGGAGGCTCTGGCAGCTGAGGGTGATGCGTGGCAGCCTGTAATGGGAGCTGCCCGTGCTGCTGCCCACCTGACCTTCTCCCAGGGGTATTATTAGCCCAGCAGGAGCAGCCAGCCCCAGGCACAGCTTTCCATCTGCAAGTCCTCCCTGGCTGTGGGCCAGACAGGGGAGCTGGGCACAATCCTCCCTGTTTCCCTGGGGACATTTGGGTTGGAAGGGGCCTTAAAGATCATCTCATTCCAACCCCCTGGAATCTTCCACTAGACCAGCCCCCTCCAGCCCGGCCTTGGATACTGCCTGGGCAGCCACAGCTTCTCTGGGCAACCTCTGCCAGGGCTTCACAGCCAAGAATTTCTTCCCAATATCCCAACTAACCCTGCCCATTGTTAGTTTGAAGCCATTTGCCCTTGTCCTGTCATTCCATGCCCAAAGTCCCTCTCAGGCTCTCTTGTAGACCACCACACTGAAGGCTTCCAGCCACTCTCCAAAGTCTGCTCACCAATTCCTGGAAGATGTCCATGCCCGGCTGAGAGATCAGAGTGTGCTGCCCCTCCTAGACCCTCCCTGCTTCATCCCTTGGAGTGGCTGCTGTGCAGTTCACCCTCCCCCAAGACCTCACTCTAGCAGCCCCTCAGGTGAGAGGAGCTGACGTCTCTATTCCCACCGACAGCTTCCCTGGGCAACAAAAGCATCACCTCTCCTGTCCTTATCTGACATCCTGACAGACAGACACCCCCTTCAGCCATGGATTTCCAAGCAGGGCATGTGCAGGTATGAAAAGGCCAGGTTGGATGGAGCTTGGAGCAGCCTGGCCCAGAGGAACACGGCAGGGGATTGGAACACTCACCGGGGTCTGTGAGTCTGCAGTGAGAGCACAAGAGCTCATTAATGAAATCACCCTGCAGTTGCTGATGTTGTACATTGCTGCTGGTGACTGGCTGCTCCTCCTGCCTTCACCCAGGGTGAGTTTGCTTGGAGAAATTATTATCCCATGGGAAGACACTTGAAACAAAACTT
The DNA here is from genome assembly GCF_015832195.1 of Motacilla alba alba. NCBI lineage: Eukaryota > Metazoa > Chordata > Aves > Passeriformes > Motacillidae > Motacilla > Motacilla alba. Next base: position 13,578,099 of record NC_052029.1, on the reverse strand, counting down.
TTTTCCTCATGTGGAAATGAGGAAGGGAAAAGAGCTGATAGATCAGCAACTAACAAGCCAAGAGGAAGCTGCACTTCTATAGATCATCCAGCTTTTATTTTGTCTGATTTTAAGTGCCTGGCAGGGAGCTGGCCCTTCCTGTCCCCCGGGAGAGGCAGAGCATGTCCAGCTCACCAGAGCATCCTGGGATTTGCTGCCTCTGCTGCAGAGCCCCAGCTCCCAGCTCCACGTGGCACTGGAGCCACCACTGCCACCTGGAAAGGGACTTTGCAGCTGGCACAGAGCATTTCCCTCCTGCTCAACAGCAGCTCAGGGCCCAGGACACCCTTGGCTGCCCCACCTCTCTGGCAAGGCGAGCTCTGATTTTGTGCCTCTTCAGGAGGACTCTCCTGGATGTTCGGCTCCTCTGCAGCACCCAGCCATGGCAGGGGACGTGCCAGGCTCCAGGCATGGCTCCATCCTTCTCCGCCTCCCAACCTCTGCCCCGGGCTCGCCTGGGGGACCTGACTTGCAGCTGCCAAAGCCACATCACTGATTTTTTATTAGGCAGAGGTGCAATTAGTGAAACACAGCAGAGCGAGAGGAGAAGCCCTGACCTGTCAGTCTTGGCTGTGAGGTCCCTGACACTTTCCCTAATCAGCCCAGGAAAACATGTTGCCTTGACCGTGACAGTCCGGAGAGTGGGGGATGCATCAGACCTCGCTACAAATCCCAGCTGGATTTAGCTCCTGTTAAATGTCTGCAGAATATCTCCCAGCAGAGCAGTCTGGAAGTTTTCCCCCTCAGGAAAACTGACAGGTGATACCCTCAGCTTTACTGCTCTGGTGTGTGTGTGTGTCCTTTGTCCCCACAGCAAGGTAAGGGCTGTGCTGAGAGTGCAGAAGAGGGCGGTGCTTTGTGCCTGCATCCCTTCCACCGTGTGTTTCCAGCCCTCTGGATGAACACAGGCTCTTTGATCTCAACATCAGAGACGCCCAGACACTCCCAGGGATCCAGGGAGACACAGCTGGGAGGCACCAACAGGGTCAGACCCTTGGAAGCTGAGCTAGGCTCAATGAATCCATTGCCAGATTTCCACATGCTCCCACATCACCCATCCTTATCCTGCTGCAGGAGGGATTTGCTGCTCTGAGCTGCAGGTCCTCCACTGACAGGGCTGCAGATCCCACCAGTGCCATTTCCGAGATGCTGGCAAACATCTCCTCTAGAGGAAAGGAGCTCAGCCAAGCCTGAAATGACCTGCTGGGCCAGGGGAGGCTCCTTCCACTCCGGCATCATGTGCTGGGATTTATATAAAAGGGGATTCTTTGCAGGATGGCCTGCAAAGGTGAGGTGTTTGAAGTGTGGGGCTCCCAGAGCGCAGCTGGAACAGCCCTGGGCTCAGGGAGAGCCCCAGCCTCTGCCACAGAGCACTCGGCTCCTGTCGAGGTCAGGCTGGGCTTGTGTGTTGAGTCACAGCACCCCGGGCTGTGGGATGTTGCTCAGGCCTCTGAGCAGCCATCACATGTGTGATGCCACACAAACCTGCACCCCCAGCTGGGGCACAGCACCCTGGTCCCTCATTCCATACCTGAGAGATCAATGTCCTGTTCCTGTGTTCCCACAGAGCCACTCTCTGAACAGCCCCCATCCCTCTGCACCCCGCGCCCCCAGCCCCCAGTGCAGCTCTGCTCCCTCTCCGGCACAGACCCTGTGAGCTTCCTGCAGTCACAGCTGCTCCCACACACTTCCCAGACTTTGATTAACTCCAGGCTCCTCTCTTTTCTCAGCCCCTTGGGAAATAAAACTCTCCAGCGTGGCAGATTGTTTTCAGGTGATGGAGAAAGCAGGGGCTGAACCCTCTGGCAGTGCCACACTCACCTCTGCTGAGGCTGGGGATGGATCCAGGATGGATTCTTGTTGGAAAGGTGTTCCTGTGTGGCCAAGGATGTTGGCAGATTTGACTAGCTTGCCAAATTAGTCAACTCGAAGTTTATCACAGTCACATCTGCCAGGCTGGCTGTTCTTCTGGGACAGCACCAGGAATGAACTGGGCTCTCTGGTGGTGCTCAAACACAACGCAGTGGGGAAACCATATGGAAAAAGAGGCAAGCTCAGAGATGGAAGCTTTGCAGTGGTTCCTGGGGAGCTGGGCTTCCCTGGCTCCACCACGCTCCTTTCTGTGTCTCCTTGGTCACCTCCTGTATGCCCACGAGTCAATTCTATCAGAAACTGGTTTCCAGCTCCTAATCCCAGTACAAAGCACTCACTGCTTTGATTCCTCAGACTGGACTGCAAAGCTCTAAACCAGCTCAAGTGGGAGCATCCGTGGGTTCCCCCACTGTGGGAGCATCCCCTCTCCCACAGGGGTCTCCTCAGGCTCATCCAAGAGAAAGGATCCATGAGGAGGAGCAGCCACCCTGCCCGCCCAGCCCTGTCCCCTCATCCCTGCCTGTTCCCTGTCCCCTCATCCCTGCCTGTCCCCTCATCCCTGCCTGTCCCCTCATCCCTGCCTGTTCCCTGTCCCCTCATCCCTGCCTGTCCCCTCATCCCTGCCTGTCCCCTCATCCCTGCCTGCTCCCCGCTCCACCGCCATGTGCACGCCCGGTGGCAGGACAGGCGATGCCAAGCGCTCCTCGGGCACTGTCACCTGATCTCCGCCACCCCCGCTCCAAGCCCGGACAGAAATAACCCCGGGAGCGCTGCGGTGGAGCCGCCCTGGCACGGCCGGCCCGGCTGAGCCCATTGTTCCAGCGATAATGCCGCTTCCAGGACTGATCCCAGGGAAATGCAGATACTCCCCTGCTGCAGAGAAACCATGGCTCAGGAGCAGGTGGAAAAGCAAAGAGCATGCTTTTTTCCTATCGTGTGAATTTTCTTAATGGTAGAAGGTTCCTTCTTTGTGGGGCGAGGATGAGGTTTCCACAGGAATTCTTTTTTTCCTTGAAAGTTTGAATTTGTTTAAGAAGAAGGGCAAAAAAAAAACCCCTCACACTATATCCTGAAAATAATAAAGCCTGAAGCTCATCTCCCCTGGTCCTGGCAGGGCCCGGTGTTCCTGCTGGGCAGCAGCTTTTTGCTATGTAAAGTTGGCACCTCCTTGCAGCTTCCATGGTGCTTCCAAGCATGTGCAGAAATACCTGTGGAAGGGTGTGCTGGGGCCAGCCAAACTCATTTCAGTCGTGACCTGAGCAGGTGCTTGGTTGGAAAGGTCCAAAGCTGGGGCAGTGGCTTTGGCAGGACAGCACCGGAGCTGTGTGGTGACAGAGGGGACACCGCAGTCAGCGATTTGGGGTCTTCTTCAGCACTCAGCCGAGACACACCTGAGGCAAACCAGGCCTACAGAGGGATTCAGCATTTCTGTGGTACATCCTGGGCTCTCACATCCATTTGTGTGGCTGGAAAGCTGCCTTCACATCCCTGATTTGTCCTGTGGTGCAGAAATACCAGAGACTCTGCCCCAGAGGATCTTTACTTGCAGCCACCCCAGCCCCGAGCCTGGCTGAGCTCAGGATGTGTCCCAGCTCTGCAGAAGCAGCCCCAGGAAGGTTTTGCCACAGGAGACCCCACCAGCAGAACCAAAATATGGGCACCAGCTGCATCTCCTCGTGCTCCAGGTGTCCAAGTGGCTTCCAGGGCCCCTGCCCTGAGCAGGAGACATCAAAGTCTCTGCCAGGCACACTCTTCCAAGGAGCCCAGCGTGCTCTCAGCCTGGCAAGGTGATCAAAGGGGAGGAACAGACAGATCTGAGCAGAACACTGAGAGAGAAGGCAGCAGCAATATGGTCCTGGAGAAAGCAGGAGCACAACCCTTTGGCTTCCATTCCCTGCTGCTTCCCCTTGCTTCCCAGAGTGCCTCCAGCTCCGAGTGCCTCGGCTTTGCACAGAGCTGATCTCCTGGTGTTCTCTGGGCTGCAGCCCCATCCCAGCAGCTTGAACTCTGGAGCATCCACCAGAGAGGCTCCTGCCCCTCTCAGCAACATGCTAGGGAAATCACAAGACTCTGGGCTAACCAGCAGCTCTCCAGGGACAGACCCTGCCTGCCTGCATCACGCTGGATTTTGTCCCTGTCCCCAAAGCCTGTCTCCTCTCACCCCCTCTCCCCAGGCCATACCTGCTTCTTCTGAAGGCGTCATGACTTCACTGTCTATTTTTATCCAGCCCACTGCTAAGTAAAAGCAGAGTTGACACTGGCTTTTGGGAAAAAACAAAAAAGGAAAAAAAAAAGAAAACAAGGCATTTTTCTTATTGTGTGGGAAAAGATCCATGGGCTGGGTTTTCTTTTTCTTCCCCCTTAACTTGGAGATCTCCCAAAGCAAACAAGTGCTGTTAACTGGAAAATAGGATGATTCACCAGTCCCCTGGGCAGATGGTACCCAGGCCCTCTATTCTCCAACTCCTGGCAAGGGAAAATGCCCCCTGTAAAACTTAAAATAAACAGATGATCCTGTATCCATCAGGGGATCTGCCCTGCCAAGCCGACACGTCTCCAGCGAGCTCCTGCGTGTGCCCAGAGCACTCGGCTCATCCCCTGGGGGTGTCCTGCCCCACAGGGGCATTTTGGGGCATGCAGGATCAGATCAGGGCCACAGGAGGCTCCCAGAAGCTGCAGCCTGCCTGTGGAAGCCGGAGGCTGAGCGATGTGCTGGGTTAGAGCCCCAGGTGAAGGGATGGAGCTGGAGCAGAGCTGCTGCCCCGTGACAAGGTGTCTGTCCCTCCGTGGAGCATCTGCCACACGATGCCCTTGCTCTGGGGTGCTGAGGAGATGCTGACACATGGAAAAGCTGGCCAGGAGATCCCTGTGGGTGAACAAACAGTGGGGCCAGAGCAATGAAGCAACATTATCTTCCCTGCAGCCTCTGACATGTGTCACGGGAGGGATCGTTCTCTTCACGGTGTGACTCAAATCCCATATGGACAGTGCAGGAGTCTGCTGTCCTTTCCAGAGACAGGGAAGGCCTGTTTTTAAATGCCCCCAGCTCCTCCCTTCTGCAGGCAATGGAACCTCTCATCCTTATTGCATTCCCCTTCCAGATTCCCAAATCCTGGCCACACCAGTAACAGGGCCCTGCAAGGAAGCCTCATTTCAGGGACACAGCAAAGTGAGGGACCCCTGAGGTATTTTGGGGCACCACGAGCCGGAAGCACATCCCACATGGGAAGTGCCCATCACCTGGCTCCATTCCAGGCAGGAGCTGTGGTGGTGCTGCTGGAAAAGACTGGGGTGAAAAGAGGACCTTGAGAGGGCCTTGGGGTGACCCAGGAATGAACTGTTCCCTGTTCCCCGTTGAGATGAGGGTTCCTGGACCTCAGGAGCAAGGCTGTGTTCAGGGTCTGCCTTTCCCTGCCTGGGACATTGTAACAGCAGAGGAGCCCCAAGCACAGGCTGAGAGGCCAAATTCCCAGCACTTTAAAATTCCCCCTTGGAAGCTTTTTGGCTGCTGGAGGCCTGGGTTATTTCTGGATGCACTCGGCAGGAGTGTTTTTCTCTTGCTTCGAAGCAGGGATGAACAAAGAGCTCAGCTCTCTGCCTGCACAGAGACAGCCCCACTGCCCTGGCAGCACCCACAGCAGCTGTGTGGCCTCTCCTCTCCCTGCTCTCCAGGCCAGGGATGAGCTCCCAAGGGTGGGGATCAGCTCAAGAACTGCTCCCTGTATGAGCCAGAGACACAGGAAAGTTTCTTCCTTCCTCTCCTTTAAATCGGACTTCTCAGCCCAAATGGCCAGCAGCCCCCGCTCCTCACAAGGGGTCCCTGGGCTTCCTCCTGCATCCCTGCCAGCTGCAGGTCAGACTTTTGGGCTGCACAAATGCTTCAGCTCCTAAGAGGGCTCTTGGGACAGGAAAACAAGGTTCCTTAAACAAGCCAGAGATGCTAAGCCTCAAAATAAGTGGCAGCCAATTGCGGTGTCACCGCATTGCCCACACTGCCACAGCTGCTCTGGGCATTTGTGTCAGCTCTGCCCTCCTCCTGTTGCTTTTGTGTTTTATTCCAAGGCACCCACTCACCCCTCACGCCGTGGGGCGGGCAGCAGCCTCTGCCTGGAGCCCACTCCCCCACCTCTGCCTGAGTACGAGGCTGTGACAGCCCCCAGGTCACCTCTGGGTGTATCTGCAGAGGGATTAACAGGAGAAATCCCATTTTTTTAAAATGCCAGATATATGGAATAAATTGTGCTGTTACAGATTTAGAAAGGAAATACAGCCAGCACCCAGGAGTTCTGGTTTGGCAGCAATGTGGGCACCCTGCAGGCAGGAGGTGATTGGTTTGGAGGGTGAGGAATGGTTTTAGGGCTATGCTTGCTCCTCTCAATTACCCCCTGGGGGGCTGGGAAAGGCTGGCTCTACAGAAGGCTCTGATTTTGCATAGAGCTGTTCAAGAGAGCCAGCCTTGACCTGGAAGGGTAAATTCACCCAGTTCATGCAGCAGACTGGTCCCATTCCCCTCCCCATCTCCCAGCCCTGTGGTGTCCAGCTGCAGAGCAGGAAGAAGGGGTTGTAGCCCCTGCTCTGACCACCCACCAGCTGCCCTGCCTGCTCCTCCAGCCAGCTGAACAAGCACCCAGCACGGGGGGATCGTGGGTTTAGTGGTCCTGAGGGGCAAGGGGGGGTGAGGGAGGTGAGAAAGGCACTGGGTGAGGGAGATGGGGATGAAAGATGAAGGAGTGACCTTAGCCCTGGCACCTGGAGTGGGGCAGGTGGCTGCGATGAGGTGGGTGGTCTCTGGTCTTCATCAGAGAGGTCCCTTCTAAGCCTCCATGTGTGGGGAGCTGGCAGAAGTACAAACATCCCAGAGCTGGGAGTTGGGACTGCCAGGATTCACTTTGGCCACAGATCTTCCTGGCCTGGCTGCAGCTCAGAGAGAAGTGGTCTGGCACCTGGGGTCCCCAACTGCCCCAAGTCACCTCACACTCAGCCCTGGGCACTCCTCTCCTGGATCCAGTCCCCAGCTGAGCCACTGGGACACACCTGTAAAGATCTTTCCAGAGGGCTCAAGGCAGCTGGAGGGTCCTTTTGATCCCACCCCAGCCAGGGCATGGTGGCAGTTCCTGGGGACAGTGGTGTGGTGTGGCTGCTGGGGTGGGAAGGCTGTGCCCCTGTGCAGAGGGGCCAGCATGGCACAGGGCAGCCCCAGGCACCCTCGTGTCACAGCAACCACCCCATAGAGGTTGCTCCTTCAGCCTTTCCTCTCCCAGACCTTGCTCAGAGGGAAGGAGAATGGGGGAGTAGAAAGAAAAGCCCATTTTAGACCCTGATCCCCGTGCAGGCACGCCTGGAGGAGACCATCTCTGCCACAGGCTTCTCACACACAAGGACCCTTCTCCTGTAACAGCCCCAAGTCTGAACTGGGAACCAGCCCCACGCCCCACCAGGTGCCAGCAGACACTGTCCTCGTGCCCCCGCTCCCCCACAGCTCCTGCCCCTGCCCTCAGCTGCTGCTCTCCATGGAAATTTGCCGTTTTCCCCCTGACAACAAGCCCTGCCACGCTGGGTCTGACTCTGCAGCGCTCCAGGCTCCCAGCATCAATCCATCTGCCAGGCTCGGTGTCACGAGTGCATCATGGAAAATGCTATCGATCCACCAAGGTGGGGACTTCATCTGAGGGCTCTAATGAGGCCGGGATTTAACCTTATTACACAAAGGTAAGAGGGGCTGCTGGGTGCCCTGTGCCAGAGGGGACCTGGGGGTGTTGTTGCCCAGCTCCTCGTGTGGGAAGGTGTCTCCAAGGACACGTTGGTGTGAGAAAAGGGCTGGGCTGGTGTCCAGAACTGAGTCAACATCTTGTTGTGCTGGGGTGTCCAGGCTCCTGGTCCTGCCCAAAGTCACAGGGGAGTTCAGATCCCAGATGAGCTTTGAGCTGCATCTCTCAGCACTGCTGCCTCTAGTGCTTCCCTCCATCTCCTGGCTCCTTCCTTCCCATCTCCTGGCTCCTTCCTTCCCATCTCCTGGCTCCTTCCTCCCCTCCCATCTCTTGGAAGCCTCTTAGTGCCTCGAGTTAATGTACTGTTTCAAAACAGCTTGTCCTGGCTTCACAAAAGGGTAGAAAACTCAGGGGAGAGCACTCATTAGGAGACTTCCAGCCTGCCACCAATTCACTTTACATCTCTGATGAAGTCCTTTATTCCAATTTCCTCATTAATGCACCACATTAACATGATCACTCCTTAACTCGGATGTATTTGCCCTCCCTTCCCTCAGGCCATGCAGCTTAGCTGCCTGGACATCTTTGGCTCTCCAGGGCCTTTGGGACACAGCCAGGACAGAACTGGGTGTCCCCAGGACTAAAGCATTGCTGTGGGATGGAGAGAGCCCAAAGGCAGCCAGGAGGGTGATGGGGCAGCTGAGCACTGGCTGAGGTGCTCCTCATCTGTGAGCAACCAGGCACAGGGAGGGCAAGAAGGGGAGGTAGAGCCCCCACTGATCCATGGGCTGGGGAACGTGTCCTCTGTGGCCTGGGGCAGCTCTCAGTGCCACCAGCAGCTCAGTTTTACAAACATCAGGGTGATGACTTTAATTCCGAGTCCTCTCCTGCGCACGGCAATGATTTTTCCAGTATCAGCCACAAGCTCCCAGTATCAACCTCTGCTGTGCAGAGCCCAACAGAGCCCCGATCCCTCCTGGATTCCTGAGATACCACCACCTTCCTCTGCTCCCTCCAGAAGTGTTTCCTCTCCTCAGCTGGAAGCAGGTGCAGGCTCCTGATAACTCCTCTTTGTGTCCACAAAGGAAATGGGGCGTGAGAACAGCCCTGCACACGAGCAGGATGACAGCCCTGCTCCCACTGATCTCAGCTCGGGCTGCAGATGACTCTTCCCTGCTCTCTGCCAGGCCTGGGAAAGTGAGACACTGTGAATAGAAAACAAAGGCTTAAATGTCCCTAAGCCAGTGATCCCAGTGATGTCCCAGCACACCCTAACAACGAGGATCTCCTCCTCCTCACAGCTGGTGGTGGCAGGGCACAAGCACATGGTGGAATGACTGTCCCTGCGTGCAGGACTGTTGTTTTCAGCACACACAGAGGAGGGTATTAGATGGGGCTTGCAGCAACTGGTCTGGTGGAAGTGTCCCTGCCCATGGCAGGAGGTTGGAATGAGATGAGCTTTAAGGCCCCTTCCAGCCCAAACCACTTTGTGATTCTGTTCCTCTGGCCAGTCATGGCAGGCACTGGTATCCCTGCAGAGCTGAATTGTCCTGTGAGTTCTTGGTGTAACCAGCCTCAGCCTCAGCTGAAGGTCCTGTCCTGATGGCCTCAGGAGCAGGTGGCTGGAAGCAGCATCCTGAGGTTCATACACTCTTCCCTGCTGTGTATCAGCATCTTCCTCGTTCTCCCGCTCCAGGAGATCCAGGCAGTGAATGCGGATCCCCACAGAGAAGTGTGGTCTGACCCACACATGAAGGAAAACCATCAAAGAACGAAAAGAAACAAGCCCAACAACAAACCAGAAAAGCTTTTAGAAACTGGGAAAGAATCACAGAGTGATGAGAAGGAGAGGAAAAAGCTCTTTGCCTTCTAGTTCTTCAGGTAGGCCTCAAGCCTAACAAACCCAGATCCCGGGCAACTTCATCTCTTCCCACACAGGAAAAGCACAAGAAGTCCACCCAAGGGGAGGGTCAGGGAGGGATTTCCCCCTCCACTCCTTCCTCCCACCCATCACCAGCTGCTGAGGACGAGCAGCAGGGTCAGTGGGCTTTCCCTGAGAGCGGGGACACGCTGTGCTCTCACCTGGTTCCCCGCCAAGCCCACTGGTGTGTGCACATTCAGCAAACAGTCAGAGCTCCAGAGACACGTTCTCCCAAAGAGCCTCCCTCCCTCGCCGCCTCCTGCGGAGCCTCGTACGTCAGCGCCTGTGGGGGAGAGCCGGTGGGCTGGGGACCGAGCTCTGCTCTGCGTGGGCAGCTCCCGCACGCTGCAGCGAGGGCCAGCTTTAACGAGGATCTTCAACGGGATCCAACAGCTCGAGAAAGCCCAAGAGCTCTGCCATGGTGACTGGGTGCGTTAACGCAGCGATCACGCGTTGGGAATGCCAAAGGAAGGCTGGGGGGTGGGTGTGGGGAGAGGCAGGGGGATGAGGAGAGGATAAATAAGCTGGAGAATTGAGGACCCCTGTCCTTTCTCACTCTTTGACATGCAAATCAAATTTGCCTTTCTAAGAGCAAGGAAAAAGCTCTATATCTTGGCAAGGCTCGGAGAGACAAGGCTGAGGCAGATCCATGGAATAACTGCCTCCTGCAGCCAGCCTGAAATTGTACCCTACAGTATCACACACTCCTGCCCACGCCCCAGCAACCCCCATTTTAAACCCAGTCAGCACTGGGATTCCTCTGCAACCATGGGTTGGAAATAGGTTGCTGGGAGAGACAGATGCCAAGGGAGAAAGGTTAAACAGACATTGTGCTCCAAGGGGGGAAAAAGAAGGATCCAATTCAGCTTTGCAGCTTCTAAAACAGTCTCATGAGATCCTGAGTGAAGTGTGCGCAAGCAGTTTTGGCAAGGAGAAACAAAAGACCTGAGAGGAGCGAGAGGAAGGATGAATGAACAAAAGACAGGAAAGCTGCACATGTTTTCAGTCCCTGAAGTTCACTCATCTCTCTTTTCATGCCCAAGCCCTTTTCTTCTTGTGGCACCTTTGGGAAAGGTAGGACATGGGGGGTGGGAGATTTACTGCTGCTGGGTTTAGCACTAGATCCTATTAACTAAAAAGAATGGGAGCAAGGAGAAATTCCCAAGGCGAGAAAAAAAATCCATCATTAATTGGCAGGTCCCTGGGGGGCTGAAGCGGAGATGTTGAGCTGAATTCAATTACAGACCTGGTCAGAATCAGGCAGGAAGATGTGGCTTCTTTCACTGTGTCAATTAAAGAAGCGACTGGGAACGATAGACTTCTCTGACCCATGACTCAAAACAAGCTTCCATCCGGCACTGCCTGATGGCCCCGTGGCTCCCACTGGGAACAGATGGGCTCACGGGCAGTGCAGGGATGCCAGAAGGCCTCCTTGCAGGCTGGGCACTCGACAGAACCAAGCCTTGTGCCCGCTGCAGAAATTGCTGTTCTCTGCAGGAAGGTGGCATCGTTAACAGTAATTAATTTGCAGCCACTGTGCTACCTGAGCAGAACCCAGCATCACTGAGCCAGCAGCTCCCTCATCAGATTTGGGGTCTCTCTTTAGCATTTCCCTTAGGGAATGAGGAAATAACTGGCCATGTGAAGAGGGGAAGGGCAGAGAAGCTTTCAAAAGGTACCTGGGCACTAAAAGCTCTGCATCAAATCTGCATCACCCCTTTCCTGGCTGATGGAAGCAGCTCCCCTCAGACCACCTGGTGCTGCACAGCCTGAACCCTCCAGCTTTCAGTCCCTGGTACCACAGCAAAAAAAGTAGATGCCAGTAGACTATCACTTCCTTTTCCCTTCACTGTCCTCCGCTTGGGCATCCCTAATTTTCAATTTTCCATCATTTCCCCTGCAGCAAGGCTCAGCTGGGCAGGGCTCTGAGAACATGGCCCAGATAAGAGATGGGGCACATTCCCTGCAAGGACACCTGGAAGGTGTCCCTGCTCATGGCAGGGGTTGGAACCAGATGAGCTTTAAGGTCACTTCCAACCCAAGCCATTCGAGGATTCTATGCTTGATTCCTGCTGGGCTCAGGTGGGCAGGAGTGTGTTCTTCCTTTGTAGGATCAGAAAACTTCAAAGGAACCTCCCTCTGCTCCATCACCACTGGGAAAACCTGCACATCCTCCCATTTTTAGCTAACTGCTCTCTTCAAAGGAGTAACAGTACTGTGTTCCTACTGACACCATTTTACACCTTGAAAAAATCTCTCTTTCTCCAGATTCCCCTTCAAGGGTTGAAAACATCCTTTCTTCTACTTGTTCCTGCTACTTTCCTTCTCCTTTGAGGATGTTTATTTTATTGAACAGTCTCCTTTGCAACACATGCAGCCTATTTCTTACCATCCTGGATCCATCATGCCTGGCCTGATCACAGGATGCCATGGGTGGCTTCAAAGCCTTCCGGGCATCCTCACACAACCCCTCAAAAAAACAAAGTGAGAAAACTGATGCCAGAAAGGTCTGATTCCACTCTGGGAGCACAGCCCAGAATGCAAGGCTCCAAGGAATAAGCTGAATAAGGGCTGATCCTGAGCTCTCTGTGGACCAGCTGAAACCAGGAGTACCACAAAGTTAGGAAGAACAAAGAGGTCCTATACAAACATCTCTGTATATTTATAGCTCTTGAATGCTCCTTTCCTGTTGGTGCTTAAGTGGCATTGCCAGCACCTGGGGAAAGAGATCCTCAAGGGATGGGCTGATTGATGGAATTATTCCTGCTCAGCTGCTAGCTGGTGGAAGAGACTGAGCAGAGGGGCTGTGCTGTTGGGAGAACTCCTCTGAGGCCTTGGGAGGGAGAAAGAAGCCAAGAACAAAGGATCTGTGCAGTGTCAGGCAGGGCCTGGAACGGGAGGAATTCCTCTTTCTCATGTTCTTGGCTTATTTACAAGAATTCCCAAAACTCCTGTAAGGAGGGAATGAGCAGGATGAGCAATGCTTCATTCCCAGCCCCAGAGCACAGCCCCAGCAGCAAAGGGAGAGGTTTGTTACAGACAACAAAACCCAGCAGTGGGTAGGGAAAGGAGCTCTTCTGCTGCAGCTCCTCAGCAGACCCTCAGCTCAGGGGACCCTGAGGGTGTGGGGACCACAGGTCGAGGTCTGTGAATTCCCCTGACCCCCAGCACAGGTGGTGTGAAGGAACAGGCTGTGGCTGTAAGTCAGAGCTCTGGGAAACAGCAGGGAGGGAAGTGTCATGTCCTTCTGCCTGCAAGCCTTTGGGCTCATGCTTGAGTCGCTTCTCCATCCAACAGAGCATCTCCATGCTCCAAGACACTTCCAGCACCCCTCCCCTTCTTTCCCTGCCTTTCTCAGCTTCCTCAGAGTCCAGAAGGTATTGAGAAGTCCCGGAGGTGAAAAAGAAAGCAGCTTCCACTTGGGATGGTGAGAAAAGCCCCCCTGCCCCAGTCCTGAGGCTGATTCCTGAGGAGAGGCTCCACATGTGGTCAGGGAGCTGTCAGCAGGAAAGGAAGGAGGGGAGAGAAGGAAAGGGCACGTGCTGTACCCGCCGGCGCTGACTAAACCCTGAGGCTTTGTTTGCTTGGTCTCTCCAGCCCCATAAAAGTCAGATGAGCCTTTTAGCCAGGAGCCTGGGGAGGAACAGAGAGGCCTGGGATAAGTGCAGCAGCATGAGCCATTCCCTCCTGTACCTCCCCATCTGGGGGGCCCAAGGGAGCCACTTCAGGTCCTTTGGTCTTACAGGAATTCCTCGGTCTGGAGCTCATTCTCCTGCAAATTTCTCCTTGTAGGAACAGTTCCATAAGGCTGTAAAAAGTGCTGGACTTGGGAAGGGCTCAGCCTGAAGCTGAGCAGGGACTGAAGACAGAGAGGTTCAGCAACTCCTTCATCTCAGCCTTCCCTCCCCACAGAGACTTAAGCCAGGACTAAAGGGCTCCCAAAGATGAGGAGGATTTTAGAGTAACAAGGCAAAGAGCACAAACACTCCCTAACCCATTCCTCCAGCCTGGGAACTACCACTGCAGCAGCTGGAGCAGCAATTATCCCTGTGGGGAGGAAGGGAAGGAGTGAGGAGCGCTTAGCAGGGAGGTGTAAAGGGAAACCCTAGTTTACAAGGGCCCAGTCAGTCCTGCTTGTACCAAGTGACAGACCTGACAGGAACTTGTGACAAAACACAAACAGTGTCTGGTGGGTACAAAACAGCAGCAGGGACTCATCACGCTCTGCCCCAGCAGGTATTTGGATGCTGAGAGACAGTTCCCAGGTAACACGTGGGGCTTCCTATTTGAAAACTGCTCCTTTTATTATTATCTTTCCTCCCACTGCAAAAGGCAAAGAGAAAAGAGGCAGGGAGAGGGAGAGTCGTTTGACAAGCTGAAAACTTCTCCGAGGGGGGAAAATGAATAAGTGGGGAAAAAAATGAATAAGGGGAGGAAGAATAAAAGCGCAGGTGAAGAAGGAAATACAAAGTCAAAAAGCTCAGGGCTGACTCAGTGTGGTGCAGGGCTTGTGAGGGAGACTCTGCCTTTTGGAAATCAGTAATCCAAAGGGCTCTGCATGTGTGCATAAAGTTATTGACTGACTGCATTACATCCACTTATCCCCCATTAAGCAGCAGGCTTCAGCTTGATCCCCAACAGCAAGGAATTAGAGTAACTCTACCCTGCGTTTTTAGAAGGGTTTCCATCTCCCAGGAATCCAAAGTGCTTCAGCAGCCCTCCAGGGAATGCAGGACTGACATCCAGATCCTTCTGGGGTGGAGACTGGCAGTGGGACAGACTGCTGTGTGCAGCAGAGATGGGAGGGAACCCTGGTGCTTCTGTGCAAAGCTATAGGATCTCTATTATGCAAGCAGAGTAGGAAAGGGTTGGCTTCCAAGGACACAGAATATAATTAGCCTATCTCAGAACAAGTAGTGATTCCTCCCCTGCTAAGCTGCTCTCAGTTCAGCTTCAAACAAATCATCTCTGTTCCCTGGCTGTGTCTCCACACACGAGCACCAGACAGCTCTTCACGTCTGGAGGGGACGAGAGGCTGTAGGTCTCCATATAGTTACTGAACATTTTCAAAGCTCACTTAGAAAGAAAGTTTTTGTTCTCTTTTCTGCCCCCACTTCAGTTTTCCACCCCCTCAGCTGTACTGATGCAACTGCTTGTGGATCTATGGGGAAATGAGACCACGGAAATTATTTTTTTAAATTGTTTTTTTTACGACATATTCACTTGCATCACTTCAGCAGAGCAGCCCCAATCTCAGAGCAACACAAAGTTTGGTGAAGAGGTGGAAAGGAGCTCCTGAGGGGGGAGAAGGAAAGCGAAGGAGCCTCAGGTGCCTCCATCAGCTCCTGCTGTCCTGAGGTGCTCTGCTCTGGAGCCACCACAGCCACGCACAGCCCTGGTGACCCTGCAGCTCTGCCGAGCCAGCTCCATGCAGATGCCCCTGCAGCTGGCACGGGGGGACACTCACAGCTCCCTTGTTTCAAAGATGCTTCTTTGCTTTGTGTCTCTGGCTCCACTGCCATGCCCCAGCTGACTTCCCACGTGGCAAAGCCGCTTTGTCACGGATGTCACTGGAACTGCTGCTTCTCGTGGTGCTGAAGAGGAGCTGGGAAGCTCTAAAGGAGGAGGAAACTGCAGCTCCCTCCAGGGGGAACACAGACAAGTGGAACTGCAGGGTTTCCAGGTCATCCCAGACTTCTAGGGCAGAACTGGGGAAAGACCTTGAAGGAAGAGATGAAATCAGGGTGTTTAACCCCTGCCACGACAGCAGCCATGGAGGGCCCAGCAGCTGTGAGGCTGGCAGCTGGGAGAGTTCACTTGTGCTGCAACAGAGAGCAGTGGTGCTCAACTACTCTGCCTCTGCACCACTTCCAAAAATCCTCCAGATGGGAGCTGGGGATGCTTATGTTTGTTGCCTCGCAAACAGCAATGTCCCTGTGCAAAGTGGTCAACCAGGGAGCTGTCAAACTTCCCTTTACCCCCTCTGCCCCCTCCAGACAGTGCACGAGAGGCACCTTGTTTATGGGCTTGACACTGGGTATGACTTAACCAGCTTTGACAGGGGTGATCCTATTTATAGGAGGAACTCCTAATGCCTCTCATTCAATGTCATGTTTGGGAAAAAGTGAGAAATGAAACAGAAATGACCCCTGAGTTTCTACTTTCAGTGATGGAAATTTCAGCTGCTGACCTGGGCAGGTTGGGTAGCACTGAGCCAGTTTGCACAAGGTCACTGAGAAGTTCACATCACAGTCCAATTTCCCCTGTTTGAATGTCCTTCCTGGCTTGGCTTGGCATCCCTGATGCATTTTCAAGTCTGGATCCCTCTCATTTTGGAGCCTTCCAGAAATTCAACTGCAACTCAGCCCATTCCATAAGGATGGGAATGTGAGAAGCTGAAGGAGAGGTGTTAATTCCTAGATTGCCACTTGGGAGTTGCACAAATGCCCTGCTAAACACCCCTGAACACAGGTCAAGCACAGGAACAGCCAACCAACCACCTTTATTGCTCCTTAGACACCAAAGGCTTCAGCAGAGGTCAGATCTCATTGGGGGCTGCAGCTCCTCCCGAGGAGCAGCACGGGGGCAGCTCCAATCTCTGCTCTCTGGGAGCAGGGACAGGACCAGGGAATGGCTGGAGCTGTGCCGGAGAAGTTTAGGCTGGAGATCAGGAAAAGGTTCTTCCCCAGAGGGTGGTCAGGCACTGAACAGGCTCCCCAGAGAATGGTCACAGCCCCAAGGCTGCCAGAGCTCCAGGAGCATTTGGACAATGCTCTCGGGGACAGGGTGGAATTGTTGGAGTATCTCTGCAGGGCCAGGAGCTGCACTGATGATCCTTGTGAGTCACTTCCAACTCAGGATATTCTTTGATTCTACAAAAACTCTTTTTGCAACCTCTGTAAGTTTTCCTAGCATCTCAAAGGAAGGCTGGCCATGCATTTGGCCACCAGTCCTGGCCCTTCTCAAGCCCTCTGGTCAACCCCTCCGGAGAGGGGAGCATCCAGAGGTGCACTGCTGTGTGATGAGCCGTGCCAGGAGACAGCACGTGCGAGGCATCCTGAGCTCCAGGCGGCTACGATGACTCAGAGCCAGTCGCCTTTTTCCCTGCAGTGCAATTGTACCAGGCCCTGACAGCATCAGCTGGCTTCTATCACTGCTCCACATCAGAGCTGTCAGTCCCGAAGACAATGGAAGGTGTGTGGAGGGGGAGGAATTGAGCATCTCTGCGCTCTGCTGGCTTCCCAGAATGATGCCAAAGTGGCGAGCAAAGAGGTTTTGATGAGCAGCAGCAGCAGAGTTTCTGATTAGCAGCCTGCTGCTGCAAGAGGCTCAGCGAGGACGTCAGTGAGTGTGGCAGCACTGAAATAAAGAAGCGACGCTTCTGGAGCTTCCTCCACTCCTGTTTTGTGGGGAAGAGCTCGACTGGTGGTGATGAGAGCTCTGGAGGGCATGGATGGTTCATCCATGCTCACAGCTCTGTGGATGGAAGGCATCTGTCTTCAGATCTACTGGCTTCAGTGGGGTCTGCAAAGGATTTGAGTCATTTCCTCAGTGCAACTCATCTTCCCCACGTGTAACTTCTCAAACTCACCTGTTGCTGTGGCAGTGACAATGACAGAGAAGGAAGAGACTTGAAAAGCAAAGTCCGGGGGCATTTAGAGCACAAACAAAAGCCTCCAGCGAACAAAAAGATCAGATCTTGCCAGCTGAGTCCTCTGCCAAGGAGGAGGGGGGTGTTTGTGCCTCCTTCAGGCACTTCTCCTGTGGCCCAGGTTTGCTGGGAGGATCACCCACGAGGATTGTCAGAGCGCCCTTGTCCCGTGCCTCTCCCTCGCGCTCGGGGGCCGCTTCCTGTGAACGCCCACGGAGTGATTCGCTCCCTCCCTGCACGTCCCCGAGGAGATGCCGATGGAAAAGCTGACAGCAGCAATGCCCAGGGTCTATTTGCCTGTCAGCTCTGCCTTGTTTCATTCCTTCTCAGCAGACTTGCACCTGCCTGCTGTCCTCGTCTTGCACTTATGAGCCAAAGTCCCCCAGCACAGAAATCAGCTTTTTGTTCTGCTTCTAAAGCAAAGAACACAAGGACTTTGATGCCATCTAGATATTATGCTTATCCTCAAGCCAGGGCTAAGGAAAGTGTTATATTGATTATTTTCCAGACCCAAAGGTTAGGCTCAAAGCAGGGTAAGTGATTTGGGAAAGGTTTAGGGAAATCTGTGAACACTGTCAGAACAGGGTCTGTTTCTCTCAAAACTCAATCCAAAACCTGAAGCAGAAGTCCATCCTTCCCTCCAGGATGGACTTAAAACAAGACTGATTCCTAAAGTGCTGAGGCATTATGTAAAATAAATTAGCTAGGTCTGTGCAGGCCCAAGTACAATGGGTTTCTAAATTAAGCCCTTGTAAATGGAAATGGTAGGACAGGTGTGAGAGAAGATACCTACAGGCTGGAAAGCTTAATCAGAAATGAAAGTCGCTGAATGGACCAGCCAGTGATTTCAGCAAGTATTACATGGTGTTGCTGCAAAACAGCAACAAAATGGCCATTGTTTTATTGATCCCACACAACCCGCTCTGTCCATGCTACTGATGCACTCAGGCACTGTGTCACCGTGCTCCTGAGAGCCGCTGCAGTGGCAGAAGTCACCACTTGTCCCTGGGCCCTGTACGGCCCCAGCCTGTGAGTTTCCATCCAGCCCCCACAGGTGAAATGCCCTGTGATGACCAGCTGGCATTTCATCTCCACAGTATTCCTCTGGAAGTGACACATGGGGAAAAGAACACATTCAGCACCAGGACAAAAGCTACAAAATAAGCAGAAAGGGAGGAAGTTTAAAAATTAATCAGAGCTCAAAGTGCTGTCAAATTTTTCCTCCTCTTGCCCTTTCTGGACACACAGCCATCACCAAAGATTAAAACTGATCGACTGACCAGGTCAGGGGAGAGCAGATGTGATAATAGGAAAAAAGTGAATGACTTCAAACAGTGAATGACTTCAAACTGCCAGAGGGCAGGGTTAGATAGGATTTTGTGATGGAATTATTCCCTGTGAGGGTGGTGAGGCCATGGCACAGTTTGCCCAGAGAAGCTGTGGCTGCCCCATCCCTGGAAGTGCCCAAGGCCAGTTTGGACAGGGCTTGGAGCCACCTGGTCTAGTGGGAGGTGTACCTGCCTGCGGAAGGGAGGCTGGAACAGGATGATCTTTAAAGTTCCTTCAAAAAAAGCCATTTTAGGATTCAGAACATTGTGTTAGACTCTCCTGGAAAACAATTTACAGATCTCTTCCTCCACCCCCTTTCCTCTGTAGCTCATTCCTGTTCCCTTGCTATGAAAAGTTTGGTTGTCTTCTCCTTTTTCTGTCTGAGTCTTTCCATGGCAGTTAGCTGCCATGGTGATGGAAGTTAGAGAAATTAGTAAGAAGAAGAGTCATAATTAACAATTGACTGACAGTCCCATCTGACCTGAGACAGTAGCTGAAAGCTGCCTCCCACTTCAATCTGCTTGCCACGAAACAGCCAGGAACAGGCAGATCCACTAGCCAGGGTGGTCTGGCTGTTGGCTCCATTCCTGCAGTGGCTGTCCTCAGTGGGTTTGGTGCTCAGAGCCTCGGTGAGGATGTGTCACCATTGCCCTCTTCTGGATCCACAGCCAAGCCTGCTCCAAAGATGGGAGATGTCACTGTCTAGTGATGGCAGCACGTGGTGACTCCAAGGGAGCTGTTTCACGGGTGACCACTGGGACCTCGTGCAGGTGCTTTGCACTATTTCACCCCAAAAGCTTCAAGTTCTTTTGTGTTTCTCCTTCCAGAATGGTGCCTACACTGCAGGGCAGGTTTACAGCAGATGGTGGCTTCAAAGGGAAGGAGATATTAGAAAACAAATTAACGCTAAATATATGACTAATTCAGGATCTTTGTGAATGTGTACCACTGTGGAAGGTGGGTGGTTCAAAACCTCCCAGGAAGGGGGGGATCTCAGGTTCAAAAGGAAGGAGATGTGGTTGAGCTGAGGAGCTCCTTGCCACAGGATGCTGAAAAGGCTAAAAATATATATGAACTTAAGAAGCTGGAAAAGTTTGTGGAAGAGAAATCCAGTGAGGGTTACTAATGACACAGAACTTCTAACCATTTATATAAGTTATATTGCTACATTAAATACATATTTATGGAAGAAAAGGCTTCCTAGTCTATTCTAGGTACCTTCTTTTGGGATCATAGGACATGATCTTGAATCAGCCCCTCACTGACCCAGTATAACTCACTCCTGTTTGTATGAATATGGAAAAGCTGGGGTCAGGTCCTCAGCTGCTCCCTCAAGGTTTTATTCAGCTTGAGGGAGGTGAAGACTCAGTAATTGCTCACTAACACACTTGGGGCCTGGCCCACCATGGAGCCCTTGAGATCTGGTGTTTTTGTAATGCACAAAATTATGCAGAAACCTCACTGTTTTGTACAGGGAGGAAAATTAGCTCAACTCAACAAGGCACATTACTGATGGACTGAGCGAGGCAATTTTTCACACTCAGCTGGAAAGAATTTCTGCACTTGTCTGTCTGCTGGAGTCCGTGCAATATGGTAACACAGAGAACCAAACCTGACACTGGAAATTATGGGGCTGTTGTCAGCATCCAAGGACTGAAAATAGGCAGGAAATAGGAATCTGGTGAGGAGTTTCAACAGCTTGACCCGGCTCTGTAATGGACTTTAGAGTCAAGAGCAGGTTGATGACAGTTGTTAATCCCTTCTAGCACAGCCCTCCCTCCCAGCTCTGCCTGTGCTCCCTGCTGTTAAATAATGTATCTCCCAAACAGGGAAAAAATAGGAGCGGGCATCTCCTGTTTCACCCAGCATGGGGGAAAGGAAAGATGGGGGAATGATGTGTCCCTGACAGCAGGGAGAGTGATGGATGAGGGAGACAGGGGAGGTGCCTGGCACATGGAAGGAGAATGGTGGGCCCAGGGTGAAGGACAGAACTCAGGGGACGTGTATCTCTGAGCCAAGGATTTAGGGCAGAAAATGGCACACACACCTCTTGAGTCAAGGGTAGATCAGTGAGGTAGAGGGGGATGCAGTCTGGGATTATCCAGGAAAGTCAGAATGGAAAGCAAAGTGCTCCTAGCCCAGTGCAGTCGGTCCCAGCACAGGCTCTAAATGTGAACAGTGTGACAGAAGGGACAAACCCACAGCTGAGGCATCTCAACATTGTCTCCAGTGGGTTTCTGCCAAATGAAGACCCCAACACTGAAATGCAGAGGTCTGGAGAGGAACCTGTGAGACAGAGGCGTCCAAGGGTGATAAATGGGACACAGAACAAGCAGCACACAACATGCATTAAAAAAGCTCCTCAGGGCCTGGGTGACAGAGCGCCTGGAATATAGATCAGGGACTAAAAGTCAGGATTCTTGACCCATGATTAAACTTTGGCACATGTTAACTTACACTGGACAAAAGACACACTCTGCCCCAGTTCCCTGCTTTCCAGCAAGTGTAAGAGTCATTGTCTGCCCTAGAAAGAGAGCATTCTCCATTCATGTTTGGGAGGCTCCTGGAGAGCAGAAGCTGTGCAAGTGCAGAGCATTATCTCCTCAGCATCCTGCAAGAACATGCCAGCAACATTCAACCTCCCCTCAAATCCAGTGGCAGGTCACAGCGATTGGCGGGTCTCGCATGTGTGTGACTGTGAGTCACCCAGGATTACTGATCTTCATATTAATCTATTGTTGTAAATGACTTGGAGCTGCCTACAGACAATCCTTCAAAGCATGGAACAATGGAGAACCTGCACATCTGAATAAAGCCTCCTCTGCATGGCAACTTATTGCCATCGTAACCAGCATAAACAAGAGCAATTAAGACAATTTCAGAGCATCACCTCCTCCCTCTGGGGTCTTAATGAGAGCACGCTCAGAAGGGAGCTGGAGCAGAAGCAGCAAGGGCTGGGAGTTAACTTGTGCAGGAAAAGAAGGGTAGGGAGAGTGCTGGATCCAGAGGATTGCTCCTCTCCACTCCATAGTGTAACACAAAAGTCAAACAGGGGGAGAGATTCAATCAGCTCTGGGGTAGATAGAAAAGCTCTGAGAAGCAGAGCTTTTCTGCTGTCTAACTCTCACACCAGCTGTCAGGACTCTGCAGATTTTGCTGAGGTGACCAGAAGTAGCCAGAAGGGGTGAGAAAGACACAGGCACCACGCTGAAGGATAACAGGTTTCCGAGCCATAGTTCTTGGTAGATTCAGGATTGGACTGATGGCCTTCTAGGAACAAGGTGTTCAGGAAGAAGCTCTTCAAAAGATGATGATTATCCATCCCAGAAAATAAACACAAGCCTCCACACGGTGCTGTTGGATTAGTGTATAGGTTGCACATGCTCCATAAATCTTTGCTATATGCTGCTGATCTACGAGCACTCAGACGACTGAGAAGCTGTTTGTGGGAGGCTGTGCAGTGAGGAGAGGTGGAAAATTGGGAAGTTCTCCTTTGAGGAATCTGTCAGGAGATGAGAGGGACTGACCTATACAAATACTCCAGGGAAGGAAGGGAGACAGCTCCTATCAGCTTGGCGATGGCAGCTCTTTCTTTGGAAATCTGGCCCCTTGCAATGGAGAAGAAATGGACGGGGCTCTGGAGCAGAGCTTTTGTGAAGGTTTTCATAGGATTGAAGGAACTGCATGATTTTCGACTGGCTTGTTTCAAATTTAAGGCAGAAGTCAAAAACGTGGTTCCTGCACTGTCACAGTGTATAAATAGCCTGATGGAAGCATAACAGCAGCTCAGTTTGGTATGTATCATGCACTCAAATAATTTTATAAAAAATCCCACAGAATTCTATCCAGCTACTCCTGCAAGAAGCTCACCAGCTTCTGTTTAATGTGTGTGCAGTGACAGCTACTCGTACTTCAGGTGGATCACAAAACTCGCCCTAGAACCAAAATTGTTCTTTCCATTCTCTGCAGAGACAATTTTTTCCTTTTAACTTGAAATTTGCTATCATAGATTTGATTGTCTGCTTAAAAAAAAAAAAAAAAAAGAAGAAGAAAAGTGCCACATTAACTTGCAAAGAGAAGAAAGGAGCTAAATCTGAGACCTCTTATCTCAATCTTCCCAATGCCTAAGTGCTGGATAATTGGAATTGCTGTCTGAGCCATAAAATGCAGTTTTGCTCAGATGTTCCTAACCCCAGATAGACTTCTCCTTTCTGCTTCTCCTTCAGAAGCACCCTGGTTCTAAGATCTCAGGAGATATGTGAAATCTAACCTTCAGTGGAGAAAGACCCTACTTGAACTTCCTAGAAGCCAGCCAGCATGAGATAAGTGCTTTGCAAAATGAGCAATCCACTTTCTTTGGAGTCAGGAGTTTTTTTGGAAGCACAGGGTCACTCAGCCAACCACATGGACCAGTATTCCCTTAGTTAAGAGTTTTCACAACCTTCCCAGACAAAGCACTTCTTATCACCAGGTAGGTTTTTAGGAGGGAAATAGCTGGGACATAGTCACCTTTAGGAAATTGGGTCTATCTGCTGTGCTCATTGCCTTGTGCTTATTCTGTGTGCGTTACCTTGGTGAGTGTGCAGAGCTGGAGTCCACCTGAAAAACACAGAGGTTGTCTATAAGGAGAAATAACTATTAGTAATTGCTGATATCCAGGACAAGACAGCTTTCCCCATGGATATCTTGTTTGGGTACTGCCTGGAGGGCAACTAGTGAGGACTCAGCAATTCTGAACACCAGCTTACATATTTAGGAACGTCATGTCAAATGCATCTTAAAATACAGGGGAAGAAAGGCCATTTGACAGAGAAAATGGAGAGATGTAAACAGCTGGATCTGTTCTCTGTCACTGGCTCACCAAGGGACATGGAGCAAATCACTTAATTTTTCCATGATTCAAACACCCCCTTGCAAAATGAGGCCAACAGCAAAGCAGGTCCAGCACTTCCCATAGTGCTCACATTTGTACCTGGTGGGGTGTGTGTGTCAGCTGGGGAGCACCAGAGTTTTCAGTTCACAAGGAGGGTCTGTAGAGAGACATCAGTGTTTGTTAATCCACGCTTTATAATGTTCTGACATCTGGAAGGGCAGAGCAGAATTGTTATTGTTCCGATGATGACCACTGTGTCGCTTATTAAGAGGAAATTAAAAATAGGAAGTGGTTATAATTACCATTTTGGACACCATTCCAGTGGCATCATTCTCAACACAGTGCTGGGATTATAAAGTAATAGCCGAGGGAATGTCAATTTGCAATTCCTTTTTTCAGTGCAGCACGAGTGTGAGCCAGTTCAATCCCTGCTATCTCCTTCCCCGACACCCAGCCGTGCATTTCCCAGTACTGCTCGTTCAGCTTTCTGAGGCCCATTGTGACATTAACAAAGGCAGCCCAGCGATATTGTTACATCCAAATGATGGACAGAGACAGAGAAAAAACTCACAGTACCTCTAGAAATGAAAACAATGATCTTGTACCATTCCAAATGGGAAGAGAATTTCCCAGATAAAGATTTACCTGTCTCCTGCTCTAAGGCAATTGCTGTTGCCCGTTCCAAGCTCACTGGCTTTGCTCTCCACTCCACGCACGGAAGCGAGCACCTGCCTTTGGAAACTGCTAACCTTTTCCTGCATGGGAAACCAAACGAAAGCACTTTGTTTGGGAAAGGCTTGCGCTGGGATTCACAATAAGCCATCATTGACGTGACAGACCTTGTTGTTGACTTGGAGCCAAATCTTGAGGTCCTTGCCTGAAGGATCAGAAGGATTTGACCCCAGGACTGTTATTAGCCTTGACATCACCAGCTCCTGACATGGGATAGTTTTCCAGTGAACTTGCTTGAGAATGTTTAGAAATGTCAAGTGGCCGAGCCACGAGGACACAAGAACGAGAAGGTATCAAATTCGCCCAATTGAACGGGAGAATTTCAGTCCTCCCCCTGCTCTCGCTGGCGATGGCAGCGCTGCTGACAACGTATGTCAGGGTCACACTGCCTTATCAGGCCCCTCTCAGCCCAGCACCATTGGTCAGCACAAGCCACGTGCGCCATCCCAGCTGAGCGAGAGCAACGGGATCCCGACGTGGGCTCAGAGACCCGCAAGAGAACTTTTCCAGCACTAATTGTGTTGTGGTGGACAGAGCTTGTAACAAATGGTTTACACAGAGGATGGACACTGTGTGAAGTGGACAGGAGGCTAAAAGTTCTGGTTGTGGTGTGGCAGCATTTTGCCAAAGGATTGCTGGCGTCACATCACGCTGAGAGCTTTGAGGGTGGGGAAGGAGAGGGGCAGAGGAGACTGAAGAAGCCACAGAGCTGTAGGCACTCATGAGCTTGTGAAGTGCAGCGACTCATACATTTACTTTTACTCCATAAAGGTCAGAACTCCATGCTGAACTCCAGCAGAGGAAAGGCCGTGTGTTAGGTAAACCTTATCCAAACTTTCTCCATACAGGGAATGGCTACAGCTCTCACTTCAAGATTGCAGAGCAGCTCAGCTCACCATGGTTTAAACCAAACTTCTCAACAGCCTTTGCCTTTCCCCATCTTCTTCCCTGTGTTCAGGGCTGCCAGCTTTCCATGGACACATCCACGGCACAGTAAATCTTCCTCCTCTGCTCCTCGACTCAAGCCACCGTTCTGGTTGCTGAAATTAGTCAAGGTCTAACAGGATCTACTATTCCATTCACGCCTCCAGAAGATTTGTGCCATCCAGATGCCCTTACTGAGTGAAACTCCCATTGTTTCATGCAGCTAAAATCAGTTCCACTAACAAAAATGATAAGGTGTCAGAATCCGTATCGATCGTATATCCACCCATCTCTCTTGCCATCTCTCTGCAATTTCCGCAATCCTTGAGAGCACCACTTGTTAGTGCGCTGCAGGAACTCATCCAAAATGCTTTAAGATCCCTAAATTAATCATGGAGGATTCACCTTCCCTTCCATCAGGGAAAACAAAAGCTTGAAATTCAAGGGGAGGGCTGGAATCTCCCCGGCTGATTGGCTGGAGGATGCCTTCTCGCCCACACGTCCCGCTCGGTAACATTTCCAAATATTTTTGAGCAAGCTGAAAACAATTGTGTTGGAGGGGCAGGGGGGCTGCTAATACCCTATCGGTTTCACATTCCTAGGAGAGTTCCCAGCCCACCAATCTGCCATCCTATATCAGGCAATGAGTCCTCAGCTGGAAACTCTACCCTGGCTCTACCTATTGTCCAATGTTTTCCTTCCTGCCAGATGATTGGAATTGCACCAGTTGTTAATTTTACACCTGCTGTTTGTGAATATCCCAGAGTGACCTTTCCGACAACAGCCACCCCGGGGGATTTCTTGGTGGAGAGATGCACACACATGCATGCAGGAGCAGGGAAAGGGAACAGGAAGGGGCCTCCTGATGAATGATGGGGGATTAAAATAGCTCTTGCTGGGGCCATAGTGGGATATTGGACGGCAGGAATGATGAAGCGGATGTTTAAAACATAGTGAAGTGTCGATCTAATCACTGAGGGCAAAACAGTGTTAGCAGATCCCTTCCTCTTTCCAGCTCTCTCCTTGTGCCCAGCTGGCTGAGCAATGCAACTCCCAGAGCCTCTTACAAAAGAAGAATGGCTCCCTGAGATGCTGAAGCCAAGGTTGGGAGAGTCTGGAAACCCTTTTATCTGGGAATCTGAAAGGAATATCTGCCCTGTGGCCCCATTCATCCCTTCTTACCTTGGTGTAACTGACCCTAATGCCATCTCTGGAAGGTATCAATCACCCCAGAAGGGATGTGTCAGTACAGCATGGACAGGAAAAGCCATTGGCTTCTCAGTCCTGAACTCTAGCTGGTCTGAGGAAGTCACAGGTGCTCAGATATCACTGTGACCAGTTTTAATACTCAGATTAGGTTAAACAGATCTAGCTCACTTTAGAATAGATTAAGAGAACTCTGGTTATTAAAAATGATTTGTGGTGCCAGAGATGGATCAGAGGAGAAACTGTCCATGGGCTGTAGCCACATAACCTCGACATTTCCTACAGCAAGCTGGTACTTGGCTGTAGAAAGTAGTATACAAATAGGAGCAGGAGATGGCAAATTTTCCTCTGAAAAAAGACTGAATATTGGATAAATAACGCAGTGGTGGATGTCTGCTGAGTGGTAGCAGATGTTCAGGGACAGGCAAGGCTGACCCTTGTGGAGGAGAAATCACTGATGTGGATATCAACAGAATTCTGTGTGTACAGTGCTCAGTCCCAGGCATCCATCCCCCCAGTACAGCAGGGGGAATGTGTGCCAAGCAATCCCTCTCCCAGAGATCTCAGCTCAGGATAATGCACCCTTTTCCTGGAGAAAGGCTCTGGCTCGGGAACAATTCTGTTCAGAGATATGGGGCAAATCTTGCTTCTATCCTCTAACCTGGCCAAGCACAACTCAAATGGAAAAAGCCTTCTCAGATCTGAACCCCAGGTCAAAATCAAGCTGCCCCCAACTCCTCTAACTTCTTACTACAGGATGACTGTAGTAGAGGCCCCTTTGCAAGCGAGGCTCTCCCCACATCTCAGCTAATGAGCATCCCACTCTACCTTGAGCAAAATGGGAGCTCCAAGGGTTGGCCACTTCCCAATTTTGAAGAACAACATTCTGACAATCTAAACTCCTGCTTCAACCCCAAAAGACATTCCTCACACCTTCTCCTGATCAAGTGAAGAAGACAGAACAATTTAGGCAGACAACCTGTCTAAAAATGCCAGGGGAATAATCCCAACACACCTCTGAAAGAAAGGATGTCCCCAATGCATCATTTTGCTACGGTGTTCTTGTGAGTCCTTCTTCTGAGACTTTCAGGCCTCCAAGCCACCACTTTCTAAATATTCTTGGCCAAAAACTCACTCAAATGAATGGACAGCTGCAGAGAGTACAATGTGCCTTGGGCAGCTCTGGAAAGGGTCTGTGTGTCAGGTATCTCCAAACTCCTGGCAATCAGGGGAACAATACTTGTAATCTCCAAAAAAAAGCATTCCTTAGCTGAGTGAAGCCCATGGTGGAAGAACAAGGATGGCAGATGAGCTTCTCTCTGCAGCCACATCAACATACTAATGGCCATCTGCATCTCTGGATTCAGCTCTGTCCTTGGCCAACTCAGTTTAGAAAAGGTTTTGTTTTTCTTGGGCTGGTTTTGTTTACAGCGCTTGACCGAGGCAGAGAGTTCACCAGCAGCTGAGTGCAACCCAGGCTCTCCCAAGTGCACGTTCTCCAGTGAAACATCTGGTTACAAGGCAAGGTCAAACGGGCCTGAAATGGGAGAGGGCCACAGATTCTGCCCGCTGAGATGCAGCCAGCTGGGAAAAGAACAGGCTTTTCTGGGTATGTTGGGGGATTTGGCTGGGAAAAGGAAGGAGAAAAAGAAACATACTGCAGAAAAGCTGAGGATCAAGAGGCTGGTTCTTTCATCAGTTAAAAATCAAGACCACCCTAGTTGTCACACTGATTGCTGATTCTTATTCAGCAGGAATTCTAGTTGCTCCCAAACAGACAGAAGGTGTATTCAAATCCTTCATTTATACATAGTACCAGTGTAGGTATATATACCTCTATTATATAGTCTATTCCCCATTATCTTTGCATTACCTCAAATACACATCTCAGACCTTCTCTCTCTGTTCTTTCTAATTTTCAACTCTCACAAGGCACTGGAGCCGGAAGGATGAAGACAGATCTGACTTGCAGCACACTGCAAACCTTGATCTCCTGAGTTCCTTGGGACAAGGACCACCCAGCTGCTCAGTGCTTGTCCAGCACCTGCACCACTGGTGCCCAAGCCAGTGTCTGGATGCAATAAGGACACAAATAACAACATTGCTCAGGGCCAGTGTGAGAGCTCCTGCAAACCAAAGAAACCATTCAGGAAGCCTAAAGAACAAATCCTCCCATGCAGCCCTGGGGAGTGCTAGCAGCACATATTTAGGGTTTCTTTGTTTTTAAAACAAGGCCTGTTCCTCTGAACAGGAATCAGAGAAAAAACTCCCATGTGGATTGGATGAACCAAGCACACAGAACACCAAGAGAGGAAGCTCATCATGCAGACACAGTGGGAGGTGTTTGGTGAACCGGGATTGATTCACAGACAAGCAAAAACCAGTGGAAATCACTAAATTCACATTATGGTGTTTATGCAGCATGAGCTGACCAGCCTTAATAACACTAATGCCTAGTACATGATTTCAGAGGGAAACAAGTGAAGAATAATTGTCTGAGCATGGGACCAAGCACTATTTCTAAGCTGTGATACTTCCTTCTTCCGGACTTTCACTACATATCCTGAACTGTTTGTGCTTGAGCATCCTTCTATAAGAGGATAAGGACAACAGCGGTCACTCACCTACTTTGGTGGGTAATAAATGACTCAGACAGCTCTCACCGACCTCTTCAAGTCCTACACACAGTACCCGATGTGTCATGCAGCACCTCACAGCAGCCAGAAAGCTGTCACCTCTTACTGGGCATGCCTTGCCAGCCTGATGGGCAGGGTAAAGCCTGCACAAGGTCCTTTGGCACCTCTATCCAAGCTGGGAATGATTTGCAGAAGGATCCACTGTCCCACGGAAGGAGTACAGAGGGAAGGGGACAGCTTGAGCAGAGTGTGTGCTGCCATTCCACCGCGTCCTGCTGGAATCCGGACATTGCGGGCAGAGGCATCTTTTGAGGCTCAGCACATCAGCTGCTGCCTTCATGCACCAGAAATAAAGGACTCCAAATCCAAACCTGGAAGCCAACCAAAATGCCAGAAGATCGTTGTGCTTCTCATGTGCATAATCTGATGCCTAATTTGCATGCAACGCTTGTGTATCTTAATCCCAGCTTTCCAGAGGATGCTGTCCCATCCCTGATCCCATCAACAGATGGACTCCATCTGCCCAAATGAAAGCTACAGTTTCACCCTGCTCAGATTTTTCCCACCAAACTGCTGGATGCAGCTGTTACCCAGGCCCCTGCCTTCTGCAGCCCTTGGTCTGAATGCAGAGGTTTTCCTTCAGAAGATTGTTACCATTTCTGTCACCCTTCAGGCTGCCTGGACATGAGCGAGCTCTGTGCTCCAATAAACTCCATCAGCACTTCCCAGCACACAGCACTGGCTGGAATCTGCCTGGCTGGGAGCACAGATCCAGTGTAAAACTCCACACAGAGCAGCCAGTTACTCATAACAGTCTATGCAAGGCACATTTGGAGTGGGACTCGACTCACTCATATCTGGGAGTGCAAAAGCAGGCACTGCTTGCTTGAACACAAACGTCACTTTTAAAAACTTCCTTAAAATCCTTTTAAAAGCCAACCATGTGATTTTGGCAACTTCATGCACCCCTCATGCAGTAGGTAATAGTGAAAAGACAGGTTTGCTCTGACCCTCTGGTATCTGCAGATAGTATTGAAGGGATAAAATGGAACCTGGTCTCATGCTTTTCCCAGAAAAGGGAAAACCTAAGACATAAGTGAGGCCCTGGCACAGGCTGCCCAGAGAAGCTGTGGCTGCTTCATCCCTGGAAGTGTTCAAGATCAGGATGGATAGGGCTTGGAGAAGCCTGGGAGAGTGGAAGGTGTCTATGTCAGGGATTGGAACAAGATGAGCTTAAAGGTACCTTCCAGTCCTCACCATTCCATGATTCTAGCATTCTGTATTTCATTCCCCAAATAACAAACAATAACAAGAACACAAAGTCACATCCTTATTCCTGTCTCCCAAAAGTGAGGCAGGGGCATTAGGAAAAGGTGCATTTGCAAAGCCAGAGAATTAGATTTGCTAGGACACACTGAAGAGTTAAAAGGGTAAAAACGCCAGCTGGGAGCACTAAGTATGCACATGTGGG
The DNA here is from genome assembly GCF_015832195.1 of Motacilla alba alba. Taxonomy (NCBI): domain Eukaryota; kingdom Metazoa; phylum Chordata; class Aves; order Passeriformes; family Motacillidae; genus Motacilla; species Motacilla alba. The sequence continues at coordinate 13,547,737 of NC_052029.1, read as the reverse complement.
AAGATGCCGTGGAAACTGGGCTTGAGAAGCCACACAGTTAAATGTTGATTCATCCTCACCCCTTTCCTTCTCTTCTGTCTTTTCTCTCATGATGGGAACAGTGTCTCTAGAAAAACCTCATTGTTTATTTCAGTCATGATGAAAGAACCTTCCTGCTGCCCACCCCAAACCTATGTCTGAGTGCTGTAAGAGCAGTTTTGTCATAAGGGAAAGGATCAAATAGTTCCCCTCTCCCTCTCCCTTTACTCACGTACCCCATGGTAGGTAAATGTGGTGATTCCCAACCTCTAATGAGCACAAGGGCTTCTTTGGCTAATGAGGCTGTACCAAAGTAGCAGAAATGTTTTTTGAGGCCTCCCCTCTCTATGCTGCCAGGAGGGAGGGAACCACACTGACTGAGAAACTGTCTGGGACTTGGGCACTTCCCTTCCTTTTCCTTTCAGAAGTGTTTTGATTAAACTAGTAAAACCATTCATTCTCTCTATCACTCCTTAACTTTATTTTTGTTACTTCTAGACAGCTCGGAACAGCCTTTCCTAGGTAACGTTCACTAAATCTGTCTCGGAAGCCAAACCTGCTGCCTCCCTGCACCCGAGTGACAGAGACACTCCCCTGCAGTCGGGTCTGGCATCACCTGGGGAGCACCAAAGAACCCACCCACCTCCATTTCTCTGCCCCCTGGTTCTGGGAGGTGCCATCCTCCAGCTGGGAATAATCCCTGCCTCACTCCCCGTGGCTCTCGGTCAGGAAGTGCCATCCCTGAGCCCCTGAGCTGGGAACAGGGAATGCTGTGGGGACACCTCCGTGGCCTCCCCATAGCAGTGGTTTAAGGGTGCTGACTGAAAGCATCCGCTGTGGCTGGGCAGCCATCCAAGCACCTTGGATCCAAGCTCAGTTGCGCTTCCACAGGGATCACACTCCTGGATCGCCAACCCTTGATTGCAGCGGGCAAAATCCTAAAGCAGGGAAACTGCCCTTAAAGCTTGTTCCCTCTCTAGTTGTTCACAGCAGGGATAAGTAAGGCCTCATCTATAATCACCTAAAACCATCACATGATTCCTGCTCTGGCAGTACAACAGCTGAGCACGCTGCAGGATACACAGCAACACACATTGGTGATGCACCATTACACACTTCCCCAGTGCAAGCCCTGTTGAAATGCTGCCATCAAATTATTTCAACTGATCAAATCAGGAAAAAAATAGAATATTAAAGCCCCAGATAACAAATTAATAAGAATAAAAGCATGTAGGTGAGAATTAAGAAGGCATTAACATTCTGATGGCATCTGCTGCCTAAATTAAACTACAGGGAAAAAAAAAAAGAGTTCAGCTGACGCTCAGGATCAGGACAAATAGTTCTCAAATGGAAATTACAGTTTTGAAAATTATGTACCAAAAACGGATCCAAATTAGGACATTTCTGATTTGTGAAGTTCTTTCTCCAGGTGGGGATCTCAGGCTTGACTGGAGGGCTGGCAACATGATTGGCAAGATGCTGGAATTGCTCAGTTCCTGCATCCCACAGCAGGACCAAACTGGCCCAGAGCCCAGCTGGGACAGTGTCTTGTCACTTCTCTGATCCCTCTGGGGCTCTGTCCCTTTTTGGACTTGGACCATATGGATATGGTGTGTAAAGTGTGTTTCATTCATGCAGACACCATCTTGGAAAAAGAGGAGGAATTAGGCCTGGATTTCCAAAGGAGCTCAGTGTTAAATTATGTGAATAGCTGCATCAGTAATTTACATGAGCAGTTACTGTGACAACTAATAGTGAACAACTTAAGTAGCCAGTTGAGCATGTAATGACCTGAGTTATATGCACCATCATGTCTCTTTGGCACACCAAATTAGGTGTGCATACACATTTTGCATGCCCTGAAGGACTTCTACCTCAGCAACAGCCTAATTTCACAGCTCAAGCCTGATCTCAGCAGCCTAGCACAGCACAGCCAGTTTATGCAACACAAAGAGCTGGCACAAACTCCACAGCCAGGTCAGAACGGATCTTCAGACAGCTAATTAATTTTTACTGCTCCTTTGTGAACTGTAAATTACCCTTCATTTCCTAGATTTCTGTCCCATTTTCTGCCTGCCTTTCTCTAGTGAAGCAGTAAAAAGGGAAAAGTGCCAGTAATGGGCTCTCGTTGTGATAAAAGCAGCCACGATTCACCCACACTTTGAACAGTGCTCTGCTTATGACCAGAATATAAAGGCAATTTGGTTTCAAGAAACTGTCCAGAGATAATGACTTTTCCTGTAGATGGGAGGATAGGAGGAATATTTTATAAAAAGAAGGGCGGGAGAAGTGTCTGGTTTTACAGGACAAACACAACTGAGCTCCTCTCCTGCAGAGGGTTAAAAACAAGATAAATAATCTTCGCTTAGAGACCAAGTTCATCAGTATTGCCTGCACAAAAGAGAAGCGAAACTGCTTACAAGGCTGAAATGCCAACAGCCTCCCCTTCTCATTCAGACAGGAAAGAAGAGCCTCTTCCCGAGAAAGAGTGACCTTCAGACCACACACACACCCCCCAGTGTCTTCCGAGAGCAGCCCCTGAGCAAACGGTGCTGGAGCAAGGACGGGCGCAGCTTTTCCAGTACTGCTGTGACCCTGTGCAAAGATTAAAGCTGCTGATTCTGCTGGATCCAGAAAGCAACACCCTGCCAAGAAAAGATCTACCAGTGTATACACTCCCGCAAGCCGTGGTTCCAGTCTGTGTTCTCTGCTGATGTCACTGTTCACAGAATTGTGGAATGGGTTGGGTTGGGTTGGACTGGGAGGGACCTTCAGCTCACCTTGTTCCAGCCCCTTCCATGGGCAAGGACACCTTCCACTATCCCAGGTTGCTCCAAGCCCCATCCAACCTGGTCTTGAACACTTCCAAGCAAGGGGCAGCCACAGCTTCTCTGGGCGACAAAATTAATCGAAATCTTTTACCTGCAGCCACACACTGATCGGAGGCCAAAGCAGCTGTGGGGAAGAGATCACAACACACCTGAGATGAACTTTGCCCAGGCACTGCTGAAATTCAGGACAGATTTAGCATTGTGAGACTCACTTCACCCTTGTGTCAGGACACCAGCATTTGCATTAAACCCGCAAATAACAAAAAGGTATTACTGGAATTTTCATGTGGTTGCATCTACCAAATGCCCCTTGAAAGGCCACGGCCGCAAGAACATACGGAAGATCTCCAGGTCCCAGCTGTTGGGATGCTGCAGGAATGAGAACACGGCACTGCTGGGGTGCATTTATGGGGCCTTCAGCACATGAGATACTTATATTGCAAAACACCACATTCCTCAGCTCTGACGGAGCCTCTTTTATCTCCGTGGCAGATTCCTGAGCTGCAGTCGCTGCCAGAGGAGGGTGCACTGTGAGTTACTGGCCACGGACCCTGAGCTCCTCGTGCCTCAAGTCATTTACACAGAGCACCAGTGACGTTATCGTGCTCAGCCCATATTTACTACAGCTACAAACTGATTCAGAGAAACCTGGAGTACAGGATTAATCATTACTCTTGGGATGTTGAAAATGGATACCAGAACGGACTTCCAAATTAGGTATCTAAAAGTCCTGCATCTCCCAGGAGAGCCCCATTACATCTCCCTACTCCTTCTAATGGAATCTATAGTATGTGAGCACAGCTTTGCCTCCCACAAGCCCTCTCTGAATAATTATCCCCGGCTCAGATTGCTGCTTTCTGTAATGGCTGGAGAACCACTTTCTTCAGGCTACTGAGATGTAAAGAGGAAATGTTTATTGCAAAATGCAAGTCAACCACAGCCAGTGGGTCTGGGCCATGGTGGAGGGATACAGAAATGGCTTCTTCTTCTTTTTTTGGCCTCAGAAATAGAACTCACTAAAAATAGCAGTTCCACAGGAACAAGACTGCCTGAAAATAGCTGTTTCTCAGGAGCAGGGCTGGCTGCTTCTGAAAGAAGTAGCTATTAATGTATAATTGTCCCTGAGGCTGGTTTCTGAGAAAATGCTGTACATACAGAGGGCTGTAAAGAGATATGTTCACAGCAGGGAGCACAGGCACCCCTCTCTTGTCAGAGGTCCAGTGAACTCCAGTAGCTCATATCAGTGTATTTGGTTCACTAATCATAGGCACAGTTAGATCCATCACAGCACCAGGAAGTATTTCCATCTGTTCTGGTTAAGGAAGCACTCTAGGATGCTTTTATTAGCTAGACCAGTAAATAAGAAAGCCTCCATCAGCTTTAACTGAATGTGCACTGGTTCCTCTCCCAGGACTGAGCAAGCCTTACAAGCTAGAGCCAGCTCTGAAATCCCAGCACTTTCTTTCCACAGAAGATCCAAGAACTTTGTTGAATTGCAGGTTGTGCAATCTACTTCCAATTTCCTGCTCTACTCAGCACTTAAGAGTTTTCTTGCGCAGATGCTACAGGGCAATAAATCTTCTGAAGAATGGCTCTACATTTCTCCCACTATGGTGTTGCCTTTTAATGAGGAAAGACAAATTGCTTGTGAGATTGGCTGATTGGTTGGTTATTCCCTAAAATGTCTCACTCATCCCTCTCATAACACCATGGGTTCAACAGCTCATTTCTTCTGTCTTCGTTTTCCTTCCCAGCGCAGCCAGACAATATCTATATCGAGGCCATTCTCCTCCTGTTCTTCTCCCCTTAAGGAAAAATCCATCTGGCCAAAAGCAGCAGAGATTATAAAAGGTCCTGAAAAGGCAAATTTTGGAAAGCAGCAGCTTTAACGAAACTGCAGTGGGGATGAAATACAGAGGGCCTGGCTGCTGCTATCACTTCAGTCCCGCAACACCAGTGCCAGAAGCCATAGTAACCTCTGCTGGGAGCAGCCCTGGATCCCAAAGGCTGTGGGACTGGGCTGGGTCATCACAGGAAATCTTAGATTGCTCCTTCCAGGCTCTGTTCTAAGTGCTGCTTCAAGTGATATCGCCTCTGTTCACTGGCGATCTGACACTTCAGCATTCCAGTAACAGGAGAAGGTGCTTTCCACAAGAAGCAAATGGCTGAAGTTCTACCCTCTGAGTGGCCCAAGGCTGCTCTGTTAGCTTGAGAAATTATTTATTTTCCTAATAGAATTCCAGAAAAAAACAATGGCATCCTGCTTGTCCTTACTCCAGGCTGCAGTTTCCAGCATGGAAACTAGCAGTTCCCTGTGAAGGTTTACATTGCATGTGCAATGAAGACCAACGTTCCCAGGCTTCATTTGATCCTCGTTTGCTTAGAAGAGGAAACCAGAGATGCTGCAGCCTGGATGATTTCATGTGACTACAACTGGAAAACATCTAAAACACAAAATATACAGTGCCAGAAGTGTGGTGCCTGATGTGGCCTGGTCATACTGGAGCAGGTACACACACCCTGTCACACAGCCATGACATCCAGCCACACCATTCTGATCCTTCCCTTCCCTGTTGCCAAGTGGTTCGTTATATAACTGCACACATAAAGGGAGAGATCTGTAAAATATAGAGACACAAATATGCTCCTTGCCTTTTTATTTTGCTAAAGTTTTGAAAAATGCCTTGGGATCCTCAAACCCAATAGCCCATGAAAGACAGAGTACTTGATTCCTGTTGGATAGCAGCAGGATGAGGACTATTTTTGTAGCTCAGATCAGTTTGATTAAACAAGCGTTTTGTTGCAGCCGTCATAGAGCGCTCATTAAAAAATACTCTACATTTGTGTAGCATTTATCATCCAAGAATCTCATCATGTTTTACAAAATGTAATTAATTAAACTTTACAACTCCCCCCGGAGAGGGATAAGGAAAATGGAGAGCTGCTTTAATCCATCACTGAACTGCAGCAGGTGCTGGGTAAGAGGAAAGCAGCTTTTCAACAGCGCACAGCAGCACTGGATCAAGAAGAGAACGACTCCAGGCAAAGTCTCCCAGGGAATATCTCATACACCTTGTGTTTGCCTGAACCGTGCACTTCCACAAAAGGTTAAATGCCAATTCTTGCAGAGAAGAGGGGGATTTTTCACCCCCACCCTGCTCCCCAGGTTTGTATCTGAGGCACCTGGCAGCACAATGCCTTCCACTGAATCCCAAGCAGTTCTAAAGCCCAGGGGCAGCCACGACCCTGCCTGGAACCAAGGAGGCAGAAGATATAAAGCCCCACAGCTAGAAATTGCATCTCACAGTCCTGGAATGTTGTGCAAGCTGGTGCTTAAAGTGGAGGGAGAGTAAAGTCCCTTTAATCCCTCGCTTACTTCCCTCTCCCCTCCCCATCTGTAAATCCACACCTGTTAAAGGTCACCCTGAAATGAAATACATTTAAATGCTTCCTGCTGCTGCTTGGCTCCCCTGTCCTGGTCCCCTGTGATCCCTCCCAGTCCACACTGTGGAGCAGAGGGAAGGGGGGTGCTCACGTGCCCTGCTTGAATGTCAGTGTCTCATGGCTGAAATCCCACCCCACTCTTAGCTGATCTTTGGAGAGGAATCTCCCTCTCACCCTGGCTTTAGGAGCATATAGGATACCGTGGCCATGGGGCAAGCCTGATCAGACAGATCTGTTATGCCACTTTCACTGCCTAGGAAAAAGGTAGAATTTGATCTGGTGCAGGTTGGGGAGGGAATGCAAAGGATCACTTTTGTGAGACAGTATGACAACAAAACCACAGAGATATGTGCCAGGAGAGAATGATGCAAACAAACACATGGAGGGAGGATGGATGGAGCAGCACCAGCTCATTCAGTGATCAACACAGCCATGAACCCAATGGCAGTTGCATGTATGGATTAGAGAATGAGCCTTTGCCTAACCCTGGGATACAAATCCTTCCAGTTGTCAATGAGAAGATGTGCTGGGTTGAGACTGGCTGTGGTCTGGGATCTGCAGGAAACAACATCAACAGGTGCCACAGGGCTTTGGAGGCAATAATGTCCCAAAGCCACCAGTGTCTTTGGTCTGAGTAAGGCTCAATGTCAGCAACTGAGCTTCTTCCAAGAAACAAGGTAGGAGAGAGAGAACAGCCATTGGCTGCTTCAGCTGGGAAGGGCAGAGAGACAAATTCCACATTTATTTTCATCAGACATAAATGTGGGAAGAGAGAAGTACAAGGATTGTGCTGGAGGAACTGACAATGGATTCAAAGATGGTAACAAGGTGATTTATTTTAAACCTCTGTCACATCATTTAATTAGTCTCCAAGTCCTCCCCTGATAATATGAAGCCCATTTGTACATCCCTCCTGCTGGCCCGCTCAGACTTAGCCAAACAGACACGTGGATAAGATGGAATTTGTCCACCAATCTTCCCCCACTAATGAAGGCAGATTGCCCTGCCCTTCTGGACTGATATCACCATGCCATTTCCAGGGGGTACATGTCTTTCCTCTTTTTAGCATGAAGAAATTGGGTTTTACTGGTCCCTAGTTCTATTTTCATGTTTGTCTCTGGGAAGCAGCCTCAGATACAGCTGTTGCTGCAGCAGATTTATCTCTGTGAAAATTCCTGCTTTGGTTTTGCAAGTGTTTTAATTAACGTACATTATTTTAGTACACTTTACTACTGATAGCATGTAATTACCTCCCCACAGGTATATATTTAGCTAACCACCAGGCTGATCAAAGACTTATAAAATAAGGTACTTTTGCAACTGACACCAGATACAAGCAAAGGCCAGCAAGACGGGACCAAAGGAGGAGGGAGGAATTCCCCCTCCCCACTCCTAAACCCAGGGCTCAAATTTCACCGCTTAAAAAGATAATCATAACATTAATGTACACATTTTATCACAGGAGCATGAAGATGCATCAACACTCAAGTGCTGTGAAGGAGAAAAGAACTATGTACATGCTAAACTATTAATCATTGGTAAGTGATCTCCTCTGCAAAGTGTTTTGAGGTTGATGAAGGAAAATGGCTCTGTAATAACACAGAGCAAGCAATCTGCTTGCAATCACAGGTTCATTCTCTCAACTGCTTTTGCCATGTCAATCCCTAGGTATTATTATCCCTGCAAGGCAATTCACCATTTTCCTGAGGAGGTCTGGCCATGGAAGAGATTTCAAACTCCACACCCTTTTCTTATCCTATTCAACGCTGGAGTCTGGTTTCTACTGCAAGCACAATTTTAGATGAATGATGCTGAAACCCCAGCAGCTGCTCTGCTCTCACCACACCAGACTGTTCATGCAATTAAAAAATAACTGACTGGATAAAGCAAACTGAGGCCATAACTTTTCTCCAAATTACTGGCTGATAGAAAGTGCATCTCTCTGTTGAGCTTCTGCAAGAGCTGGTAGCCCATGATTTCTCTTTCTCCTTGATGGCTGCAGCTCCTTAACCTGTGCTGGTGGGAATTCATCAGATTGAAATGAGTGCTTTGGAGCCAAGAGGCATCCTGTGCCAAACCACATGTTTCAGAACCATATCTGGTCCACAAACCACTGAAGGTTTGATCCTTTATTAAAAGCACTGGGTGCTTTGTCATCAGTTTCAGTGGGCACGGGATCATTTAGGTAAACCCTTGTTTCTTGACCTTCTTCAAGGCCACTCTGTGCTACCTCACACACCTGCAGACACTGTGTCTGTATATTCCTGCAGGACCACTGACCAACCAGGTGAGACCCTGAGTCTTAAAAGGGTGGCACACAGAACAGGAAATATGATTGCAACCTCTGAGGGAGGCTATTCTGCTTTTTACATCTCCTTTTCAGCAAGTCAGATGAAGTGGGACTTAACTTTTTGGGCCGCATCTGAATCTTTGGACTAAAAGCTGCAATATTATGTGTTACCCTTGTTAGTGGAGAAAGGAAATCTCTTTTGTATCCACTGACGTCTTTTGCAAAATGCTCTGTGTTTTCTGAATTTATTTCTATTTTTATTTCTACTTCTATTATTTCTATGCCATTATGTACCAACTTCACAGCATTTACTAGAGAGGTCTTCACTAAGATGAAAACCTCAGGGCAACACTCCATTAGGCTTTTATTTTTAGAGGTAGGGCTAAACCTTCTTGAAATTGGTAGGTTTAACTGCATTCCTTTATTTAAGGTAGCTGAAGGAGACATTAAGTCTATTGCCACCCACAATGCAAGATTGCTCAAGAACCTGAAGGCTCTGGGAGGACAGTTTGGAGTAGGATATTAAAAGCAAAGAAGGTTACGTGTGGATGCTACGATTCAGGTGGAGGAAGAGACAGAAAGAGAGAGTATGGAAACAAGCAGAGAACGGAAACTTCAAAGAGCCTGAACAATCATTGATATAAGACCTGGACTGAATACAAGGATTTGGGGTCACATTGCTGCCTGGAGCAGGTGTGGAGCTCTAAGCAAGGCAGCTGGTTCTCAGTGTGTGAATTCTTCTGTGGTCAGGAAAAAAGGGCTGCGAGAATTCTTGTAAGCAAACAGAAACACGTCAGAAACATCTTTCTTTGTCACAGATCCTCCCATCTGGATCCACCAACAAGGCCCTGAGTTTTGGCCAGCAGCACAGGTCAAAAGCAGGAAATGTGCAGCAAAACCTCCTGCACATCTGTACCATTCCACTCTTCCTGCTGGGTCAGGTTAAGGTGGCATAAAGAGAACAGCCCTGTTCCTCTCACCCTGCCAGCATGGGCAGCTCAGGCCAAGGCTTGAGTCACTGCTGCCTCTAATTGAATTGGACATGGATCCTCATTAAGAACGTCCATTCTTACCCCAACAATCCAAATTTCCCCAGATCTTGCTATAAGCAATTTGAGCAGCTTTATGTTCTCTTCTACTCTGCAGGGAACTCCTTAAAACGAGGCCCCCGCCACTGGCTTTCTTCCTGTAGGTGAATTAATCTGCCTTGCATGAGTAATCCTATTTAAAACAATAGGTTGCCTTGCAAGAAGGAGGGAGGCAAGTTTGGAGCACGATTTTCTGCAAGTACTGTAAAAAGGGCACACAGTAGTTCATCAGGGGACACTTCAGCCATAAAATGACTGTTACCGGTAAAGTCCAATAATAAAATAAAGGATAATTTAATGAGAGGATTTTAAACTCATTTAGCAGCGTCTAAATTTGGAACCCTTTCTTCAGGTGATCAGAGACACTATACATTCCTAATCTTACTTTCTGTTAATAAGAGAAAAAAATTAAAACTCAAGCAGCAAGCAATGTATTCCTTCTGACTTTTTTTTTTAATTATGTGATGTTATGCTATAGAAGTACTCAATGTAAATAAATTAATTTTAGTAAAATAGAAGGTGAAGCTAGACACAGATGCCAGCCTCTGATGTGTGGCACAGTTCCATGTATCTTCAGACAGCACAAGTTCCTCACCTCATTTAATACCAGGTAACACAACCCTGCAGACTGCAAGAATCCTGCAGAGGCAGGAGGGAGGAGTATGGAATAAGACTCTGCGAGCTAAGAGAAGTAAAAGCTGCAGAGATTAGTGTTTGTGTAGGAGCCCTGTGGGCTCCTTTCAGCGTCCTTAATTCAGTTTTCATCTCTGATCCGCTCTACCAGTCCTCTTTGGGATGGAGATTTCACATCCAGGAATCCCGGGGTGCTGTTTCACCTGTCAGGGGCAGCGGGGGAACGGCTGCTGCCTGTTTACCGCTGCGGTACTTTGCTTTTCAGCTCCAGCACAATAAACAACAACAAACCCTGACACTGCCATGAACCTGCACGAGAGGATTTGAAGCCTCTAGAGGTCACTACACGGGGACCGTCAGCCGCAGCCGCTGCCTGCGAGTGACACCTGCTGGAGTCACACCTGGTGCCACCACCCAGGGCTGCAGGTGTGCCCAGGGTGGGCTTGAACCCCCCAGCAAGGCTCTGGGGAAAAAACAAAATAAATCTGGGTGGCTCTTTCCCGTTTTACTCTGAGCAGGTGCAGTCTACCCTCAAGTTCTGCATGCAGTTTTGGGCAACACAATAGAAGGTAGAAAGCAATCAAAAGGAGGGCTACGGAGATGGGGAAAGGTCTCTAGGGGGGAAGCAAAACAAGGAGTGGTTGAGGTCACCTGGGTTGTTCTGCTGGAGGAGACTGAAGGGAGATTCATCAGGGCTGCAGCTCCTCCCAAGGGGCAGTGCAGGGCCAGCTCTGATCTCTGCTCTCTGGGAAAGGCTGGAATGTCAGGGGGAATATCAGTAAAATGTTCTTCTCCTAGAGGGGAGAGGGGCACTGACCAGGCTCCCCAAAAATGGCCGCAGCCACTCTCAAGGCTGCACAGGCAGTTCTGTGCAGGGCCAGCAGTTCGACTCTGATCCTTGTGGGTCCCTTCCAACTCAGGATATTCTGCAATTCCTGTTTCAGGAAAATAAAATTTATGTTTATCTGCACATTAACTGCTCCACCACTATGGTTATGTGGCTTTATTTACGCCATATACCCCAACCCAACCTCTCCTTTTGCTTTTGACACCCTTCCAGAGGAGCTGGAGCAGAACACAGCGTATTCCCACAGGGAAAAGTCTTCAGTGGGCACTGAAAAAGAACTTCTTACAGTACAATAAGTGACAAGTGACAATTTCAATGTATGCTGCAGTATATGCTGTCTGTGAGCACATATTTACTGTGTTAGAGCTGCAACTTAAGAACACACTGGAAAAGGTTCATTTGTGGGACATCGACAAGATTGCTGTTGGAGACGTGTGAAGATGCTGATGACAACTTGTGAATTTTTCTATATTTCCTCCCAATCTGAAGCACTGCAAGGAGGGCACCTGACACCCCATAACGTGGGACGGTGCGAGGCGCTGCCCTGGGGGATTGAAGGACATGATCAGGAGTTGTTTACCATCCCCTGAGGAAGAGCACAGCTGATGGAGGGACCTGCTGGTCTAGAAATGAAAGGAAAATCCCTCAGGTGCCCCAGCTCTCTGCTAGGCTGACAGTGCCTGTGGCACCTGGGGCAGAGTGTGCAGCCCCCACTGGGAATTGGCCCCTATAGAGGAGATCACAGAATCATGGAATGTTAAGGAATTGGGAGGACCTTAAAGATCATCCAGTTCCAGCCCTCTGCCATGGGCAGGGACACCTTCCACTGGATCACATTGCTCCAATCCCTGTCCAATCTGGCCTTGGACCCTTCCAGGGATGGGGCAGCCACAGCTTCTCTGAGCAACCTGTGGCAGAGCCTCACCACCCTCACAGGAAGGAATTTTTTCTGTATATCTAATAAATTTTCTCCCTATTTCCAATTAGTACCCATTACTCCTTGTCCCGTCCCTAGGACAGGCTGGACGGGCTCAAGGCGGCACCGGGACCGCCCTGGTCCCTCCTGAGGGGGCCGTGACACACCCAACATGGCGCCGCGACACACCCAACATGGCGGCGCCCCCGGGACCGCCCTGGTCCCTCCTGAGGGGGCCGTGACACACCCAACATGGCGCCGCGACACACCCAACATGGCGCCGTGACACACCCAACATGGCGGCGGCCCCGTCCCGCCCGCCGGCCGCGTTCCCGCCCTTCCCTCCTCCCATGAGCCCCCGCGCCCGTCCCTTCCGGGCACACCAAGATGGCGAAGCCGGGTGAGTGCGGGGGGATCAAGGTGACCGCGGTGTTCCCCTCCCTCCCTCCCTCAGCCCCGCGCTGACCGGGCTCTCTCCCTCTCCCTGCCGCAGTTCTCCTCAAGGACACGAAGCTGATGGACGTGAAGCTGGGCCAGCTGGGCAGCTGGCTGGCCATGAGGGACTTCACCCCCGGCGGCATCTTGGGGGCCATGCGAAGAGGTGAGGGGGCTGCGGGGCCCTGATTCCTTCTCCTGACGGAGCCAGGGACAATAGCACTCGAGAATCCCTGCCTGCCGGAGTGGATGTTGCTTGGGGGGAGAGTGGCAGCACAGGGGCTGCTCCATGGCGAGTTTTGCCTTCCCACAGCAGTTTCTCCTGTAACATCTCGTTTTTCCATCTGTAAATTTATTTTTCCTGTGGGCTGTATCCACTGGATGTTTGTCCTCAGTGTTCCTTCTTGTGTAAAGGGGAAACGGGGTGCCCTGAACCCGTTGGCTGGAAATCTTGGGGTTTCACAGCATCACAAGTAAACAAAAAAGGATTAAAATGCAGTTGATCTCTGCAGATGGTAAAAGAGGAGACAGAGCCCTTATGGATCATTTGGGACCAATGTCATTTGCTGTACATACAAATGTCATTCAGGTGGATTTAAACACAAAATGTCAAATGCAAGTGCCTGCCTTTGATAATACATGTGTGCATGTATATATTGTATGGAAGAGTTAGATAATTCCAAAGTAGGTTGAGCTCATGAAAGTCATAATAATATTTAGGGAAAAAATGGGGAAATGGGTTTTTCCCCTTTTTTTTTTTTTAAGGCTTAGGTCCATTAACTTGGGATCACCTTGCTCAACCAACACACAGGTTGCCTCGTCTCAGAGTTGCTTCTGAGACCTTGAGATGTTTCATTACAACCAATTTCCTGAAGTTTTGTGAATCCAGGCTGCTTCTTTCTCTCACAGGGTAACAAACAACTCATCTGGCTGCTCTGAAACATTTTCCTCCTCCACAGGTCACGAGAGATACTACAACAAATACATCAATGTGAGGAAGGGGGGCCTCGGGGGTCTCTCCATGGTGCTGGCTGGGTATGTTATCCTCAGCTACATGTGGAGCTACAGTCACATCAGTAAGTAAAAACCATGGCTGAGTGTGTGCAGGGCAGCTTGGAAGGTTGCCTGGGGAATAAAAACCATTACCTGCTGCTGCTTTTAGAAATAAAATAAAAGATTGTTGGCAAACTTCTTTTAGCTGTAGAAAACTTGAATGCTGAGAATTTTCTTGGCAATGAAGAAAACTTAGACCTTGGTACCTGTCTGACCTGACAGCACCTAGAAAATAAATGCTCAGGGGTTTTTTAGAATGCTTTCTTGCCTCTAATTTCAGGTGAGGTGGGTTTTTTTTCCTTGTGAGTTCAGCAGAATTAACTTGCTGTGCTTTGCTGCAGAGCACGACCGCAGGAGGAAATACCACTGAAACACCCTCAGAAGGTGAAGGTGCAGCTCCTGGCACAGCCACCCTGACAGAAGACATCAGAACCATGGATATTAAACCTGTACTCTTGTGACCAATAATAAAGTGCATACACTTTACATTTCCTGAGCTGACACTCTCCTAATTGAGTTGTTAATTGTACTGTGCAAATAAATTTGTCTTCTGAGAGTTTCACCCCTCAGGGTAAGTTCAGAGGGAAAGCAGCTGCTCCTTGGGCTGGGTTATGAACTGGGGGAACTGTTGGCAACTGATTCCTGTTTGATAAAATGATAGCATGGGACTGTTTCTTCCTGGCCATTCTGGACAGGCTGAGAGGATGTGTTTTGATTTGTAAGAATACCTGAGCTTTGTGTGCCCTGTGGGGTTTTCTGGTTCTCAGTCAGGCTGTCACCAGGGGCTGGAGGTGTTTTGGGCAATTTTCCATCATTGCAGAGCACTGTCTGACATGAGACAGGGCTGCAGCTCTCCTTCTGTCACTGCCTCAGGTAACCCAAAATTTCCATCAGAACTCCTTTCACTGCCAAAACTGGGAGGTCATTCTGAGTGGGAAGAAGCTTCTGACTTTTAATCCATCAAAATAAAGGAAAGGAAAACTCCTTCTTGACTTAAATACAGCTCAAAAGAGCATCTGTGGGTTTGGCCCCAGGCCTGAGCTTCCTCATGCCACACCAGCACCTGGAGCTGGGCACTGCTGCCCACCTGAACCATCCTTGTCTGGACAGCAGGGAGGGTGAAAACCACTTCTTGAGGGACATGAACAATCTCCCAAGAGCTTCAGTGGTTACAGGAAAGCTTTCAGGGCTGGAAAACTGAAGCCCAAAAGCTCCTCAATTCAATGGGGAAGGTGATGAGACACTGGAGTGTTTTAGCTCCCTTTCCACATGCCCAGTTACACACAGATCACAGCTCAGTCTGAGGGGGGCACAGAGTGTTATCAAAGTGTCTGATGGTCTGTGACTCCAGACTTGAAACTTGCACAGTGAAATAACTGCAGTCATTGACACCAACACAGGCTCTGGTCACGTCTCTTAATCCAGCCACATTTACCTTGTTCTTCCAGCAAAATAAATTCACAGCCAGCTTTTGCCATCAGTACATTTCAATAAAAACAAAGTATAAAGGCAGGCAGCAAATGAAGAGATGGGGTAGAATCAATAAGGCTCACATTGTGGGTATTTTTCTTCTTTTAATTCATATTTTGTCATTGGCCCTTTTGAAATAGTCATCTCAAAATAAATGGGGCTTGTGTTGAAAAAAAAAATGCTTTCAGAAGGAATCTCTACCAACACTTTAAAAGCAGTGTTCCATAAGAATATACAGCTCCACTTCCTGCTCTCTGGTGTGGGAATACCTGCTCAGTGTGAGCTGGATGATGGGGCTGAGACAAGGCTCTTCTATTCCTACTCCAAGCCGTGCTCTCGTCCCTCCTTTCTGCAAGTGGGAACTGAGCACAGATGCAGCTTTCCTATAATCCTTGTTCCTTATTGTCTGGCTAACCAGAGAGATACCAATTTATTCTCCCCCTGATCAGTTCTCTCCCAGAAGATTGATTTCTAACCTTCAGTACAGCAAGAAGCACAGAAACAAAGCGAGTGGACACAGGTTTTACTGCCTGATGTACGTGAGGGCTTTCGCCAGCCACCAGGACAAGCTCACCAGGCTGACCTGGAAACAGGACTTTGCTTTTGAAGAGCTACAGGACAGCAGAATCCCTGCTTCCTCACTGAGGAGAAGGCATTGCAAGTGTTAAGTTTTCCCAGTCAGTCTTCCTGCTTCCACAGGGAGGGCTGAAATGCTGCAGATTCTCCAAAGAGAAGTGGCAGAAGGAAAATACTTTAAAGAAACACTGGCCTAAGATGTGTTTATGTGGAGTGCTGCACCAGTAAGGGCTTGGTTTTTCTACTGGCTTTTAGATCTACCTTTCATAAGGGCTCAATGAACACAGGCGGAGGCCAAAATTGATTTTTAAAAAGGTTAAAACTTAAAAAAAGTTGGGAACAATTACAAAAATGTTGCTTAGCAGCCAGCCTCTGACCAGTTCTTTCAGTAATGGCATTAAAAAAACAACCTGATTAATAGCTCCAGACATTGTGCTAGGCAGAAACCTTTCCTCAGTGGTAACAGCTCCCTTGCACCTTCCTGCTGCTCCTTCACTGTCCACTGAGAAAGGCCAGGTGTCCTTTGGTGCATCTGTTGGCATAATGACCTTTTTCACCACACTGAAAGAAAAAGAGACAGGAATTATTGCAGAGATACAGCTCTTTCCTCATAGCTGCCTTTATTAAGGCATCCAGCAACTGCTCCCATCTGGAAGTTTTTCCACACGTGGAAGATGCAGCATTTAGCAGGAGAAGTGAAACAGGGTGTCAGGAGGGACAGGATTTATGGGCTGCTACCATGCCTTGGAGCAAAAACTGCTTCTATGCTGGGAGTAACCTGATGCCATGTTATTCTAAAGCATTTCCAAGGAGAGAACCCTCAGCACACAAGGAGGATTTCAACATTTGAGGCTTCTCAGAATACTCCACGTGATATGCACCATATCCATGGGGACTCTCCTGATCTTCATGAATAAACAGAGAAAAGCACCTCTGAACTTGAGAAAGTCACAGATTCGTGACTTTGCATCTTGAAGCTACTCAAACACAGAGAAATGCCAGTGTCTGCTGCAACAGCCTTCTCCAGGTCTGTAATTGACTTGCAGATAAAAGAGGCAGCTATTAAAGGTTTTCAGTGAAATGGATTCAGCTATTTAATATTCCTGTACAATCACAGTGACTTTCACCCAAACAAGCACCTAAGGCTCAGAGCTGACATGCAAAATGTTGTAACTGTCAGGGCTAAAGGGACAGGAAGATTCTTTGTCCTTTTCTAGTAGTGACTGTGACTTTTGTGGAAAAATAAGGAGATAGAAACTTGATTGTGTCCAAATTTTCCTGGTGCTCCTCAATGAACAACCAAGGTGAACAACTCATTGCTTGGTTTGACACCACAGGGTGCATTTACAGCTCAAACACTGAGCAGGCTTTGCAAACCAAATTTCTGTTCCTTTCAGTGACCTTCCAGGAGAAGAGAATCTACACCCACCAGTGTAAGCAAATCAGCTTATGAGAAAAAAAATGACTGTTAACTCTTATTTTGAAATGTGCAGCTTGGCAGTCTCCTCTCAGTCTTTGGGGCAGGGTTTTCCTGTTTATTAACAGAGTCCTACAGAATTTGTCATTGTCACAGCAAGGCAGCGACCTCGGAACTCAAGGCCAATTCCCACAGCTGTATCCAGGCACCACACAATGTCCACTGAGCAGAGCTCAGAATTGATGAGCCTTTCTACACTGTGAAAAAGCCTTTTGCTGTCCCTCCTGAGCCCTCCCCTCTGCATTACCTTGTAGCAGGTGACCTGCTCCAACGGCCGGGGTCCTCTGTTCCCACTGTTGTTATTTTGAGATTGCATGACTCCAATGACTTGGGGTGTCCTCTGTTGGGTAGGAGAAGAGTTCTGACTTGTTAAGTGCATCAAGGATAAAGATCTTTGTGGTTTTTGTTTTGTTAAGAAGGGAAAAGAGCACCCCATATGTCAAATGATCAATTTTCCTCCAAATCTGTGTGTGGGTGCTCTGCCAGCTGGAGCACCAGAAAGAAGAAATCAAGCACTGAGCCTTACAAAGCCCAGTGATCCTGTTTTTCTCTGGAAAGCAGATTTGGAGAGTAGGTTTAGGCTGCTAAAATATCATTGCCATCACGGAGGGATGTCACCCTGATTACAAAACCTGGCAGACTGCTGCACAACCACATATGATGTGCTCTGTGTAGCGTGGGAGTGTTCTGTGACATGATCTCCATGTGAAGTTAGAACAATTGTGGGGTTTCATCACTACAATGGCACTCAGGGTTGCTCACTGTTTAATTCTCCCTTCCAAACCCAAGAGCCTGGGTGCCCAATTTTGACCACTTGACAACCTATTCTATTTTAAAGCACTGTGGGAGAGGTTTGAGGGTGGCTGTGTGGGGAGGCAGGGAATCTGGGTACCTTTTGCTGTGTTTGTGTTGGCTGAGGCAGTGGTGGTTGCTCTGTGGTTCCCATTGGCAGTTCAAACCGAGGGCTGGTTTAGATGGAAACAAGAAAATTGATTCTCAATCATATGCCAACATTTTATCATCAGCTCAGTCAAGTTGCTCCAAACAACAAAACATTCAGCCAGTTAAATCTGGCTCACAGGAAACAGACCTCCCCCTCCCCACTTCTCTTTACATATGTGTTGCATATTCCTCTGCCTTCTGGAATATAAATCCATGTGATTCCACTGCACTGATGGCACCTAATCACCATGCCAGTCTTACTGGGAACTCCCTGGAGAGGCCCTGCCCCATATCACAGACTGGTTTGGGTTGGAAGGGATTCAAACCTCATACAGTTCCAACCCCCTTGCCATAGGCAGGAGCGCTTTGAACTATCCCAGGTTGCTCCAAGCTCCATCCAACCTGATCTTGACACTTCCAGGGATGGGGCAGCCACAGCTTCTCTGAGCAACCTGTGTCAGGGCCTCCCCACCCTCACAGGGAAGATTTTTTTGTCTAATTCCTAATCTAAACCTAATCACTTTCAGTTTGAAACCATTCCTCCTTGTCCTGTCACTACATGCTCTTGTAAATACTTTTTCAATCCTCAAATCAGTAACAATTTGGCCCCACTCAACACTGGAGAATCTCCAAACCATTGGGAAGCACGGGAGCACCCTCATTTGACATGTACCAGACCACAAAGGAAACACGAGGCTGCAGGGCAGGCCTGGAGCATACTCACTGCATGAATTTACAGGCAGGGCCCTCTGGACAGAATCCTACCAGGTAATTCACACAAATGACTCTCCGAGTGTGCCGATGTCTGCACAGGGGACCTGCAACAACACAAAGCTCAGCAGCTCACATTCCATACATCCATATCCCAGCAGATCTGGCAAAGATGGAACAGCAACACTCCCCCTGGATCTGCAGGCACAGAACAGAAACTGTGGGAGGCACATACCGTGTTTGCAGAAGCCTCTGTCATACCAGGGACAGTCTTTGATCTTCGACTCCGGGTCAATGTGCAAGAATGGACATTCCTTGTTACTGCATTCCCCTGTAGCAAAGGCAAACACACTTCTCAGTCAATTGTGCAGGTTTGAGATCAAAACGACTCTCAAAACATTACCTGGATCATGCAGCTCCCACAGAGCTGTTACCAGCATTTGTAAGTTCAGGCACAACAGTCTCACTGCCTGTCTTAACCTCCATGAAGAGCTCCAAGGACTCACCCCTGGTGAGCCAAGTTCTACCAGACTGGAGGATTTATGTTTTTAAAAACAATGGAGGAACTAAACTTGAAAAAGCAGTCATGGTAACAAAACCCAAACATTTAGTGCACCAGAAGTGTGGAGAAACTACAAATTACACACTAACTTCAATCCAAGGAAACCTACAATACTGTAAGTTTCTGGCACCAAGTTGCCTCATTATGTCCAGATCTCCAGAGCTCCAAAGCAAGTGCACACAAGTTTTGCACGCCCATGCCCTCTGCTGCTCATCAGCTCCCCAAAATCAGAGTCATGCAAAGACCAGCTGCTCAGCCTGCTCCTCTCATACCCCAAAAAAATGAACTTAAGGCAAAAAAAATCAGTAAAAACAGCAGTTTCCCCCCTCTTCCTGCAAGGGACAAGCAGTCAAGTGAAGACATCTACAATGCATCACAAATTTACGTGGATAATAAGGTGAAGCAGATCTGGAAAAATGTCAGTCTGACATCAGACACAGAAGAATGTAATGCTCTGAGGAGGGATCTTCTTCAGACTCCCACACCTGCAGGAGCTACTTACCAAATTTGGAGTAGAAGTAACACTCAGGCATCTTGGTCATGTCATACTCGTGCAGGAACTCGCACTGGTCTCCCTTTTTGCACAGTCCTCGTAGCCAGTGTTTACAAACAACTGTCTTTTCCCCACTGATGTGTCTGAATGGGCACATGCCTCCTGTGGAAGGGTGGGAGAAGTGAAAAAAGAACAATTAAAGTGTGCCACACAGGGCAAGGGCAACCCCTCTGCGTGAGGGGTTTCAGAAGACATCACCCATGATTTTAGCCTTAAGTGATAAGAGCAGAACAGGGAGTTCCAAAACAACCTTGTGGTACCCTCTAATGAGCTCCACAACAAAGTCTCCAGCTCTTAATCCTGGCAATTATGAACCACAGCAACTAAGAGGCAGAGCCACAGCAAAGTCAGCTTATGGTGAGTTCAAACCTTCCTTTAATAGTGGCTTTGCTTATTTACTTCCCAGCTCCCTTAAAAGACACCATTATTTTCCAATTGCTGCAGATATTCCAACACTCTTCAGTTTCCTCCTCTACCTGGGTTATCCCCTCAGCTTTACAAAACAAGAGCACTATAATCAGTGCTGGAAAATCTGTTTTCGCCCCCCCAGCCCTCTGAGAATAAGTGCCTTTTCCAACATTCCACACAACTTGCCTTTTCCACATGCTGCCTTTAAAAAAAACTCACAGACAGCTGCGCCCGATTCTGTGGAGAGAACAAGGAAACATTATTTATTTTATCAAAGCTTCATGGCAACCTTTAAAACATTTCCTGCCCTAGAAAGAAAACCTGATCTCCAAGAGAAAAGCAACATTTTGGTTTGGGGAAATTACTTTCCTGCGGGAGTTCCTTGTTAAGGGCTGGCACTCAAAAATATCTGTTTTCTTCTTGAGGGACAGCAAGGGGAGTTTGCAGAGATTTGGAGGTACTTGTTTTGCTTTTCACCTATTAAAGTTCTCAACTGGGTTTTCCTCTGCTAAGTCAGTCATATCACAGAATATCCTGAGTTGGATGGGACCCAGAGGGACCAGGGACCATCAAAGTCCAACTCCTGAGCCCTGTATTTGTAGTCATGGCATTAAAAGTTTTATATTTCTTTACCAGAACTGCCTGAAACAACCATCAGCATGTTATACCTTGCAGATCCTGACAAAGAGGAACATTCAAAATAGTCAAACACAAGTTTAGTAGCCCTGCCAGAAAAATTCAGCAAACTGTGAGTCTGCTGAGTCTGTGTCAGACTGAGGGAAAGAATTAGAGAGTCAGCCATGGATATACCTAAAGCTGATGACTCTTCCCATCGAAATACCTCATCTACCAAAAGGGAATGAAAAATGAAATATAAAGTATTGTGCAGGAGAGTGATGTTTATTCATGGCAACCTCTCAACTTTAATTTTCCAGCCTGGCCGGCAGTAATTACGAATTTCACTAAGTAGAAAAGAAAAACATCTGGGTTATAACAGAAACCTCACGGGGAAAGGGGAAATTGGGCGGATCTACGGGTAAGACCTGGGGAAGACGCTCAGATCGCTGCAAACCTCCCAGGCACCCCAGCCCTGCCCGGCCCACCCTCCTCGGCCCCATGGCCCCGGCCCGAGACCCCGCGGAGGAGAGAGCCCACACGCACTGTCCATGCCAGGGAAGGGGAGCGGCTGTGCCCCCAGCTGCTGCTCCACGGCCAGCTCCAGGTCGAACGTGATGTGGTCCACGCTGGCGATGAGCTCTTGCATGGTGGCAGCTGGGGGCCGCCGGCAACGGGAAGGTAGGGGCGGAATGGTGGCGGTGTTGGAGGCGGCGGGCGGGCGGGCCCGGGCGGGCCCGGCCCGGCCCGCTCCGCTCCGCGCCGGCAGCGCCTGCAGTGAGGGGAGGCGGCGGCGGCAGCCCCGTGGCCGCCCCGCGCCGCCCGCCCGCGGAATGACGGGACCCACGGCGGGCACGGCCGCCCGGCGGGCAGCGCGCGCGCTCCGGCCAATCAGCGCTCGGGGCGCTCCAGCCCGGCGGGCAGCGCGCGCGCTCCGGCCAATCAGAGACCGGCGGAGACACGCCCCTTCCATGAGCGCAGGCGCTGTGGGTCAGGGGCGCGTGAGGAGGGGCGGTGCGGGGGCAGGGCCGGGGCCGGGGTTTGGTTCCATCCCGGTCCCGTTCCCGGTCCCGTTCCTTTTCCCGTTCCCGCTCCGCACCCGCTCGCTTCCGGGGACAGCGGGCACATCATGGGCTCCCTGCGGCTCCTCGTCCCCCGCTGGTGCCGCTACGCCTCCCCCGCTGTGCTGCGGACGCGGTGCGCAGCCCCCGGGGTTGGAGCCGGGCAGGCGCCGCTTCTGTCCCGGCCCCCAGGCCAGGGCCCGCTGCCGGGCTGGAGAACGTGCAGCTCCTCCCAGGCCTCCTCCAAAGTGCCCGGCAGCGACCCGAGAGAGATCAGTGCTGGCAGCTTCGCTGGAGCCACCGAGGAGCAGAAGGATGACGATGATGATGATGAAGGTGTGGAGTTCGGGACGCTGTCTGATAAATTTTCCTCTAGGAAATATTACCACAAAACCACGGCGCGCTTTCGGGATTTAAAGCTTCAAGAAGAAGGAGAAGAAGAACCAGAAAGAAAACCTCGACGTGGCCCTAGGAACACTCCATACTGGTACTTCCTACGGTGCAAGGCCCTCATCAAAGAGGACAAGGTTTGAGCCCAGCCCTTCTCTAGTTTTTAATAGCACTGAGGAAAGATGCAGCTCTGACCAGCTCTCTATCACTTGGTATCTTTACAGAAAGGATTAAGATAAGAATTTCCTGTAGAATCATAATAAAACAGTTTGGGTTGGAAGGGACCTTAAAGATCATCACATTCCAGCCCATGGGCAAGGACACCTCCCACTGTCCCACATTGCTCCAAACCCTGTCCAACCTGGCCTTGGACACTTCCAGGGATCCAGAGGCAGTCACAGCTTCTCTGGGCAACCTGTGCTAATGCCTTGCTTCCCTCACAGTAAAGGATTTCTTCCCAATATCTAACCTCAGTCTCTCCTCTGTCAGCTTAAAACCATCCCCCCTGTCCTGTACCACATGCCCTGGTCCAAAGACCCTCTCCAGCCTTATTGTGAGGAACCCCACACTTGCACGACAGTCTGCCCACAGCTGCATATATTAATACCCGTGGTAGTTGATTCTCTTGCCGCCCCATGATGGATTTTTCTCATCCTTGTAGCTGGCAGAGGCTCTGGAGCTGTTTGAGGTGCAGATGCTGAAGGAGGAGCGTGTCCAGCCAGAAGAAGGCAATTACACTGTTCTCATTGGTGGCTGTGGCAGGGTTGGCTACGTGAAGAAGGCATTCAGGCTCTACAATGACGTAGGTTTAACTTCTCCCTCAAAGTATTTTCTAAGCCTAAAGCATTTCAAGCATTCAGTCATGTTACTTTGTCTCCAAAATGCCTCTGCGTTAGTGTTGGCACCTTCTTAGCCTGAAACTCTTAACAACAAGCTAAAAAATTCAAGCTGTCCTTTTGCAAAAAGGCCAGTTCAAATCCTTCTCCTCTTCCTCTAGATGAAAAAACGAGGGTTAATCCCCACAGAGGCCACTTACACAGCCCTGTTCAACGCCTGTGCTGAGTCTCCCTGGAAGGACTCGGGGCTGCAGAGCGCCCTGAAACTGCGGCAGCAGCTGCAGAGCAAAAACGAGGAGCTGAACCTCATCACCTACCACGCCCTGCTGAAGGTCTGTGCCCTCTGCTCGGACCTCAGGATGTGCTTGGATGTACTCAAGGTAAGTAGGTTGCTTTTCTCCTATTAAACCTATTCTGTGCTCTGGTTCAAGCTCCTGGAAGTTGACATGTTGCATCGGGTTTTAATTTCATTTCCAGCAGAGATAATTAGAGATCATGTGTTTGTGTTTAATTCGTCCTTATTGTCATAGAGTGAAATTGTATGTACCAAAGTCTGAGCTTAATTACCTAAAAGGAGGCAGCTTTGGCTTTAAAACTGGCTGGGCGTGTCCAAAACGTGTTGCATCTATCCCCAGAAGATGAAGGTGGTATTTGACTTCACCACACAGGGTAAGCAGGAAGTTTAATGCTCTCTCTGCTCTTTTCAGGAAATTGTGCAGAAGGGCCATGTCCTCACAGCTGAGACCTTCAGCTTCCTTCTCATGAGCTGCATAAAAGACAGAGAGAACGGCTTCCGATTTGCCTTGCAGGTTTGTCCTCATGTTCTGCGAGGGGGGAAAAGTGCTGCTGCATTGTAACTCATCACCTGAACACATGGAAATAACAGTGGGGTGGTGAAACGGGAGGAGTTCAGCTCCTCCTAGCACAAGTTCTGAAAACCAGACTTTGCTCAGGACATCTCGTACGCTGGTAAATAACCCTGGATCATCTCACAGGGCTCTCCAGCTCGAGGTCACTGTCCTTGTCATGCTGTAGATTCACTCCTTCTCACACAGATCCCATTACTTGCAGGCTGCTAGAGATGCTCCTGTTATTTAATATCCATCTTCCCCTCTTCAGGTTTGGCAGCAGATGAAGAAGCTGGGAATAAAGGCCGACAGCCACACCTACAACCTGATGCTGCGCGCGGCCAGAGACTGTGGGATTGGCAACCCCGCTGTGGCCTCTAAACTCCTGCTCAGTCCCCCTGAGAGCCCACCTCAGCTAAAGCTGCCGCCTGGCAGGCGGAAGGAAAAAGTGAAAAATCAGAGGAAGAAGGGATCAGAGAGTGCTGCTGTCCAGCTGGATGTGGAAGCTATGGAAAAGCAGTTATTTCAGGAGAGTTCGGTGCAGCCCGAGGAAGGGACCCAGCAACAAAATAAAGATGTGGCTTGGGCTGAAGCAAAATCAGCTGCTCCTGACAGCCCCAGTGCCACTCACAGCAGGGCTGGAGCCTTGATGAGGAGAGCCCAGAGTGAGATGGAACAGGAACAGCCACCCCCAAGCCAGAAGCTGCCTCTGTGCAACCTGCCCAACTTGTTGGATTCCAGGGTGGCTGACATAGCCGTGGTTTCCCTGGGGACAGTGGCCACACCATCCCATAGACTGGCTCTGATGGGGGATGTGGAGGGATTCTTGAACAAAATGAAAGAGGACAATGCAGAGCCCAACATTAAAACGTTCACATTACTGGCCGAGCTGGTGGAACCCCAAAGCCCCTCAGAATCCTCTCTGCTGGCTTTGCTGGATGATCATAAAGTAAAAGTAGATGTGACCTTCTTTAACACTTTAATGAGGAAGAGAAGTAAACTGGGAGACCTGGAGGGAGCAAAGGTGAGAGAAAAACCTCAGAACCAGCCTCATCACCACCTCCTTGTCTCAGACTTCTCTTGCTGAGACCCATTTCTCTGTCCACAATAGAAACTGGGATCTCACACCATTTCCCATTAGGTGCTGCTTGGGTTAATTTCTAAGTATTTATGGATTCTGTTCTAGCATGTCCAGCTCCCTGTCTGGAAAGTTACAGTAAGAATTTTTGGGAAGTGATGCCAACACTTGTATCTTGCAGAGCATGCTGCCAGCTCTGGTGAAGAGGGGACTGTCACCTAACCTCCAGACATTCTGTAACCTGGCAATTGCCTGCCACAACCAGCAGGACGGACTGCAGCTGCTGTCGGATTTGAAGGTAATCAGAGCAAAACGCTCTGCTGCTTGGGGTCTGAGCTGCAGGAAGAGGCAAAACAAAGTGTTAATGCTTTTAAAAGACCTGCTGAGGTTTTTGTGACGAGTGGTTTTGTTCTGTTCCCAAAAACATGCAGCTCCTGAGTGGCTGGAGCTCAGGTGGTCTGTCTTAGCTAGTGCTGGCACTGCACAAGCTGCTTCACAGGTCCTGTGATCAGAGCTGTGCTGCTCTGCCTTTCCTTCCGCAAGTCCTGCACTAGGCAGCAGATAAACTTGTTTAACCGTAGCATTTGTTCTTTCCAGAGGTCTGGAATAACTCCCAACAAGTACATCTACAGCAGCCTCATTGCTGCTGCCGTGAGGCAGCTGGATTACAGTTACCTCACGGAGATCCTGCGGGACATGAGGAACAAGCAGGTGCCTCCCAACGAGGTGATCATCCGGCAGCTGGAGTTCGCAGCGCGGTACCCTCCCAAGTTTGACAGGGTAAGGAGCCACGACTGGCAGGCTGTGCAGGCTTCACAAAGGACACCAGCAAGGCAGGGGAATCGTAAACAGGATGATTTAATGTCTGCCTGAGTGTCTTTTGGGTTGGTCTGGTCTGGCTGATGATTACTTGATCGCTGTTTCTTCGGTAGCATCTCGTAGCTCCTGCAGGCTGGTGCTGAGTGAGCTCTCATCTAACAGAAACTCCCTGGTGGATTTCTCTTTGCAGTATAAGTACAAAAACCCATACCTGGAGAAGATTGATGGTTTCCGTGGCTACTACTACCGGTGGTTAAAAGTTATGGCTGGAGAGGAGACCCCCCACCCCTGGGCCAAGTACAGGACAGCAAAGCCTGGGGGGCAGGACAGCAAGGCAGAGGCTGTGCAGGAAAAGGGAGCAGGATGCTGAAGTTTCAAGTTCTTCCAGCACAAGGAAGATGCGTGACTTGCTTCTTTAAACTGGCTTGTATTAAAGCTGCTTTGTGTATCCCCAAGCCCCAGTTCTTGCAATAGTTACATAATAAAATATTTCCTTTTGTTTTAAGGAGGAGCAAATACATTTTCAGTGAGTTTCCTTCTGCCGAGGATTAGCTAGGCTGTAGTTTAGCAAACCCTGTGCAAAACAAGGAAGAAGCTAAATCAGATTTAAGAGGGGTTTAGCTCAGTGCTGGTTTTGTCTGTGTCCTGTCACTTCACATGTGACCTCTAAGTCTCTAGACTGCTGGCATTCCTGCAGGGATCTGTGCATTAATTCCAGGTTACAGACCTCAGCAGGGAATTCCAGTGAAATGCAGCTTCCATCCCACACGGTCAGGGAAGAACTCACACTGGACATCTGGGAGCTATTTCCTTTCCACACAACCTTTTAAATGGATTTAGTTGAGAAAAAACCCAGAGCAGCTCACAATGTGCAGAGCAAGCTTCGAGCACCCAGAACACATCCAGCAGGAGAAGAGGGGCACAGGAATGTTTCACCAGAAGACCACGCCACTCTCTCAGGAAGGCAAGCTTTATTTTAAAATAAATGGCTACACAAAACCCTACTCCAAAGCACCCCCTGTTTATGCACGATCCAGGAGATCATGCTGATGCTTTAATTTAATACAGAAATACCCCATCACAGAAAATAGCTGTAATTGCTCTCATAGTCCATTGAGGAGGAGGAGGAGATGTCCCTCAGAGTTCAAAAAACAAGTTTGATGGCAAAAGGCTTCACCCAGAGCAGCCTCTGCATCCACAGTGAGTGCACTCAATGATTCTGCCCTGAAAAACAAACATGAGGAGGGGGTCAGAGCCAAGCCACAGCCAGAGCAGCAGGCTCAATCCTCCAGGCAGGGAATGGCTCTGGGTGGGAAGGGTTTCCACAGTCTGGTGTTATTTCCCATACTTTTAACAACCTGAAATGAATGCCAAAGCTGACAGTAACTTCAGCACCAGCTGTGCACCAATCCTACCAGCAACAGCAGAGGAAACGACCAGGAAGAACAGCACTACCCCCTCTGCTGTCCCTGAGCTGGGAGGAGTCACAACAGCTACTGCAGGGCAGAGGAACACGCTGGAGACTCACCACTTCCAGCTTGCTTTTGGGGACCCTGCAGATGCAGTTGGTCCCGAAGTTGGTGTCCCGAGTCTGGATGCAGCGCAGGCAGCAGAGGTTCTCATAGCCCTGCTTCTTCCACTTGGCAATCAGGTTTTTGTCAGCGTAGCCCTCCTTGATGCAGTACTCATAGAGCTCTGGGGGGAGCACACAGTCACGAGTCACGGGAGATGCCAGCTGCAGTGACCAGCAGGTAAAGCCAGGCAGCTGCCAAGCCTCCCCTCCATCCTCCTGCCCCAGAAACCTGATCCCCCTGACTCCCAGGTCAGTGGCATCCACAGCGAACACCTCACTCAGCCCAGGTTGCCCCTGCCCTCCTCACCTCTGCTGATTGCTTTCCTCTTGTAGAAGAGATCGAAGATGTAACGTGTTTTCTGGTGGTGGATCCTGAAGATGGGCCAGAGGGACTCCACTTTCCTCTTCCCTTCGTGTGGCTCTGTCTCAGCTGGGAGGAGACACAAACACCAGGTGACCAAGTGCTTCCCTCACTCACTTTGCAGTGAACTGTTCCAAGAACGTTCACAACTTTAATCCATGGCAGGGCTAAAACTGAGATTAATGGGAGGAGACTCAAATGAGAGAGACCTGACCTGGAACAGCTCCTTTAGGATATAAAACCAGTGGTAATGGGATGACATGACCCACACTGGGATTGGGGGTGACTTCACCCCCACAGGAACTGCCACACACCCATGAGCTTCATCCCTAAACCAGCTGCAACCAAACCTCTGTGCTCCAAAGCCCCAAAATTAGGGACCAGCATGGCCCAGGATCAACCTGCAGCATCTTTGGAGGCACAGACACAAAAAAGGTTCCCCTGTATTCAAGAAGCAGCTCTTGTGAGCTTGTTCTGGGGTCCCATCCCGGAGAACACCCCCTCACCTTCTCTCATCTTCTGGTCCAGCTCGTCCAGCGTGGGCTCGATCAGCTCCCAGCCATCCGGGGGAGGCTTCCTGCTCCTCTTCACCTTGGGCATTGCCTCGCCAACGAGAGGGCCAAAGGGCCAGGGGAACTGCCAGCACTCCCTCAGAATCACTAGGAAAAACAGAAGGAAAACAGCTCTCAGATGTACTTCTCCTAAGGTTTCTCTGCCCCCTTCCCGTTTTCCACTACAAGGATAAAAACGAGCTTTACGGAGCTCGTGTAAAGCCCTGTGACTGCCGCACGATGAGTCGGTTTTTCTCCTCAGTAAAGCGCGGCAGCCACTCCTTCACTCCTCGAGCTGACAACTCCGGCCAGACCCCGGTGACACAGAGGCCGCCGGCCCGGCCCCGACAGCCCCACAGCGGAACCCGGGGCTGAGGGGAGGCCGCAGGTCCTGGTTCCGATTCCTGTGGGGGGGTCCCAGTCCCTGTCCCTGATCCCGGTCCCTGATCCCGGTCCCGGTCCCTGTCCCTGATCCCGGTCCCTTTCCCGGTCCCGGTCCCGCTCACCGCCGCTCCCGTCGCGCCGCCGCCGCCGTCACCCGGGGTCCTCTCGCAGCCGCCCCGCCCGTGGCCGCGCCCCCTGGGCTGCCCCGCGCGCTGCCTGAGCGGAACGCTCCCCGCCGCCCGCGCCGCCGCCCCGAGAGAGGCGAGAGCCCCGGGGGGAGCGGCCCCGCTGCGCTGCCCCCGCGGGAGCACCGGCTCGGCGGCGCGGGCAGCGGAGCGGCGGCGCTGCGGGCAGCCCGGCGGCGGGGCCTGCGCTGGGGGCGGTCCCGGTTCCGGTTCCGGGCGCCGCTCGGGCCGGGGGGGCCGCGCCGCCATCGCCGCGATGCCGAAAGGTGGTGGGGGCCGGGCCGGGCCGCGCGTCCCCCCGCGGGGAGCGGTGGCGGGAGGGGGGGACACGGGGCACGGAGAGGAGGGGGTTGAGGGGGTGTGCGGGCCGGCCCCGGCGCGGGCAGGGCTCGTGTTCGCCCCCGGCCGTGGAGATGCCGCGGCGGCTCCGCTCTGCCGCCGTCCCGCCCTTGGCGGAGCCTGCGGGGGTCCCGTTCCCTCTCACCGGCGGCGGACGCGCTCCCCGCGCCGCCCCCGCGGCTGTGTTCGGGCTCTGGGGGGGGTCTCGGGTTCCCTTTTCCCCCTCCCCGTTCTCTCCGGGGGCTCCGGGGGTGCCTCGCCCCGAGAGGCGCCGCGTTCCCCCCGCCCCTCACGGCGCCGGGCCCGTGCTGAGCCCCCGCGGCCGCGGCGGCAGCTCCCGGGGCTGTCCCGCTGCGCTCCATGTGCTCCCGCCGCAACGGGAACCGCGGCCGGCTCCTGGCACGGAGCCCCGGGGAGGGGGTGCGGCCCCGCCGGGGGTACCGGGGGTACCGGGGGCTGGCGGCCATCCCGGGGGCTCAGGGGCTCCAAAGGCGGCTGCTCTGATGTGGCTCGGGCAGCGCCGCGTTCCGGGTGCCGCGGAGCGGGCAGGGACTTGCTCCTGGCGTGATTCAGGAGCGGGGATGAGGCACGGCCGGGCTCTCACGGCTCGGCGGGATCCACCCAGAAGCTTCTCCTGCACCATCTGCATAATTGGCTCTGGAAACCCCGGTCACACGCGTTCGAAGGCAGCCCGCATCGCTCCTCTCCCTGCAGTTTGCTCTGCTTTATTTCATCAGCAGTTGCCACCCTTTAGCACCAAACCGATCCCTCGTTTAGAATTTATTGAACCATTTCGGTTTAGGTCCATTTGCACAGTGATGGCAGATGGGGCTGAAGCTTTCACATGGTTTTTGTGAAGGCAAAGAACCATGGCACGTTCTAACCTCATTTTTCATATTTAAATGCCCATAACTCAGGATTTCCTGCTCTTCAGTTCATTGTCCTGATTGCAGTGTTTGATTCAAACCTTTTAGCTTTTTGGAAGAAGAGGGGCTTTGGTAGTTTTCCCCCCAAGTCAGTGGGAGTTCTTAGATTGATGGCAGAAGAGTGGATTTTGGCACTCACTGTCTAATATGAAAGGGAGGGGTACAAACAAGCTACTAATAATTTTTTACAGGATTTTTTAAAAATTAATTTCCTTTTTTCCCCCCTAATACTTTGATTTTAAAAAGAAGAGATTCCATCAGTATCGTTCCATTCTCTTTCATCTAAATTCCTTACTGAGGCTGTTTAAAGCTGAAGACAAATTTGTTTGAAGGTGGGCCTGCCTGGGCACCACTGGGCTTTGCTGCAGGTGAAATCTGCAGGTGATTCTACTTCAAAAGTGCTTCACAGAGGTGGAAAAGAAGCATTATCCCTGTTTCCAGATGGGGAAACTGAGGCACAGTTTCAGTGGCAGGTGTTGACCAGCTCCCCGTGTCTGATGTGAGGTTTGATCTCCCTGAGGGAGCAGAGCCCCATCCCTGCACTGTGCTGAGCTCTCGTGGGCTTCCTTCTTCCATTTGCTTCTTTTTAGGCTTTCAAAGTAAAATAATTCCTCTGTAGCTGCTTCTCCCCCCCCTTATCACCAGTGTTTGTTTGCAGCCAGGAGCAGTCTGTGTTCCTTGGTCCTGGGCCCAGTGTGGAGTTCTGGCACAGCTGGGTGAGGAGCCCTGGCCAGGCTGGGGGCACAGTTTGGGGTTGGTGTGTCACAGGTGTCACCGCTGTTCCATTTGGGGTGATGCCATGTGCTGGGCAGTGAGCTCTCGTCTCCCCAGGAGCATTCCCATGGCAGATCTCCTTCCGGAGGGTGTCATTGTTCCCCCGTGGGGTGGCAGGGAGCACACAAACAGAAAACACCTGTCTGCCTGCACCAAAGCTTTGGCTTGTGCTTCGGGTTGGAGAGCCCATGAGCTTCCCCAGCTGAATCCAGGGAGAAGAATTTGGTCTCTGCACTTCCCTATCTTATAGAAAAATATCTCAGGAGTTTCTGTGAAGCTTCACAGTGAGGTTTTGGGACAGAACTAAGGCACTGTGAGAGTTTGTCTGTGCTGAGTCAGGAGAATTGGTCAGGAAAGGTTGGATCTCTAAGGCTCCCAGTCCAACAGCAGACAGAGAGCAGATCTCCCATGGATCCCACACAGTGCCAGGGAGGGGGGGATGATCCCTCATCCCTTCCCATCCCTGTAAGGTTCCCGTTGTCCTTGGCAGGTGAAATGGGGAGTCTGAGAGGGATCCGGTGTTTCCTGCTCCTTCCATGGCACTTCAGGACTGCTGCAGTGGCACAGAGCAGCCTTGCCAGAGTTGTTTGTGCCAGTCTCCCTCACTCAGGGCTGTGGATTGGCTCTATCCAACTTGCTTCCCAGTTCCTTGGGCTGGAAGAACATCACCAGTGGCTTGAGGGGAGCATTAATGGCTTCAGCAGTTCATTAATCACACAATTTGGAACTTGGGGCAGTGCCAGCCTCAGTGACTCCCCTTCTTGGTTCCTAGAGCTTGTTTTTATTTTTCCTAATAAAGCAGTAAAACCGGAGGCTCCTTTCAGTACTTTTTCAGCTCCCATTGTAATTCCCAAAGCTTTTGTCCAATTAGCTTCCTATTTTTTCCTGGCACGGGGGGGTGGTTAAGGAGCCAAGCTAGTTGGGATGTTGGTTGTAACCACAGGAACACACTGTGATTCCTCCTGTGCAGGAAACTGGGATCTGCTGTGGGACTGAGCATCCCTGCCAGCCTGGGAAGGGAACTGGAGAGGCCACGAGCACAGGCAGGGAAGGGTGATATCAACAATCCCAATTCTCCGTGTGTCTCACCTAAAAACCTTGGAGCATTTCTCCAAGTTCACCAGGGGGTTTTGTTTAGGGTCTGTCAGAGGAGCTGGTTTGGTTTGTCCTGCCCACACCTGAAATCCAGAGAGTGCTGCAGGAGGAGCAGACCTTCCTGGAAGTTACCACTGAACCATTTGTTCTGTTTATTGTTTTGTGCAGGTAGAAAAGGAGGCCACAAAGGCCGAGCAAGGCAGTACACGAGTCCTGAGGAGATTGATGCCCAGCTCCAGGCAGAAAAGCAAAAGGCAAGGGTATGTGTTTGGTTTTTTGTGTGTTTCTGTCCTAATCCCTGCTTTACCCAGCCTGGTTTTCACTGCTCAGGAGCGATGGCAGCTTAGCCCAGTGCTGCAGATCATTCCAGCAGCGATCACAGCATGGATCCCAAACATCTCCAGCTGGGGAGACTCCAGGGTGTCACCCAGTTCCTGAGGCCTGGGAGACCAGCCAGGGCAGCATTGGAAGGTTAAAGGACAGGGAGCTGATGCCCAGCAGCTCTGGAGATCTTTTCTCTCCATGTTTTATCATTCCAGTCTCCAGTGTCAGCTCCTTTTTTTATCCATGTTCTGCAGCTTGGCTTCGGAGAGCAAGGGCCACATCTTGACATGTTACTGTTATTGAAATTATCGTATTTGCCCTCTTTCTATCATAGATTTATGGACCAAACTCCTTTGACTTCTCCCTGGACACAAGATTTTCTTGTTAGCCTCTGCTTTGTAGAGAGAGAGAAGAGTTTTCTGCTGTGGGGCCTCTTTTGGGTGTGTTTCTGTGCCCCAGCATTGGACTGTAACAGCTCCCCCCACTTCCACCACGACCTGACTACTGTCACAAAACCCTTGGCTGCTTTTTGGGGACTCTTGCTCTCTTTATTCCGTGCTCTGGTGACACTGATATTTTTCTGTGACTTTCTGAAAGTGCTGCCTCAGCCCAAATACACAATTCCAACCGAGGCCTCACAGCGCTGCCCACAGGAGGATAATTACAGCCCATGTAGGAAATCCTGGTGAATACCTCTGAGATGACTCTCTCAAGCAGTTCTGAGCTGTAGTGTTGAGTCCTTTTTAATGTTTTGCCCAGCTGGAACTCGAGATGATTGCTTGGTTTGCTGCTTAGCCACATATTCCAGCTTCCAGTGTTGGGTTTCTTCTTCCAAACTGTAACTCCTCTTGGTTAGTTTCTGATTCCACCTTCTTGGTTTCATGCCATATTTCCAAATTCTCAAACCACCGATGAGTCTCATCCTGTTTTCCAAAATAATTCCAACTCCAGCCAGTGTGATATCATTCACAAACTGTGTAAGTGTTCTCTGCTTCCATGTTGTTAATAAAAATACTGACTGGAAGTGGAACAGAAAAGCAGGACCCACTTGAATTGTGTGTCTTGTTCCACAGCAAACCAGAGAACTGCTTCTTGAGAAGGATTTCTTTGTTGTGACAATCCATATCACGTGGTGATGGTTACATCCAACACTGATACATTAAGGAAAGCTTAAAAACCCCTACAATTAACAAAATTACTCCTCTTACTATTCCTTGCTCATCCACTTTGCTGGTTGCTTGATGAGAGATGTTGGTAGGGTAAAACAAGCTGTTCACACCCATGCTGGTTCTTCTTATGATTCAGAAATGAATTCCCTGGTTCTGACTGGTGGAAGCTGTGCCAAAAAGGCTGTAATTCCTTGGATAATAATATTCTGGTTGATGATTGTAAATTTTCTCCTCTAGGTGTTTTTATTTATCCACAGGATAAGCTCTAAGCTGCATCCGTGCAGTTTCCAGTCTCTGAGGTCGTGTGCAGTGGAAACCCAGGCCAAAATTCTTCTGGAGAGCTTTAATTTGGGGAAAGGAAAGTGCCAGTGGTGTCTTTCACAGTCATTTTCCTGTTAGAGGGAGCAGCAGAGAGTTGTTTGGAGGGGATGCTGTTGCTGAGGAGGAGCCCTCGCTCTGTGACAGCCAGACCCCCTTGGTGGCACAAGGCCACATCAGGAACACCAGTGCCCAGAGCTGGCTCGTCCCTCCAAAATCTCATTTAAGAGCTGGGTTTGGGGTTTTTAGTGACATACATTTCCTCTGATTTTGTAGGAAGAGGAGGAGCAAGAAGAAGGAGGTGAAGGAGCAACAGGGGACCCTAAAAAGGAGAAGAAATCTTTAGATTCAGATGAGAGTGATGAAGATGATGAGGATTATCAGGTACTGCATCTCAGGGCACTTAATGCACCTAATGCTTGGGCTGGGGGGAAGATGCACACTCTGGACTCTGAGCAGGGCCACCTGGAGTGCATTTTTTGTAGAACTACTTTTAGAAGCCAAAAAAATGCTCACTTGACATTTTGCCCCCAGAATGAGAACTGGTGAACGTTTACAAATGAAATACAAAGGCAACAAGATTTTTAAAAAGGCTGAAGGTGCCTTGGTTCATAAATGGCTTTACTGGCTTGTAGTAAAATCTTGCCTTGTGCTTTTGGGGTGCTTTGGAGTGTGTTTGGGGAGTGGGAGAGCTCCTCAAGCTCCCTCTTGTTCTTGACCTGCAGCAAAAGCGCAAAGGAGTGGAGGGGTTGATAGACATAGAGAACCCCAACCGTGTCATTCAGACAACCAAAAAAGTCACTCAGCTGGACCTGGATGGACCCAAGGAGCTCTCACGACGAGAGAGGTGAGTGTTCCCTGCTCACCCTGGAATTTGATGCAGGGAGGTGTTTCCCCTACTCTGAGTCAGTGTTTCAGGGAGGCCCTTAAAAGTGTGTGAGTGCTGCCTAAAGCAGGCACTGAGCAGCAGCAAACTCTGCTCACTGTGCTTCAAAATGTGGCTCCTTAGGATCTTCACAGGAGTTGTCTGTCCTCTGGGAGCAGCTGTGGCTGTCCTGGAGCCAGGCAGCCTACCCTGCTGAGAAACGGATTTAGGCAATTCCTTTCCTAAGCTTTTATGCCAAAAATCAGACCTAACTGAAACCCTGAGATCAGACTGCTGTGAAAGGGATTTATGCCATTCCTTTCCTGAAGTTTTATGCCAAAAATCAGAACAGAAATCCTTTAACCAGAGGTCACTTTGGATCCACTTTCATCTTGCTGCAGGAGGTGCTCTAGTGACAGGCAGCAGCTTCCCAGATTCCAGATATCGTGGTGAAATTTTTATCTGGGCAGATTAATTACCTGAAAACCAAAGTTTAATCTTCTAGTTTCATTTAGCAATGCTGAGGTTTGGAAGGGAAGGTTTAATCTTTTTTTTTATTTGGGATAGATTGCTTCAGCAGAAGGACACCTTTGAGGGTAAGGCAGGGAAAAACATGTCACAGTTCTTGTGATGTGGGATTCATTAATTTCACCTCCTTGTGTGTCTGTGTCCTTACTTAGCTGAAGGAAGGTAGAAATAATCTCTCACCTCACCCCTGTTCAAACCCTGCAAATAGACAGAACCCGTGCTTGAAAACTGGAGAAGGACCCCCAGTTTTGGGGTTTCTCCTGGTTGGAAAGCCCCACTCTGCCTGCTCCTGTGGGCTTGCCTGGATACCCTGGTGACTGGTGTGTTTCCTTTGGGCAGAGAGGAAATAGAGAAGCAAAAGGCAAAAGAAAGATACATGAAAATGCACCTAGCTGGGAAAACAGAGCAAGCCAAGGCAGACCTTGCCCGATTAGCCATCATTCGGAAGCAAAGGGAAGAAGCTGCCAGAAAGAAAGAAGAAGAAAGAAAAGGTTAGAGAATAATTAATAATTTTCTCCTACCTCTCCATGCTGTGGCTGCAGTGCCAAGGGGCACACATCCCTCCTCTGAGCCTGTGTGGTGTTGCTGAGTGTCAACAACTCCCCTCAGCAAAGCCAGGCTCAGCTGTTTCTCTCTCATAAAGTTCTTTATTTATAAACAAGAACTTGGACACTGGAGCAGGGAAAGAGAGAAGGGAATTGCCCTTGATATCCATCTTGTCCCCTGCCTCCCAGGCAATGCTGGCTCCACTTTGGGGGTTTAGCAGGCTCCTTGTGCTTTATCTGCTCTGCACGTGGGGATCTGAACTGCCCAGGGAGTTCCCAGCACTCCTTCCCTTCCTGGCCTTTCCCTGGGAGGTGTGAACCAGCAGTCTGAGCTCAGCTGCTTGGTGGCTTCCACAGAGAAATTTGGGCAGCAGGGTGATTTGTGGAGACCTGCAGAGAGGCCAGGGATAGAAGGGAACAACAAGAGGGGCTGTGCCTCTTACCTCTGAGAAGCTGGTGGGAAGAGTGGGACTTTTTCCATTCCCCAGCTGGCAGGATTCTGATCCCTGGGGCTGCCAGAACTCCCCCAGTCCCTGATGTGCACCACGAAATGATGAAACTCTGTTGTTTTCCTCCCCAGCGAAAGACGAAGCGGCCATGGCGGGTAAAAGACTGCAGTCACTATCCCTTAACAAGTAAGCACAGGCCATGCAAGAGGAGGAAACACCAGGGAACTGTGCCTGGTCCTGCCAGGAGCTCTGCCTTCCATCGCTGCCGCGCAGGGCATCCTGCAGCATTGACCTCACCTCCACCTCCAAGAGACACTGACGATGTGTTTGTCCTCATCCTGGCACAGATTTCCATTTGGGGTTAGGGGCAGCTGCTCTCTGCAGTGCAGAGCTGTGCTGGACAGCAATTCCCTGTAACAGTTTGGAAACATGAATGTTTTTGCTGTTTTAGGATCAAGAACTCGTAGAGGGTGGGAGGGGGGCAGGGTGGGAGGGACCCGTGTGGGAGGGGAGGTGCTTCAAATACTAGATTGCAAGAAAATAGATTGTGGGGTCGTTTAGGGGTGGGGCGTGGGGTGGGGATCTGACTTGGTATGAAATCCCAAAGGATAATGTATCTGAGGAATCCGGTTGGCAAAGAGCCCATCAAATTTTGCTGCAGGGCGTTGCAGTATAAGCTGGGAGCCTGACTTCATGGACATCTGGAGTGCCGTTCCTTCCTGGATTCATCCCTCCTTTCTTGCAGCCAGTCTCCCCTTTCCCTCCTCTTCATTTTCTTTTTCTCCTCCTTATTAGGGATAGTGCCAGTTTTTAACCACATCATCCTTTGTTTAAAGGAGAAAACCAGACAACATTTATTGTGTCAGATCCAGACGGGAAAAAAAAAACAAACAAAAAGAAAAAAAAAAAAACAAAAAAACAACTTGATCAAGTTTAAAAACCACCAAGAGAACTTGTATATTTGGCTGATTAAACTGTAAGTTATCAGAACTGCTGTGGCCTCGTGTGTGTGTGAAGGGCAGAGCTGGGGGGTCCTGGGGGAGGCACAGCTGCACTGGGGGGCTGCTGGTTGTGATGTGGAGCTTGGCTCTGGGGTCAGGAGCTCCCTCAGCCTGAGGGGAAAAGCTTTTCCTGCTGATTCTGATGGATGTCTTGCTCAATCTGTTTACCACGGTGGAGGAAGCAATTACCCTCAGGCCGTGTCTGGCCTGGTGCCCTGTCAGAAGGGCAGTCACCGCACTGTCACCTCCTCTCCGATGTCTCTGGAGGGGAGAAGCTCCAGCCTGCTGTGCCCCAGGGGGTTTGGGGGCCCTGCTGCCAGCCTGTTCAGGGACACCAGTGCTTCCCAGACTTCCCAAAGGCTGGACATCCAGCCCCAGGGCTGGGAGCACTGGAAGTCACTGGGAGAGGGGTTGCAGCTGTGGAGATGAAGGGTGACAAACGGGATTTGTTCCGTGTCACCCTGGTCGTGCCTGGCTGCAGGGACTCGGGCACAAGAGTGTGACACAGGACACAGGACTGTGCCCCAGGGAATGTGGCCGTGAGCTGCTGGCTCAGACCAAGCCAAGATTTGGGACAGGAAATGCTCTCAGGGAGCTGTGGAAGATGAGCAAGTGCTGGCAGGAGAGGTGCCTGTGCTGTCAGCTCCTGGAGGGAGGAGCTGATGTGGGGACAGCCTGCCATGGGACATTTGGGTGATCCTTGGAGCGCAGGGAGGTGGATGGGGCAGGACAGGGGGAGTTTTTGGGCTGATGCTGGGATGGAGCAGGGCAGGAGCCACAGGGGAGAGGGTTGAGGATTGTGAATGCATGGAAATGGGTGGGAAAATCTTCTCCAAGTAACAGCTCCCACTGACAGGGCTGGGGCAGAACTCAAATGTCACTGTCCCTCTGGCAGCCACTCTCCCTTCCCAGGCCATGGGAAGGTGCAGGATTAGCTGGGCAGCCCAAGGTCTGTGAGCTGGCTCCAGGTTTGGGAATTGCCCACCTGACAGCACTTTAGGGAACTCAGAGAATGGGAAACCTGTGCTCCCTGGCCACTTCCATCCTCTGCCCTCCATTTTCCTGAACACCAATCCAGGTTTGAAATGGTGCTGAAGCAGGGAACAGAAAAGTAACATTCCCTTTATCCCCACAATCCCAATTCCCCCTCAGCACTGGTGGCAGAAAGGATGTGACCACCCGTGGCACAGCACTGTGATCTGCCCTGATCACACCTGTGTTTGCACTGAACTTGTTCTAAAAAAGTGCAAAAAACCCTGTTTGGATTTATTCAGGAAAATCCTTTATTTGCTGTTTCTCCAAGCAATGTATGACCAGCATCGGGAAGGATGGTAACAAAAATAGTAAGAAAAATGGTTTTGTTTGTCTGGAAACAGCCACCAGGGCTGGCTGGCAGCGGGGACAGGCACTGGTGGCGTTGTGGCACGGCGTGGGGGTGGCAGAGGGCAGCAGGCAGAGCAGGGACAGCTGGAAGCCGGGATGCCCTTCCCAGGCAGTTCCTTCATTTGATCTTGAGATCCTTCAGCGCCGACTCCAGGCTCTGAAATGAAACAGGAGGGTGTTCAGCAGCTCGTTGCTTCCCAAAGAAACTGGAGATGGTTGGGGAGCTGGAAAGGGGGAACTGGGATGGTTCAGTGCTGGTACTCCCAGCCCGAGGGGTCCACGGGGATTCCTCACCTTGACATCCCAGATGCTCATGCCCCCGTCCATCCCCGTGGTACAGAACTGGGAGCACTTGTCCTTCCCACCAGTCAGCACCGAGATCTGGCTGTGGGTGCAAAGAGGGAGCAGGAATCAGTCCCAGGGCTGAGCCCTTAGGGGTGGGAATGGGGCTGGACCCCTTCCTCTCCCCCACCAGTGCAGGAAGGCACTGGGGATAGACAGGGATGCTTCGGGGTACCCAGGGAGGCTCCAAGGATGCTCCAGGACCGTCCCAGCTTTTGGGACCAGACCTCTCTATCTCCCCTTCCCACATGCAAGGATGCTCTGGGGACACCCTGGGAAACTCAGGGCTATCCAGGGCTATCACAGCTCCCGGTGCTGGAGCCTCAGTCTCTCCCTCCCACTTGCAGGGACACCGAGGGACATTCAGGAGATATCCACGGATGCTCCAGGGCTGCCCAAGCTCCAGGGCTGGACAGCAGCACAGCCAGGGGATGCTCAGGGATCATGAACCCCGAGGTGCCCCCCAGCCCGCACCTGATGCTGTTCTTGTGCAGGGTGTCCAGGGTGGCGTTGGCCGTGTCCGAGCTCGCTTTCTTGTCCAGGTTCTGGAAGCGCTCGCGGGCGGTGAGGCCGCGCTGGGAGCTCTGCTTGGGGACGTCCAGCTTCCCCCCGAAGGTCAGGGCGCCCTGGCTCTCCTCGTAGGTGAACAGCATGGGGCAGCAGTCGTGGCCCTGGGGAACAAACCTGCCCTGCTCAGCACCCCCCGGCCGGCTCCAGCCGCGGCTCCCAGCCCGTGTCCCTGCCCGGACTCACCGCGGCCACCAGGCTGTTCTCGGTGATGAAGGTGACAGCCAGCAGGGGCAGCGTCTCGGTGCACAGGGAGGCAACACTGCCAGGTGTGAAACACGAGCTGAGCTTCAGCCTCAGTGCTGAGACCGGCACGGCTCATCACACGCGTGGAACCCACGAGGGGAGACACCACCTCCTCCACCCGTGGTGATCTGGGGATGTTCCAGGGGTGTCCCAGGTCCTGGGGCTGAGCCCTCTATGTACATCCCACCCATGTACAGGGACGCCCAGGGGATACCCAGGGATGGTCAGAGACACTCCAGGGATGCTCAGGGATACCCCAGGACTGCTCCAGGGCTATTCCCAGCTCCTGAGGCTGAACCCCTCTACCTCCCCCACCCAAGTACAGAGATGCTCAGGGGATACTCAGGGATGGTCAGAGATGTCCAGGGATGCTCCAGGGCTAACCCAGCTCCTGAGGCTGAGCCCTTCCATCTCCCCCACCCATGTGCAGGAACACTCTGGGATTGTTCTTGGCCCGACTCAACCCAGATACCTCCATCCCCGTGTTGGTTTGGGGGTCAAGCCCTGCTGCCACCCCCAGCACAGCCTCCCCCAGTCTCCCTCCCGTCCCCAGCCCTGCTTACGCCATCTTCTTGCCGGCATCGGCGAGGCACAGGGTGCTGTCATGGCTCACCCAGGCCACACGGGAGCCACTGGCTGAGAAGCAGATGCTGTGCACCCACCCACAGCTGCTGCTCGACTCGAACATCAGCTCCCCAAAGGGCATCTTGGAGCCCCAGGGCGTGGGGCTGGGCCGCTCCTCCACCTCCTTGATATAGGCCGAGAAGATCCTGGGAGGGGGAGAGCCTTGCATGTGTCCCTGGATGCAGGATCTGTGCCACCCTCATCCCTGCCCCTTGCCTCAATTGTGTGACTCAGTTTCCCTGGTAGAGCCTGTGGGGTGTCCCCCTACCTGCCATGGGTGCTGTAGCCCTGGGATGGTCCCCAGACCTCCCTGCATCTCCCCTGTGCTCCATTCCCTGCTGGTGAAGCCTGCCCCCCAGCCCATCCTGGGGGATCCCCCTGCATCAGGCCCCCCAATCACCCAGCCCCTGCTCCCCACCTGCACTTGAAGTCACAGGAGCCAGCGGCCAGCAGGACGTTGTTGGGGTGCCAGTCGAGGCTGAGCACCGTCGAGCGGATGGGCTTCTTGATGTGCTTGCAAACCCACCTGTGTGGAGAGGGGGTGGCAGCAGAGGGGCAGCATCACCGTCCCCAGAGCCCCCTGGGATTCTGGGGAGCTGGCTGATGTTGGTCAGGGCTCCAAGTGCACCAGGAGCTGCAGTAAGAGCTTGGGTGTGGGGAGTCCATCCCTCCATTTTACCCTCTGTCTCCACCTCCAGCTCCTCCAGTCTCTTATTTCCCAATCTGTCTCCCATCCATCCATCCATCCATCCATCCATCCATCCATCCATCCCCTCTCCCTTCCCCTCGGGACAGCCCCGCTCAGAGCCTCACCAGTCGTTCTCCTGCTCGAAGTAGCAGATGGAGATGAGGCGGGAGCCGCTGCCCACGGCGAATTTGTTCTCCTTGGGGGACCACTTGACGCAGCGGGCGGCGCGGTTGATGCGCAGGATCACCAGGGTGGGCTTCCAGACGTTGCCCTTGAGGGTCCACACGTAGGCGTTGCGGTCGGTCCCACACGTCACCAGCCGGTTGCTCTCGGGGGCCCAGTCGATGCCTGGAAGGCAGAGGGGGGTGATGGTGGCCCAGGGAGCCTCAGGAATGGCGACGGTGGCACTCAGGGCTGGGGGGTGTCTGAAGGTGTGGTTGTTTTGGGTGGTCTCTGCTCCACAGCTCCTCTTTGCTCCACACCATCCCTTCCCATCCCTCCCACCTCAAAGCATTCCATGTCAACCCGTCCCACTCCATCTCATCCATCCATCTCATTCCACCCCATCCCTTCCCGTGCCTCCTACACCATTCCATTCCATCCCAACCCCATACATCCATCACCCATCCATCCCTCATTCCACCCTACACCTTCCCTTCCCTTCCCTTCCCTTCCCTTCCCTTCCCTCCCAATCCATCTCACCCCATTTTTCCCAATCCATCCCATCCCTTCCCATCCCTCCCTCCCTCCACCTCATCCCTCTCCATCTCTCCCATCCCATCCATCCCACCCTGGCTGCCTTCAGCTGGACACAACCTGCTCCACTCTCCTCCACCCCCGCACACCCCCCGTCCACGGGGTGCCAGCACCACGAGCAGGGCTGGGAGCAGCTCTGGGACACTGCCAGCCACCGTCCGTGTCCCTGTGCCCTCTGCCAGCCGGGACTCACCTGTCACCTGCCCATTGTGCTCCTTCAGCTCGTGGACTTTGCTCCACTTGGCGCCGTCCTTGCGGTAGATGTGAACCTCGTGGTTGTTGGGGCACAGGGCGATCTCTGGGGGTGACAGTGGCCAGGACAAAGCCCTCTCCTGAGCCACAGGCTCTGCAGGGCCAGCCAGCACCCACCCCCCCTCCCTGGGCTCCAGGTCCCCACCAAGCCCCCAGCCCTGCTCCTGCACTGCCCTGGTGCTGCAAATTGTCCCCGTGGGAAGGGAGAACCCCACACCCCACAGTCACCCCTTCCCTACAGTGCTCCCATGGGCTGAGACACGACAGGACGGGAGAGGATGGGATGGAACGGGACGGCTGGGGGTGCACGGCCCCCAAACCAGCCCCATCCCGCCCCGCCTGCCCGGCGCTCCGGCCGCAGCAGAGAAAGCCCTTTTTGTTCGCCCCCATCCCCCGGGCCGCGCTCGGGAAATGCCATCGCCCGTGAGTCACCCGGCTCCGCCGCCTCCCTCCCTCCCTGCCGCTGCCCCGGGGCCGGACGCTGGGCTGGCACCACCGTGCCAGGCTCCGTCCCGGCTCTGGGACCGGGGGACACTGGGATGTGCTGTCCCGGCCCCCAAACCTGCCCGGGGCAGGATCTGCTTCCCCAAACCAGCCCTGCCCCGGCCCGGAGCAGGATCTGCTTCCCCAAACCAGCCCTGCCCCGGCCCCGAGCATCGCCCACCGCGGGGATGCCGGGCCAGGACAGTGCCCGCGATGTCCTCGGGAATCTCGGGGTGCCCAGGCGTACTCACGGGTGCGGTCCTTGTTCCAGGCATGGCAGCTGATGGGCTCCAGCAGGAAGCTGTGGTAGGCCATGGCTCACGGGCTGGGGACAGGGAGAGACCCCCAGGCTGTCAGGACACGCTGCTGTGGCCCCAGGGACGAGACCCCAGCCCCACAGAATGATCCTTCCCAGCGGGATCAGTCCTGTGATGCGGCCCACTGTCGTTACGATATTTTATGAAAATCCTTTTGTTAGGCTTTTCTTCTCCTGAGAAGTTGAGGGGTCTCAGGAATAAAATGTAAATAATAATGATTTGTTATTGTGGAATGTAATAGGCATATTTTTGATTGGTTTTTGTTAGGTGTTTTTACTTAATAACCAATCAAGGATGCAGCTGGCTTGGACTCTCTGGGAGTCACAAGATTTTGTTATTTATTTCATTCTATTCTTGTTTCATCTGCTGATGCATCTTTTTTCTGTTCTTTTAGCATAGTTTTAATATAACATTTTTAATATAATATATGTCATAATAAACCAGCCTTCTGACACATGGAGTCAAGATTTCTCGTCTCTCATCCTTGTCCTAACTGCCCTGAAGACCGCAGACCACCACGTCTCTCCTCAGCCGGGGAGAGGGTTTTCCTGAGATTTTCCAAGCTCAAACTGTCCATTTCCAGGAACTTCTAAACCCTGCTGTCATCCTGCTCCAGCTGGCTGGGCACACGGGGACCCTGGCGTCAGCAGCCCCACGGTCCCACCAGGGGCAGCACCTCCTCTCTCCACCCCAACAGCGCCAGAACCACTCCCTC
Organism: Motacilla alba alba; assembly: GCF_015832195.1. Lineage (NCBI taxonomy): Eukaryota > Metazoa > Chordata > Aves > Passeriformes > Motacillidae > Motacilla > Motacilla alba. The sequence continues at coordinate 13,504,076 of NC_052029.1, read as the reverse complement.
CTTCCTCACCTCTCATTTAGGAAGAGCCAAAACCCCATGGAGGCGCTTCCATCCCATCAGTGCTCGGCCCTCAGGACTGATCCCTGCTCCTGGCTGAACTCCCACCATTCCTGCTGGTCCCCAGCTGCCATGGCATGGAGCAGTTTGCCCCAAAGATCCCCCGGGTGCCGCGGCAGCGTCACAGCCCCTTGGGCATCCCGCTCAGGGAGCTCAGGGATGCAGGGAAACACCTCGCCAGGGCGTGGCTGACGACGGGAATTGCTCACAGCCTGCTCTCGGCTATTTTGGGAGCTCCCTGAACACGTCCCGTTTACTTTGGCAGCTAAAAACGTTACAGGGGAAGGGAAAAAGGCGTCTCTAAGCAAAGCTCCATCCCAGAGCTGGGGAGAAGAAAATCTGAGGAGCTCCATCAGCTGCCTTCTGCGTGTGGAGAAATTCCAGGGCTGATGCAGGACAGCCCTGCTGTCACACAGCCCCTGGCCCAGGAGGCAGCTGCCCTACCCATCCCACCAATCCCCCTGGGATGCGGCACAGGGTGTCCCAAGGAGGGGACAAAGCTGCTGCTGCCACCACGGGCCTCTCCCTCGAGCCCTGAGGATGGAGCAGCACCACGAGGGATAAGGGACGGACAAAACCATCAGCGACAGGGGCATCGCAAGAGATCAGGAGAGGGAAAATGTGTGAAAAGGGGATTTGGCTGAATGGGCACCTGGCTGAAGGGGCTCCCTGCAGGAGAGAGGGGAGGCAGGACACACCGAGCTGCGTTCTGGCTTCAGCACTAAGAAAACAGCAACACTTTTTCTTTTTCCAGGTGGACTGGGAGCTCAGAGGCATAAACCCTCCTCCCTGGGGTCCCTGCTGCTCCCTTGCTGAGTGCCACCCCGAAGGGACGAGCCCAGCCGCCGCGCCAGGGACGGAAGCCTCTGCCAGGCAGGGGAAGAAGGAGTGAGGGCTGCGAGGGCCTGGCCGCTCCCTGCAGCGGGCGGTGTTTTCATTTCCCCTCGGGCCCTTCGGAGCCAGTTCCCCGCTGCTGCCCCGCTGGCTGAGTCCTGCCCCGCCCCGGAGTGACCCACGGGGGCTCGGCCGCCCCTTCCCCGGCTGGGAAGAGCATCAGCAGAGCTGCGGTTACATCCCCTCCCTCCCCCTCCAACCCAGGGGCTCTTGAGGGAGGAAAACGGGAATTTTCCGAAGGCCAGACAGGGCGGGATTGGGAGCTGGAACCGCTCCGTTATCTCCCCGGCCAGTCCAAGCAGTTCGGAAACATCCTCGGAGGAGATAACCAAACCTTGGCAGCGCCCGGCGCCGGGGGCTCCTCCCAGTCCCGGAGGAAGCCGCACACCAGAGGAGCTGCACTTTGGGTTCTTACGAGCCTGGCGGGGTGGCGGGAGGAGGGTTTGTACCCAATGAGGATCCTGCTGGCAGCTGGGACCCCCCGAAACTCTCCCCGGACGCTGTGGTGCACCCCAACACCGACCCCCGGAGCCCCTCTGCTCCCTGCGGCAGCTGAAGGTGTCACCCCCTGCTCCTGCCAGCCAGGCTGGGGACACTCGTCCTCAGAGTGCTGGTGGGGGGTACCCCACGACACCCCCGTCCCAGGGCAAGGAGGGCGGCTCTGACCCTCCTCTTCCTCGCACCGGGCAGCAGCCGATTCCCGAGGAGGGGAGGACAGATTGCGGCAGCTATGTCTCTGCCGGCACCGACCCCGAGGAGACCCCCCAGGAGGACTCTTTCCACCCCCCCAGAGCTGTCAGACCGCCGGCAAGAGGGGAAAAAACCCTCGCAGGGGGCAAGGGGCTGCCTGCACCCCCCTGCCCCCAGCCCGGGGGGACCCCCGAGCCCTGGAGCAGGGTGCGAGCGCCAGGAGCGGTGACAGCCACAGCCCCACGGGACAGCCGCGGGTCCTGGCGGCGGACAGAGCCCGTCCTTACCTTACCTTGCCGGGCAGGGCTCGGTTCCTGGCCGGCGGGGCTCGTTCATGGACTCTGGGCAGTCGACACGAACGGAGCCCGGAGCGAGCGGCGGGAGCTGTGCCTGCCCCGCCAGGCAGCCCGACTTCCCTTTTCCTCTCCGAGCAATGCAACCACTTCCTTACGTGGGCGTTGGGGGAGCGCGGAGCTGCTCTGCGGCCGCCCTGCCCCTGTGCCTGGGGCCCGGCCGCTCCGGCACCGCCGCGCACGGACGGGCCCCGGCCCCGGGATGCTCCCGGCCGCTCGCTGGGACGGGCAACTCGCCCCGGTGCTCCAGGGGAGGAAAGAGCCAGGAGAACAGAAGGGAAGGGTCCCCGCCCGCTCCCTCTGGCAGCGGGTGTTGCTCACCCCGGCCTCCGATGCGTTTGGGAAGGATGGGGACACCCCGGCGCCTGTGCTGGCTCCCACCAGGGAACAGCCGTGCCTGGAGCCCACCCGGGGCGAGACGCCCGAAGGCATCGCCTCCCACGGCCGGGGAGAGCCGCAGGGCCCCGCGGAGCCGGGATCCGGCCGCCCTCGGCAGCAGCTGCTGTTGGTTCCTGCATCCCACAGAGCCCGGTGGGAGCCAGGGCCAGGCTGGCTGCGGTCACCGTGCCTGGATCCCCACGCAGCACACATCCAGCCCTCTGGTGTTACCACCTCCTGCTTCAGAGCAACTAATTTTGATCCCATTCCTGCCTGGATGCACTCATGCCTTCCCTCCCAGGCACAGGATGCACTCACTCACCCCTTCCCTCTCTGCTACACCCCAGATCCCCTGACAGCCAGAAATGAAACTCTCATTATTTTATGTTTAGAAGGGAGAGGAAGTTGTAAAGCCGAGCCTGACTGCCAGGGGAGAAGGTGGGAGACACAAGGAAACCAGAGAAGGATCCAGCTCAGTGATGGAGAGCAGTGGCTGCCACTCAGAGCTACCTTCCACAGTAACAGAGCTGAGAAATGAGCAGGGTGTGAAGCAACTCTGGTTCCAGAGGAAGTGGCATATTTAGTCACTGGGGTTTTTTAAGACACTTCTGCATTCTCAGCACAAATGACAATTTTTAGCTTTGTAAGGCAATGCCATGAGCCAGCTAATCCCCTCAGAGCACAGCGAGGCAGCAACACAGGGAGGAGGAATACACCCTGTGAAGAAAGGTGTGTGCAGATGCCTCCATGAGCTCCTGAGGCTCGGAGCTGAACTGCCAGAGGCACCTGGGGACAAAGATCAGCACAGAGGCCAGACACTGTGCTGACAGTGTCACTGACACTGTCACCTCTGGCTGCAGCTTCCTTTGCCCACCAGTTGATATAAACAGAGGATTTTACAGGTTGAGAGCTCAGCTCTAACAGGACACAGAACCCCAGAACCAGAGGGTGGAAAAAACCTCCAAGTTCATCAAGTCCAAGCTGTGACCAATGCCCACCTTGCCAAGCAGCTCAGAGCACTGAGTGCCACGTCCAGTTGTTCCTTGAACACCTCCAGGGATGGTGATTCCATGGAATCACCACGAAGTTCCACGGACTTACCACAAGATTTGCTTTTAATTTGTCTTCCCCAGACGAGGCTCAGCAGATTTTTGTTTCACTTTCCACACAGAGCTTTCTATCCTGTCCCCCAGGCACTGCCCTGAGAGCAACTACAAATAATTCTGGTCACTCACCTTTGGAAAAATGTCACCCACTGAGCAGACAACAAAAAGACATTCAGGTTAATTTGCTGTTGTTATGGATTGAATGCAATGCAGACAGAATGAAGAGAAGTAGGATAAAATCATTCATCCTCCAAAATGGTCACCTCAAGGGAAAAATTCTTCTGGAAGAAGCTCATCTGAATCTTCACATCCAGATCACCAGAACTCCAGGTCTGTCAACTTTAGAACCTTTCAGTTAAGATGAACTTCTCCTGTTTTAAGGCCATAAAATATCAGTGCAGGGTTTTCCCCACTCTGTCTCTCTCCCAATTTCCTTAACATCCCTCTTTTAATCAACAAGCATCAAAACAAAGAATCAGTTTTTCTCTTTTTTATTATTATTATTATTATTATTTCTAGCAGACAATTTACATAAAATTCCCCTTTTAAGTTAGTGATTCATAACTTCCTGCAATAAACTACTTAAGGAGCAGCTTTGGTAAAGAATGGAATGAAACAACCAACCAAAAAAAAAAAAAAAAAAAAGAACAATCACAGCTGATTTTGAAACCAACACAATTCACCAAATTTAGATTCAAAAGAAAATCTGCCAAGCTGTATTTTCTCAGTGTTTCCAAATATTTCACCTTCCTCCTCCCTTTTCAGGTTTGTGCAGATGTGGGAGCTGCATTCTGTCAAGCAGTTTGTCCTGCTAGATCATGGAAATCCATCTTTACATGATTCGTAGCCCTTGGATGGAGGACTCTAAAGTCTTGAAGGAGAGAAAAAAAAAATCTTAATTACAATCTGCTGCTCTAGCTTGGGCTAAATAATTCAGTGTAAATGCTAAAAACCATGAATATTTGAAATTAGACTCAGTCACAGAATCCCAGAATGGTTTGGGTTGGAAGGGACCTTAAAGCTCATTTCATTCCAGCCTCTGCCATGGCAGGGACACCTTCCACTGTCCCAGCTTGCTCCAAACCCTGTCCAACCTGGCCCTGGATATTTCCACGGATCCAGGGGCAGCCACAGCTTCTCTGGGCACCCTGTGCCAGGGCCTCCCCACCCTTACAGGGAAGAATTTCTTCTTTAGGTAAAGGATTTCTTCCTAATGCAAGAGCCAGAGACCACAACAGTCATTCCTTTCAAAATCAGGCCTGCACAGGCCAATGATACACACCTAAAACTGCACTAAAGCAGCTCAGAGATCCCCTCAACTCCATGTTTGACCCCTGTCCCCACCAGAGCACTCCGGCACCACAGAACAGACAATCTATTCTTTCCCTAGATCAAATCCCATATCCCAGTTTTGGGAAGACCAACAGGGACCTCTGTTGGCCAGGCCTGAGCAAAGCAGGCTTGGACATTAAAACGTCCTTTTAGGATTTTCAATATTGTATTTTGCAGCTGTCAGAGACAACTTCTTACTCCTTGGGTAAGTTAATTCTAAAAGGACAGGACCACATTCTGCAGCAGGACAATGAGCAGAGCCCCATGGGATGGGAGAAGGAAGAGGCAGGGGGTTGTGTTGTACTAATTGTTCCAGCCCAACTGTGGCTTAGGTTGGAGAATGAAAGAATTAAGGGACATTAAGTAATTCTATTAAAAAATTAATCTGTATTATCACCATCTGCTTCACAAACTGCATCTGCATTTATGTAGATTCCTGGATCAGTTTTTCTTATGGACTTCACTAATGGTTTTGAGTATTCCAGTCTGGATTTCCTGCTGCTGCTAAAACCCGGCTTGGGGCTGAGCCCAAGGAGTTGATACTAGAGATTAAAAGAAAAAAAAATCCCCCCAGCCCAGCTAATTCACATAAACATGGTAGTAAAAGCACATTTTCACCTTAAAATCCCAGATGGTCATTGCTCCATCGATGCCAGTGGTGCAGAATTTCCGACAATCCCGTTTGTCTATCTCATAAATAGACACTTGGCTGCAAACAGACAGTGAGAGCTCCAACAGCCATTCCAGAGAGCCAGAAAACTGGGGAATTTGGGTTGAATTCTACTCCTACTCTTTGGATGGAGACATGACTATACCAGAGCCTACACTAGATTCTTGGTAGAATGCCTCAGAAAAATAAGCCAAGAAAAAGATGCTGAAAGCTCTTTAATGGCTTGGTGAGACATTTTCCTTGAATAAAGAGAAATTGCTCAACATCCCTGGGGATCACATCATTTTTTTAATGCAAAGATATTTTACCCGATTAACCTGAATGAATCCTTTTGATTAACAGAATTGTGGAATGGTTTGGGGTGGAAGGGACATGAAGACTCATCCAGCTCCACTCCCTGCTATGGGCAGGGACACTTTCCACTATTTCAGGTTGCTCCAACCTGGCCTTGAAAGCCTCCAGGGATGGGGCAGCCACAGCTTCTCTGGGCAACCTGTGCCAGGGCCTCTCCACCCTCACAGGGAAGAATTTTTCTGTAGGTTTAACCTAAATTTCCACCCCTTTCAGTTTGAAAACAGTGATACATAATAAATAAATAGACACGGCAGTAACGTCTGAAGTAGGAAGCTGGGATGTGAATTTCAGGTGGATTTTGCTGACTGGATTTTGCACAGTGCCACCAGCCTCTTGGGAACTACCCACGTATTTGATAAGATAAGCTGTGTCCAAGGTACACAACACATTAACCACGAGCAAACAGCTGTGGCCATGTCAACGATTAACCAGCACCCACGTAAATCCCAGAAACAGAGAGCTGCTGGGGAAAAACCACAAGGGACACCAGCTACACCCTTCTGGTACAGCAAACCTAAGGGTACCCTGCACGGAGAACATTCCCTGCCCTGCTGCTGCAGCAGGACACTCACGTTATACTGTTTTGGTGCAGGGTCTCCAGGGTGGTGTTGCGGTCCTCCGTGGTGGCTCTTTTATCCATGTTGCGGAAGCGCTCCATGGCGGAGATGTTGCGCTGGATGCTCTGTTTGGGAATGTCGAGTTTGGAAACGAAGCTCAGCAAGCCACGCTCGTCACAGTTGAAGAGCATCGGGCAGCAGTCGTGGCCCTGCAAGCAAACAGCCGTCAGGAAACGCCACCTCAGCATCCCCACCCTGCCTTCCAACACGCAAACGCCGGCACCAGGGCACGGCCTGCTCGGTGTTATTATCAACTGTGCAAAACACGGGGTTTGCTCCCCCTCCAAAACACAAAGCCCTGCAAGGAGGAAATAGCAGACACTTACAGCTGCCACCACGCTGTTCTCGGAGACAAAGGACACGCTCAGGAGTGGGAGGAACTCTGTTTTCAGCTGCGAAACCCTGGGCACAAGGACATGTGTTAGAGGGATTCACTGAAACCTCTCATTTTCGGCTCTAACAAAAAACAGGCATCGTTCCCATGCAAGGATTGTTGGAAAAGTCAAGGTAGCTCGGATGCCCTGTGGTGACAACAGAAGGCTGTAATTTGTAATAAAAAGTTTCAGCCTAATGAAAGTGTGCTGGAAGATTCATAACGAAGCCAAGTATTCCAGGTGAAAGGCTAACATTACCAAAATTGTGTGTAAACAGGGGCAAGAGTTTAAAAGGAATAACCCCAAAAATGTCTGTTTTGATGAAGATATTAATTTCATTTGAATATAAAAAATGCTTGAAATTTTGATGCTTGACATCTTTGCAGAGGGAAAAAGCCTTGATGTGCAGTTAAGTCAACTTTTGTGATTTAATGACAAATAAAGAGAATTCTTAAACACTTTATAATGAATTATATTTCCTGCCAGGTACTTATACAACTGTATTGATCAGAACCACAATTCAAAATTAATCCCAGCAATATCTGGATGACCCCAGAGATTTCTGCTACCCAAACACATGGAGAATCTCATCCTTCCTGGCTGGAAAGCCAAGGACACTGCAAAGTTATGCAGATCAAGAGGAGGAGCAGAAGGAGCAATTGTTAGTAAAATATTTTGTCGGATTGGAAGGTGGAATTTGAAACCTTGCATCAGCAGCATCTTAAGGACAGATGTTGAAATTAATATTTCATGAACGTATTTTCCAGATTCTGGTTAGAGATGTGGTCTTAGTGCTGCAGCGAGCATGTTTCTGGATTCTCTTTGAATTGGGAATATTGTCTGGAATATGTTGTATTGCAAATATTGTTTTGCAAAAGGGAATATTGTTTCCCTGGTTACTCAGTAGAAGATACCTTTTTTCATAAATGCCTCTTTTCCCCCCCTCAAAATAAATTTGCTATACCCTCACCAAAGGATTCTTCAAAGAACTTAAATTATATACTCTAAAATTCACAGAAACAAACCTTATTTATAGAATATTTATATAAGCCTCAAAGAGACCTGAAGCCTACAGTAAAACAGGCAACAGAGACACGAGCTTGCAAGCCCAATATCCCACATGGAACCACGGAATCCTTAAGGCTGGAAAAGACCTTTAGGATCCTCAGGCTCACACCAGCAGCAAGGGGATACTCACATCATGTTTTTGGAGGCATCAGCCACTGACACGGTGCTGTCGTGGCTGACCCAGGCCAGGCGGTTGCCGCTGGCGGAGAAGCTCACGCTGTGCACCCACCCTCCGCTGCCTGCGCCCCCAAATTCCGACATCAGCTGCCCAAAAGGCATCTTGGAGCCCCAGGGTGTGCTGGCTGGCTTTTCATCCACTTCCTTAATGTAAGCAGAGAACACCCTGCAAATAAAAAGATTTTGGGGTGAACAAGGAGAGAACAAAGCTCCTGGGAGCATGGGGTGCGTTTCATGTCGGAAGGAGAGAGATTCTGGTTCTGATTCTCCCAAAATGAAATATTTTGGTTCTTGGAACAAGCCTGGAAGCAGCAGCGTGCAGAGAGAAAGCAGCAGGACAAAGGGGGTAAAGCACACAGGTTTCTTATGAATGCTGCTCTTGTAGCCCTCTCCCTTTTTTTCCAGAAGGTGGCACAAAAATACACGTTGTCAGTGCACTTCTCCCCGTGCCAAGATTTCCCTTTCATCCTTTTGCGGTGCTAACAGCTCTCCAGAGTCAAGCCTTCAGTTAGAGAAAACCCAGGAATGGCACTGTATAATTAGAAGCTAATACAAACACCTACAAAATTACCCACTTTTTAAGAACATTCCCGTTTTAGCAGGATTTCAAAGAAAGAAATGTGATGTTCTAATGCCAGCAAAGGAGCTCTGAGCCACCTTCTTCCGGCTCATTATGGCAAAAATGCCTTGAAAACCTGAAATACTGCAATGTTTTTATAGATTTTTTTTTCCCCCAGCACTACAGTTTTTAAGGTATGTTTAAATAGAAAGCCTCCCCCTTTCATCAAATTCCTTCTGCATGATTCAGACATGCCACAATATGGTGTTCTTGACTGTTACCATGGAATTTAATGGGACGTCACAACCATAGGATTTGAGTCCATTGAACAGGAGGAGCAAGGCAGCTACACCGTGCTACTACCAGAGGGAAAAAAAATCAGTGTAAATGAGAAACTATAATCAAATATTCATGGTTGCAGTCACACACAAACAAGAATTATTTTATAGTGAGTTTAAAGAAATGTAGCCTCCCCTTCCCTGTTTTTTGTATCTTTTGTATGTGTGGGGTAAGCACCTCCAAAGGCACCTATATTCAGCTTATTTCAATAAAGCTGCTCATATGGAGTGAGAAGGGTTTAACTGCAGCTATATTAGGTACAGATTTTCAGGGAATTAAGTATGGATATATATTTGGCTCTATTAGTTTAAATATAATCTAATGATAATCCCTTAAAAATCTGAATTTTATAGAGCCACCTAAAAGGATGGTGTTTTAATGTATGGAAGTAGGACAAGATGTTTAAAGCAAAAGCCTTTGACACAAGGCAGGAAAATCATACCTAAGTAGGGAAGACCTTGAATTCAACTGTTACTTAGAAATATAAGAAGTCTTCCCCCTTATTAAAGTCTCCCTGTCTTTTAAAACCAAAATCACCTCAGCTTGAAGACCCCAGCCTTCAAAGAATGTTGGGAAATTACTTTCATTCCCTCAGCAAGAACATAAAATCATACTTATGTGGCACTGGTAGCTACAGATACATATGTATTTCAGATAAATACAAGGGGAGCTCATTTATCTTGGCCAAGCACCAAAAATCTCTGCTGAATACCCAGCAATTTGCAGCCTCCTGCCCTCCACTCCTTCCCCAAAATGTTTCCTACTTAGCAGCTTATTACATGGCAGTGGCTCTGGCAGATCCATTTCCTAATTTCCATCAGAACGGGTGCACACGTCAGGTATCTTTATTTTTTTTTAATATGGAACTGAAGGGAGAACTGGGATTCTAGAGATCTGTACTCCTAATTTACAAAAGATAATAGTTTTTCATGGTTTTGGGGAAGAAACAGAATCCTAGAATGCCAGAATGGTTAGGGTTGGACACACACACATTTCAGGTGACCTATATCAAAATCCTGAGATCCTTTATGAAACCAAATTTAAAAACTCCCACATGTGAAAAGTACCTGCTTCTGTTTCACATCACCTACTCTGTGACAGTAAGTGAATACATACAGTTTATCTAATTTAAACTGTAAATAAGGCAGGAAAGAGGAGACAACATTCCCCTCTCTTTCCCAGCTTCCATTTAACATCTCTCCTTACATGAAAAGGTATCAAAGGATGGGGTTTAGATGTGAGGATTTCATTCTGAAATAAGGAATGCAATAGTCAGTCTCACCTCCCCCTCCCACTCCTCCTTAGTCATTTTTAGTACACACTTTGAAGCTTAAAAATTGCCCTATTACATAAAGAATTTGAGAAAAGAAGCTTTCATTATCATTCGAGGTACAAGTGAATGTGGATTCAAGTCAGGCCCTGCAGACTCCCCGTGCAGAGTTCCCTGCAGTGACCCCAATCACTCAGCACAGAGCAGTTTGCAGGGCCCATCCCTCACACTGTAACTTCACCATCAGTTGCAAAGTCTCCCCCATCCATCTCTCACACCAATCTGCCTTTAACAGCCTTTTTTTTTTTTTTATGGTCTTCAAAAATCTCTTCTATTGTGTTGAGTTGCAGGTGGATCAATTCCTTGATTCTGCTCCCCACAGGCAAAGGGGAGGAAACAAGGAACTCAGAGAAAAAAGATGGGATAACACCTTTGGAAATGGCCAGTTACTCTGAATTTTGGAACTGCACCGTTAGGGTATTGTTTTTTCAACTCTAACTAGCAGTGCTGGTGTTCTGCAAGGTAACACCTGATAACCCAGCTTCAGCCTAATGGCCAGCTCTGAGCCTAAACGCTGTGTAATGCTGGGAAGGAAGCCAGCAATCCCCCAAATTCAGGGGTGTCCCTCTGCAGATCCATGCTGGCTGTGCAAAGTCAGGACACAGCAGCACCCAAGCCAAGGTTTCCCAAGCTGGATATTTTATTTTGGTACCAACAGCAGTACACAATGAGCCACCTTTTATTCTAAAAGCCAGTGCAATTACCTGATGAATGTGCTCAAGCTACTGATTTGATCCAGTAACCCAATCTGTAGATAAATGTTTTCGTCTCTCTCACCTGCACTTGAAGTCACAGGACCCTGCAGCCAGCAGGACATTGTTGGGGTGCCAGTCCAGGCTGAGGACAGTGGAACGAATGGGCTTTTTAATGTGTTTGCTCACCCACCTAAAACAAAACCAAACCAAAATAAGACATAAAATTTATGTGAGCGTATTTTACCTGATTCCCACAAATCCATGAAGCACTCCTCAAAAAGATTCCTCCCTGTCAATGACTAAACACATCCTTTTTGGAAAAAAACTTCATGTCAAATCTTTCTCATTCTCTTGTGCAATCTGTGAACTTTATGGTTAGCTTAATTAAACTTTCAAATATTATGAACAAACTCAGTAAATATGCATCTCCTCAGTTAAGTCCTATTCCCCTTCAAGCTGATTTTTATGATGCATCAGATGGAACTCCTTGATGGGAATTTCGCACAGGAATCACCAGGTCTCTTCCCCCCAGGGAACACGAGGTCAGCTGGGACTGTGACACTGAGCTAAGCAGCACTATTTCCATGGATCACCAAGCACAAGTCCTTCCAACAAATTTTATAACCACATCTCTTGCCTATTGACTTTTCTACTGTTTAAAAATACAATAACTATAAAACACAACAAGAAAATGGGGGGACTGCCAATGACCCAAGCAGTGCATTCATCTCAATTATCTGCAGTGCAGTGCAAAGTGGTCCTGCTGCTGAGTTCATCAATAGTGCCCTAAATATGTCTCAGCAGATTTGGTTTATCTGAACTATTTACAAACTAGTAATGAAATCTATTATTCACTTGATGGCCTTTGGGATGATGGTGCTTTTTCTTTGATTTAACTTCCATCAAGCGCAAGTTTTAAGGCTCACAATTTACAAATTATATTCCTTTAGCATATGGAGTCTTGATTCTTTTGCAGACAAGTGAGGCAGAGAAAAAATATTGATAAGTGAACATGCTGGAAAGCATACAAGTCCAAAATAATCTTTAAAATGTATTTTGCAGATGGTGCCATTGTTTTTCATCCCCCCATGGCAGACTGCACAGAGGACACCTGTGCTTTTGTGCCTGTTTATGCAACCCAAAGTAAGAGATACCCCCCACGCTGATTTCAGCTACAGATGATACAGCAACTGTAGCTCCAACACGTGCAGCTACAAAGGGAAAAGATCAGAAGCGTTAAGTTTAGATGCTAAAATGAGAAAAATGTTAATGGTGGAAATATCTTTGTGAAATTCCTATGTGAAATCTATAAACTGTGGTAAAAGTGACAAAATGCAGAATAGGTCTATGACAAGCTCAAACATATTCTAACAGATCACCCTGGAGATGTGACAGAATGACAAGAAGTGGCCCAAAATAAGAGATACAGAAGAAAGACTCCAGTGAAGATTTCTTCATTCACTCTGGCACAAAGAAGGGAAAGGAAATATTTATCTTCTTTCAACCACAGAGTTGTAGTAATGAAATCTTTACTCTGCAGAAATTCTTGCACTTTCAGAAAAGCAACATATGTTTATGGCAGTCAGGCAGAACACATCCACGCCAACTTGTACTGGCTGAAAATAGACAAAGGCCTTTAGGTGCTACAGCAGAGCAAAGAATAGAGATAACCTTCTTCCCCAAATGTTAAAGTCCACAAAAGAACTGATGAGGCCATCCCTCAGCACCTCCTGAATATTTTAGGAATTAGTAAAATAGTAACCCAGTTACCCAGCATTAATTATAACTAATAACTAAATAACTAATAATAGTAACCCAGTTACCAGCATTAAACAACTCCAGCTTTCCCATGCTGGCCTTCAAGACACAAAACCAGCTCACCAGTCATTTTCAGACTCAAAGTAGCACACAGATATGAGTCGAGCCCCACTGCCCACAGCAAACTTGTTCTCCAAGGGAGACCACTTGACGAAGGTGGCGGCACGGTTGATCCTGAGGATGACGAGGGTGGGTTTCCACACGCCGTCCTTCTGGCTCCACACGTAGGCGTTGCGGTCGGCGCCGCACGTCACGATGCGGTCGCTTTTGGGAGCCCAGTCAATACCTGCCAGGGAAGGGGTCACAGGAATTCATCTTCCCCTTCGTGTTAAGGCAAAACAGAGATCACCTCACAAGCCCTCTGTCACGGAATCCCAGAATGATTTAGGGTGGAAAGGACCTTAAAGATCGTCCAGTTCCAACTTTGTGCCAACGTCCATTCACTGGCCCAGGTTGCTCCAAGCCCCATCCACTTGGACACTTCCTTGGACGCTCCCAGGGATTCAGGGGCAGCCTCAGCTTCTCCAGGCAATCTGAGTCAGGGCCTCACCGCCCTCACAGGGAAGACTTTTGCCATATCTAACCTAAATTTCCCCTCTTTCAGTCTGAAGCCATTTCTCCTTGCCCTGTCACTGCAGTTCCTGATGAACTGATCGCTGACACAGTTATTCCTGTTCTGTGATTCCCTTTCATCTCTTATTCTCCAGGAGCTACTTCAAGCTGTTAGGGATACTTGTTTCTCCCTCCAGCTTTCATCAAAACTGCAGATCCCAAATTCCCAGATCCTGAGGAAGCTCCGAGGGCTGGCCAACAGGTGGAGCTCTGCAGACTGGCCAAGGCCTGTCCACTAGCACCCTCCAAACCCCTGACTTGTGCAAGATCCCTCTCAACAGCTGAAACTCAGCAATTCTAAAACTGCACAACCTCTAACAACGTTTTGTGCTTGCTGCCAGACTGCAGCCATGATCTAAAGTTTCGATAACAGGGCTTTTTGGTTAGCTGTTATCAATCTTTATGCACTGACACAATGCTTACATTTTTTTCCATGCCTATTTAAGCTGTGACACAAGAAAGGTTTACCAAGAAAAAAAATAACAAATTCAAACAATAAAAAAAACCCCTTTGATAAAGCTGCCATTGTTTCTTCCCCCTCCTAGGCAATGAAGGATGTTCCCAACTGGAAAGTCTTATGGGAACATTATTTTTCATCTTTTCTCTACCATCCTTTGGGATGCTGTCCTCAACTCTCCCACCACAAATTATGTATCAGTGGTTTTCCATTACTACATGCAGTATTAAAAATCTCTCTTAAGCTCACAATCTGAAAGGGAGATAAAAGCTGTGGAAAGAATTTGCACTAATGTTACCATATGATACTGTTTACTTCAAAATAGGTTTATGTTTAAAAAGTGAAAAGGTTTATAGTCTGAAACTACAGTTACAGGAGTTCTAGCACTGTCTTTGAAAGAGGGACCATCCTGTCTCTCTTTCCTTCTCCTGCCCACCACCTCCTCTCACCAGCCCTGGTGCTGTTCTGACTCAGGGATGTTCAGATTTTTAGCTCAGCAGAAAACAAGCTCTTCCTGTGAGTGAGCAGAGGCAGCTCACCACAAACTTGAGTCACAAGAAGGACCTTGTCCCCTGTCATCAGGAGCTGCAGTGGCAGCAGCTGACTCACTCCTGGCAGGGGTTACAAGCAGTTGGCTCTCCTGTGTGTAACCACAGCTTAACTCCACTCTTTACAACCACCACAGCGTTTTGTACTCCAAAGGTAACCACTGTGCAGGAAAGCAGGGAGAGTTCTTCTCCCAGGTCATGAATATTTGGACTCTAACACTAACAGGTACAAGTAGAATGTCTTCATGGGGACACAATTTGTAAATGCAGCCCAAGTGACTCTTCACAAAGAAGCAGGGATAGCTGCACTCTTGGGCAGCAAGAATTGGAAAAATTGAATAAAGTTCCTGCAAAATGCTGTTGGATTGATACTTCTGCCCATTAGTGAGCTGAGAAAAGAATTTGCTGCTTTGGGCATGTGGTTGTATTAATTATTTTCATTTCCTTAAGAGAATAAAGCCCTTTTAAAAGTATCACTATAAAAAAAAAAACCAAAAAAACAAAACCAACCCAGTAATATAAAAGACTGCCACAGAATAATCACATTTCTTAAAATAACACCTTGCGACTCAGTGTGGCAGCTCTTCTTAATTTCCATTGTGGATGAACAGGGCCTGCAATAAATGTGCTCACTGATGGTCCAAGTCCAGGACTGACCACTTCATATGTTTGTACAGTCCTTAAAAAGGGTAGTTATTGTTGTTGCAAACCACAAAGCAATTCTACAGTCGTATACTTGATGAAACTGTAGTACTAGCACTTGAAAGGGAACAGAATGCATCACTGTGACACAAGCAGATTACTTCAGCAGGCTGAAAATGTGTTCTCATTATGTCATTAGGGATGAAAAATAAGCCATAGATAAGAAAAAATGGCTCAGTAACTCCACTGAAATGTCTGGAAATGAGATAGGGCTTTTCTTCCTAACATTCACTGCATGCAGTTCAGAAAACTGCTGCAAGGCTCTGTCTAAGTGGGAATGCCAACCTATAAAAAGATCTATTTACTCAACACTTGCAGATTTCCTGTTCAGAATCTCAGCTGGGGAAAACAGGAGGGGTTGGGAAACTTCGCGTGAGGCTCAGCACAATCTCACCTGTAATGTGCCCATTGTGCTCCTTCAGCTCGTGAGCCTTCACCCACTGGTTCCCACTCTTCTTGTAGATGTGCACTTCATGGTTATTAGGGCTAATGGCAATCTCTTGAAAGAAGAAATAAAACAATCCAATTGTACAGAAGGTTTTTCAATAGCAAATGCTAGATTTGGAAAGACTTTTCCCATCTAAAACCTCTATTTACAAATTTGAGAGCATCGCATGGGCTTTGTTAATGAAGGGCCAAAATCCCTGGAAAATCTCCAATAATTATGGACAAAGAATCATGGAATGGTTTGGGCTGGAAGGCATCTTTAAGATCATCCAGTTCCAACCCCCTGCCATGGACAGGGACACCTTCCACTATCCCAAGTTGCTCCAAGCACCATCCATCCTAGCCTCGGGCACTTCCAGGTACAGCTCCCCTGGGAATCTGTGCCAGGGCCTCCCCACCCTCCCAGGGAAGAATTTCTTCCCAAAATCCCACCTAACCCTGCCCTCTGGCAGTTTGATATTGGTGCACATACCAGGGTCATGAGTACTCTGCACAGGAAGACAACACATTTGGAACACAACAATCCACATTATATAGAAAACTTGGCCAAGAGGCAAAGCTTTGTGGAACACCAGGAAGACTCAATTGCCTCCTATGCCAGAGTTCCAGCAGCAGGCTTAGAAAAGCTCAGATTTGGAACACTTGTGCTTTTTTTGCATCAGAAGTAGAACATTTAACATGTAGAATTATATATCTGATCACACCTTCCATAAATGTGACCCAGAACACCAGCACATCAAAAACTGACAGCAGAAAGAAAACAGCAATTGAAAAAAAGATGAATTAAAAATGAAAATGAACTTATGACTTACGAGTACGGTCTCTGTTCCAGGCATGGCAGGTGATTGGCTCCAGCAGGAACTGGTGCAGAGACATTCCGAGTTAAAGAGATTCCTATGTTGTAAAAAGTGAAAAGGCTGAAAGGTGTAAAATCGAAAACAAAACGCTTCAAAATGAGAGAATTAATAAAACAAAGCTAATCTTCAACATTTACCAAGCACCGTTCAGCGCAGTGTTACAATTTATTTACAGATCACAAGGTAATAAATATGCTAAGGCTGCTCAAGAGCTGCCTGTGTCACACCCCCAGATATTTCCAGTGGGATGATGGATTTGCATTGTCCTGCTAATTAGCTAATTGCAGTTGCCCTAAAAGCCAGATACACTTGCTTCTTTGTGCATCCTCACAGACAAGAGAGCAGGTCCTCAGGAAATCTAATAAACCTAATAATTTTACTATGGAAATAGAACAATTAGAAAAATAAATATCTAGGGCAAAGGTCAGTGAACTGATTCTAAAGCCTGACTTGTATCCAGGCTCACAGGCAGAGCTACAACAAAATCTTTTCTTCAGGAAGTCAAACTGCTGATGCACTATTTGATATTATATATTATTTATATATTATAGATATAATTTATATTGTATATTAATATATCTGCTGATATATTATTTGATAAAACCATTTTTACGCATCCTAGGGAAAAACTACTAAGACTACTAATTAGTTAATTAGTAATTTCTTCAAATTAATTCTAGCACTGAACTATTTGATAATCAGGCTTTTGCCCCATTAAACTCAAACACTAAAACAAGCTGAATCGTTATAGTTTGTGAGTATTTTGTTTAAAAAAGGCTAAACACCTACTTTTTTCTTTTAACTGATGGCTGTCACAAGAGACAGTGCTGAAAATCTGTAACTGGGGGCACATCCATCCACAGACACAAAGTTGTTTAAAATGTTTTTATTATATTACCTTCCACCCATTTATGCTGCCTTTGGTGAATACAGGACATGGAGTAGTTTATTTTTGAAATGAAAATATTTTAGACATTAAAGTACTTTAGATACCAAAATATTTCAGGTATTAAAATACAGTATTCTATGTGCTGTATTAACCAGAGCAGCATGAATGGATGGAATAGAACACCACAAAAACTCAAGGTCACCTGTAATAATCAAAATGTGCACAGCTCAATATATCCAACCTGGACTAGCCAATTCCTTTGGTATCTTCCACTAATTTTCACAGCAATTTATCACTGATGGATCAAAGGATTTTTACCCCCACAGATCCCTCTTAAAAGAACGATCTCCGTGATGTCATTCCAAGACACCCACACCCATTACAGCCTGGAATTACAACATACCCAAGTATGGCCATGTTAGCAGAGGGTGGAGACTTCAGGACAAGGTAGGAATTTGGAAGCAAACAGGAAATGAATGGCAATCCAACAGAAACTTGGGAGTGAAAGAAGGACGAGTACGCTCTTAGGGAGCCTCAGGAGTTACTATCACACCACCAGTTTAACAAATGCCTTGAGAGTGCTGGGTCTTGGAGCAGAGGTGAGGCAGTATTTCACCAATGCAAGTAACTGGAGAGACTTTTGATTTTATTTAAGGAAATCGAGCACTGTTATTCTAAAAATATGCAAATTACGGGTGCATTTCAAATGTACTTGAAATACAACTGTTAACAATATGAGCTTTTAGTCCAGCTCATAATTTTAACCAGCACGATTTTCACAGTTCTTATAAAAATCACATTCCACCAATCAAATTAAGTATTAAATACACACAGTCCCAGGCAAAATAATGAATTATTTTTTGTTCATGTGAAAATGTTGCTATAGTCTGGGTTACCTCTGCCCTTGGACATCCATCATCTGAGATTCCACGTGTGGAAGCAAAACACAACTGCAAAGTGCTTTTTCCAGGATCTTGCTTTAGCTCCTGCCAACATTCAGTAGCAGCACATTTCCATATACAGGAAAAGTTCAAGAGCTGTTCCACCAACAAGGAATGCTCAGCCTTTGCTACTCTTTCCGAAATAAAATGTAAAAATATCCAGTCTCCTCTCCCCAAGGACCGCAGCTATTTTGAAACACTTTCTAGCACAACTGTAGTATTTTATTCACAGATTGGCATTACATATAAAATATGGTCCCACCCTAACTCTTAGTTCAGGTATTTTTACTCAGCTGCTCCCAAAACCTGCCCAAAGGTGTTTGATCCATTCCTTCCCATTGACTGAATTACCTGAGCTCCACAACTGGTTACAAGAGACTTTTTCCCAATTTGGTTTGGTTACAAACCCATAAAACACAACAATGATGATAACCTCAAAAAGCAGTGCTGTTTCTGTCTCCTTATAGATACAGGGCTATGTTCTTTGGGAAGATAAAGCTTAAAGAAGTTTTCCAGTGATATTTAATCCTTACTAATAGACAGACAAGATTCAGCTCATATTTCAGTAGGGGAAAATGCTGCTGGTTTTATAATTCTTAACAAATCAATAACCTCAACGCCTTCCCGTCATCCAGCCCCAGAATCTTACATGGGGAAGACACTGGTGTGACTTTGTTACCAAGTACTTAATGCAGCTCTCCCTGAGTTTTATTTCAAATGGAAAGCAGCTGACTTTAAATTTCAAAAAAATATTTTTAAATGGAGGGGAAAAAAAAGGGAAATCTTGCACTTTCGTAGAGCAGTTCTTTCAGTACAAGGCCTGAAAGGATCGAGGCTGGGATGCGCAGCACTCAGCTGCTGTCACCTCTTCCGGGGTGAGAAATATGTGGTGAATGGTACTTGCCCATTCCTGGACAAGCAGCCAGGCCAGGATCCGGACTCAGAAGTGGAGAGGGAATGTGTGCGTGTGACAGCGAGAAAGGGATCTTTGTGATCCTTTCCCATCCTCAGAGCACCTACACCACCTCCAAACACCTGGGAGCCAAGCACCTGCGAGGAAGGACAGCCTGCCAGCACTGTCACTCCCTCCCAAGTCACTCAGCGCGCATTTCCCAGGGGGGTGGCTCATCCCGGGCACCTCCAGACACGAGACACCGTTAGCAGGACAAATCCGCCGCGATGGGCACGGATTGCGAGCTGGGCCCTGCCAGCACAGGGCACGGCGGGGGCCGTGGGGGGAACAGCGGGGAATACGGGGGGGCACAACGGGGGAAAACAGGGCACTTCCTCAGCCTCGCCTCTCCCCGGCCCCTCAGGGCGAAGCGGCGAGCGGTGCCCACCGCCTCACCCTGAGCGCGGCGCCCCCAGCCCCTCGGGGCAGCGATGCTGCGCTGCCTCCCCTCCGCGCTCCCCTCACGCCGGCGGGCCCGCAGGCTCCCCCCGCTCGCCGCCCATCGCTGCCGCGGCCGGGACTCACCTGAGGCGGCGGGGGCGGAGCGGGGCTCGCGGACTCTGGGCAGTCAACGCGACTCCGCTCCGGCGGCGGGAGAGGCCGAGCGGGCCCGGCTCTGACACGGGCGGCAGGAAACGCGCTGGGCGCAGGCGCCGCCGCCCTCCCCTCACAAAGGGCGGAGCGGCGCCTGCGCGGCGCCCCAGGGCGGGGTGGCGGCTGGAGCTGAGGAATTGAGGAGTTGAGAAGGTGAGGAGAGGAATTTAAGGGTATAAAGTCCGGCTGTCAGTGCACCCCCGCCATTGTGTGCCCTAAACCTCATCAGCCAAGCGCCTCTTAAACGCCCCCAGGGGTGGTGAGTTCACCACTTAGCTGGGTAAGCTGTTCCAATGATCGCCCAAATAGTGGGAAAATAAAAAAATATAACATCTAACTTGACTGTCCAGTGACTCAAGGCCATTTCCTTCAGTCCTCTCAGTGCAGGCACGGTAGAAGAGGCTGGATCCCGCCTCAATGCACTCTCCTTATAGATCTACTGCTGTAGTCAGCTTGGAGGACAAGGGAAGAAAAGAGAGGGAAAAAAAGGTATTTCCCCTGCCTGGTTGTTTCTCTGAGGAGAAAAACACAAAGGTGTGATTATTCATTGTTCCCAGTAGATGACTCCCAAAATACAGAGGTGCCACACATACATGAGATTGGGTCCCAAACAGCAACACTCAACCCATCCTACAGGGTACGTCACAGGGAATCTATGCTGGTATCATCATAGAATCTATACTGGATCACACAGAATCTATACTGGCATCATCACCGGTATAATGGAGACAAAATGCCACAAATATGAGAGCAAATAAACCCACATTGAGTCTTTGTGAGACTAACCAAGCCCAGTTCCCTCAGCCATGGCTTATAAGGTTTTCTAGACCTTTCATGAATCTTTTGCCCTCCTCTGGACATGCTCCAGCACCTCAGTGTCCTTTTTAAATGAGAAACCAAAACTGCACTCAGCACTCGAGGTGTGGTGTCACCAAGGCTGAGTACAGAGGGACAATCACTGCCCTGGTCCTGCCGGCCACGCTGTCCCTGATACAGGGAAAGATGTCATTGCAGGGGACAGGGCTGCTCTGCAGCCACACTGGGAGAGCTGGGGATGTTCAGCCTGGAGAATAGAAGATCCAGGAGATCTTAGAGCCCCTTCTAGGACCGAGCTCCAAGAGAGCTGGAGAGGGATTTTGGACAAGGGTTGGAGGGACATGACATAGGGAATGGCTTCAAACTAAAAGAGGGCAAAGTTAGAGTGGATATTGGGAAGAAATTTTTCCCTGTGAGGGCAGGGAGGCCCTGGCACAGGGTGCCCAGAGAAGCTGTGGCTGCCCCTGGATCCCTGGAAGTGCCCAAGGCCAGGTTGGATGGGGCTTGGAGCAAGCTGGGACAGTGGGAGGTGTCCCTGCCCATGGCAGAGGGGTGGAACTGGATGAGCTTTAAGGTCCCTTCCAACCAAAACCATTCCATGATTCTATGATTGAGCATTGGAATATCAAAATAAGTTCATGAGCAATAATTTGCCCTACTCCTAATCCCCTCGAGGAATTGCCTCCTCTTTGGGGTCTCATGGGGGGTCTTTGGAGTCTCCTTCAAACTTGAGAGATTTTGTGAGCTCAAGTACAACAACAAAGAACCAAAAAAGTCTGGGAGAATGGGGAGAGATAAATGAGTCCCAGATATACTGAGGAGCAATAGAGTAGTTAGTTTAATTTCAAGTCTGAGAGAAAATAAACAATTTATAAGCATCTCGAAGGAAAAAATAAGGTGAATGCTGGCCAGTATGGCTTTGTCAGGAATGAATTGAGCCAATCTAATTTCCTCTTCTGGCAGCATAACAAGGATTGCAGGTAAGGGCAAAGCAATGTATGTCATATATCTTGATTTTAGTAGAGTTTCTGACACTGGGTTGCAGGATATTCTAATAATAAACTGGGAAACCAGTCTAGATGATGCTGCTCTAAAGGAGTTGCAAAACTGGTTGAGGGAAGAGGTACTTAATATCAGTGCTTGTAGAGGGAATTACCTGTGCATTACTCATCTGTGATGCAATAATGCAATTACTGCATCTGAAGCTGAGATCGAGTTCAGAATAAACACAGTGGCAGAACCAGGGTTCAAAATGGGGGCTCTGTGGTAAAAATGGGATGTGGCTGAGCAGCAGGTGCACTGCTGTTCACTCCAACACCATCAGCCTCAGATTTACACCTCTGGGAATAGGACAGCTGGCTGTGCTGCAGGGGAGGGTGGAGGGGATGCTGAGGGTCAAAAGCTGAACAGGAACAAAGAATATCTTTTTGCAGATGAGGGAAACACCACACAGCCCCGTGTGGGTAAGAAAATCTGAGCAACACACACAAAGGGATCCTGCTCTGCTGAGCTGCATTAGAAGAGCATCAGAGTCCTGTGCACCAGAGAAATGTGGATGATTTGGGGGAAAAGGTGGTAATAATGATCAGGGTCTTTGAACACATGGCTTGAGCTGAGCCTGTTGAGAGGACAGAGAACTGAGGGAAGATGTGCATAGTCTTGGAATAGATGAAAGGCTGCTGCTCTGAGGAAAGGAGCAATTTCTTCTCTTATGGTCACAGGGCAGGGCGAGAAGTCATGAACTGAGACAACAACAAGGCAGATCTGGGTGAAAAATTGCCAGTGACTGCTTTGAAGTAGTGAAGCCCTGTGTTAGGAACTGATCTGACAGCATGGAGGGCTGCTCTCAGAGGTTTTTAAGAATGGATCCAAAATGTTTGTCAGGGTGGCAAAAGTGCAATACAAGGTCTTGTATTCAGGAAGGAGGTGAGAGTGGATGGCCTCTGTCAGGGGTCCTGTGGCTCTGTGGCTGCAGGACGTGTAATCAGTGCAGCCCTTACTGGTTTAACAATAAACCTGCCTCAGCTGCAGGGATTAAAGACACACAACTAGACCGAGCAGAGTTATATAACAGCAACAAAATTACATTTTAAGTACGGGTTTTATGTTTACAAAATAACTTTCACCAGATGGAGGGAGAGCATCTAAATGAGGGGCTTTGCAGAGGTTTTAAGCATTAAAAGCTAAGACCCTGTCTCCAATGAAGCTTCCCAAAGAATTTTCCACCACTGCTCCTGCTGTAGTGCTGATACAATTGCACTGTGCTAATCCAGGGAGGATGCTGATGTTTTTGGGATTACAGCCTCACAAGCAAGGCTGAACTGATCTTCGTGAAAGTGGTTTAGATGCAATCTGACCTTAAGGTATATATGAAAAAAAGATTTAAGCTGTGACATCCTCATTCAGCTACAGGGTAGCAGCTCGTCAAAAAGAGATCTTCTGGAAGCAGGCTGTTAGATAGACAAACAGGTAATTGGTGAATTAAAAGTCACGCTTTGAGTGCATTCTAGATGTGCATTGCCACAGGAGCTGTCTTTGCCTCTCAGCTTGTTTGAATTTGCTCTTTCTGTGCTCTCTACCCTCCTGTTGTGATGCCTTACATCTTGAGTTTGAGCAGAATACGATGTTCTGCCCTCTCACTGTGAAAAATACAAGTTTTTCCCCATACAATAAACTTTAATAAGACTGTGAATAAAGGCTATTGATGAGAGGAATTATTTGCAGGAGATGACCTGGATCACATCTCCCATCCTTGACTTGAAAAATCTTTAATCTCTGTTAGCACAGATCCGTCACAAAGTGTTGGATGTGTTCCATCATTCCAGATATACCAGGGATGTATTATTTGCAAGGTTTTGAGTCTGACACACAGGTAATTCTTTTGTCTGCAGATTCTTTCACAATTTTTCTGTCTTCTATTCTTTTGAGAAAATATTTAGCCCTTACTGTGCATCCATTTGGGGAGTAGAAGGATGCTGCTCCTTTTCCCTTTCTGTTTTACCACTAGTAAAACCATCTGTATTATCCATTAGCTGTTCCAGGAGTAGCTCTGTGCCTAAAGAGGCTTGTGGAATATCTGTGTTCCCTTTCTCAGTGAACTGCATGAGTCAGCTGGTGTTGAGAACACACCTATGTTTTCCTCATCGCCATCCCACACCCTTTTCTGCTCTAATAAATTCATGGCAGGTGGATTCAGACACGGGAGCTGCAGCTTCCCTGAGCCACTGGCACAGAGGAAGAGGATTGAGGCCTTGGATAACCTCCCCAGAAAGCAAAGCCTGAGACACAGTGCCAGATGTGCAGTTTGTTTAGAGCCAATGGAGCCATCCCATCTCCCTCTCCTCTGCATCTTCCCCTTCCTGAATGGACTTCCTTTCTTTGGCCAGGTCTGTTCCTGCACCAGAAATGGTTTGATTTAGCATGAGGAATCTTTGCACTGGAAAAATTGACCTGGAACCTGTCCGATATTTGTGCACGGTGACATCAGGTGAGGAGAACAGGCACGACCCTGAGGAGTGGTAGTTAATAAGTGTTTTATAAATTGTGTGTTCATGTCTGTGCACTCATCAGAGACTGTGCTTGAGAGCAGGAAGTGCATGAGGAGAACAATCCTTTGTAGAGAGTGATGCACACGTTCCAGGGACTGTCTCAAAAGGTGCATCCAAGTCTGCAAAGGTCCACATGTCTAGGGATGCTGTCAGTAGGAACTGAACATGTGCTTCCTGCAGCAGGTGTTTTGGAGAGGGGAAATGCCCCTGGTGTGCACCAAGTGCCATTGTGTGATCACAGAACACATCAAGCTGGAAGGGACCTGTAAGAACCATCCAATCAAACTTCCAAGTGATGAAACAGAGAGCTGGGGCAGGGCAGACCTACAGCCTCCTCATTTACAGCTTATTCTGCATCTGTCCCATCTAGTTGGTTTTACAGCCATTTTTTGGAGAAGACCAGCTCCTTTTGAGACCTCTTGCTCTTGTGCAGAATCTTCAGTGTCCACACAGTGTTTCTGTTAGCTGTCTGGCTGTTTCCAGTTCCTTCATGTGAAGAGGAGCAGAAGGACAATTGATGTGCCATTTTGAGGGTCAGAAACAGGACAGTGGTATCTACCCCAGGAACTTGAAGTTACTCATGCTTTGGAGATTTGTTGCAGTTGAAAAATAAAAGTCATGCTGCTGATGACAGCACATCTTCCAAATTCTGCTTTGTGGGTGTAGATCAGCTGCTGAGACCAGTGGCTTGTTCCTGCTGCATTCAGGCACCATAAAGATTCTGATGGATGAGTTCTGCACGGGGTGCAAAGTGCTGAAATTCCCTTGTGCTCCAGTGGGTTCAGAGTATCCCACATGCAGCTTTTCTGCCTAGCCTGGATTTCCTTGAATTAGTGCATTCCCTTTGGGACATATTGGTTGTTAAATGAAAATGTTCCTTTTCAGGTATTTGTGGTGAATGTGGAAGCTAGGTGCAGGAAAGAGTTTCATAGCTTCTCTGTTGGAATAATCTTTCTAATATATTTGTACATGGTTTTTTTACCCTAGGGTTTCATAATGGTGAGGTTTTTTCCCCTCCTCTCAGGGCTAACTGTTCTGCCTATTCCTTCTTGACTTACAGGTCTTTTATTGCAATTTAATAGTCGTTCTTAATCTTTTCCAGGTGCACACAGTGATTCTGCTCTTGACACAGATCTTTTGCCACACAGGAAGACTGTGAGGAAGGTATGAAACAGATTGAGAGCACAGCTATTTATACAGATCATGGAAAGCTAGGATATGTAGATTTGAAATCTGTGTGTTACCTTCTGAGAAATTTTGCCATATCTTTAATTTTATTGTGTATCACAGGCTGCCTTTCTGAAGGCTGGATCCAGAGTTAACTGAAATCATTGGAAGTAATCCCTGACATTTTGGACCACTCCAGATCATAAACCAGGTGGTGGGGTGCCGGTTTTGAACCACTGGACTAGTCAAAGTTGTTATCCCCACCTGTTATTAAACCAATATTTTGATTCTAATGACACTTCAGGCTTTTATTTGCACCCTCCAGTGGAGAGAAGGTGGCTGAGTGTGTGCTGTAGGTGGAGGGTGAAGACATTGTCTGAGCGCGCAGAAAGCACAAAGGTGGCAGAAGGCTCAGTGTCAGTCTGGGAGGAAACGCTGTGCATTAAATCCCCAGCTAGCTGTGATATTTGGGAAGTGCCAGTTGTCAGCACAGTGCCAAAGGAGCAATCTGCTCAGTGCTGGCAGCTCTGCTCTCCTCTGCCAATTCCAAATGCCACTGACTCGCTGGAGAGGGAACCCAGCCCACTCTTTGTTGGAGGGCTGATAGGTGTGAGGAGTGGAGTTGTGTAATAAGTGAAAGAAAGGACAAATCAAGAGGAAATGGAGGAATTCCTCAGGGTGCCATCTGTGATGCAGATTACCAGGGAGGCAGAGGGAAAGTGAATTTCTTCTTTTGTGGATTAATTCTGCCAGGCTGCAATCAGTGAGCTAACATGCATCCTGCCTTTCAAGATCATAAAAAGCAGTGCAAGTGCTGACATCTATTATTAACACTGCTTTCAAATCAGCACTGGAGAGAAATAATGGAATATTTACCTGAAAGTTTCCAGCTACCACCATAAAGGACAGAAAGGTGGAGAGGTGACTTACATCAGCCACAGCTTTCTTTGCTCCCTCATCACCTCCTCCGTGCTCGCCGATGATTTCCTTGTGCTCATTAGTAGAGTGTTGAAGGTCATGCCCCAGCTTTCATTTAATAGTAAACAAACTGATTTTAGAGGGCAGAAAGAAGTCTTAGAGACCCAAAATATCTTTCCTGTCTGCTCCTCTCTTTCATTCAGCTGCCAGGGATGATTTATGAATGACACAATGATACACCTCTGAGGCAGAAACAGACCCTGTTGTTTACCAAGTCCTGAAGTCTGCATCCATTTTTCTGAATTTCTGTTGGATTCGAGTTTATATACCAATATTATTTATTTCAAAGCTCTGCTGCAGTAGCAGCAGCTGGCTTTAGACCTGACTGAAGCTGTATTTGATTGCTTTCTTAACAAACATAGAGTCTGCTCCACAGTTTATGATATGGATGTGTCTTTTTATCTCATGGAAAATATGAGCCCCACAGCTCATTTAGTGCTTACTGTTTACTGATATGAATCATTGGAGGACTGTTATTGTTGCTGCTGTAAAAATAATAATAATAATAATAAAAACACACTATGGAAGGAGAGTTCCAAAGGCTTTAATAGAAAAATTGCATTCTGGTAACAAAGGCTGCTCTTCAGCAAAACAACATCATGTAAATGTGCCACAGTGTTCCAGAAGGCTGCACGAGTTCAGTGCTATGTGGGTTTTATAAAACAAATAAGTTTTAAACCCCCAATTTAGCGTGGAGATAGCAGCTCACCTGCTTAAAATGCATCCTTTTATTATCAGTCAATTGGAGGGGAATGTATTGGTTGTATTTTTTATCCTATTCGAATAAAAGCCACATTTACGGCTCAGTTTTTATAACCAATGCCCCGTAATTGCAGCTGAGAAGTGCTTCTTGCATTATCAGTCCTTTCCAGAAGTTACGCTCTTCTCCTTGGAAATGTTATCATGGGTGGTCTTGATGGAAAAACACTGCAGACTCTAATGGGGAATGTTAAAGTGGCTTCATAAATCTGTGCACAAACTGAAGTGGCAGGTATGTTATTTCATTCTGCAGTCTGTAATGCAAGGAGGCTTCAAATTTCACTACAGTGGATTTCACTGGGGGCTACAGTCCATGGAAGAAATCTGAGCACGATGGAAACAACTGTAAAACTCTGGTTTCAATGGAGGCAGAATTTTATGCTGTCCCTTTTAGGGTGGTTTTACCATCAGCAGTGTCTTAATTGTTCCACCAAATTTGTTTAATGTATCTTCATAAGCCTTACTAGGAGTAAAGCTGGGCCAAGATGGTGCTTTTGTGAAAATCCTGCTATGAGTGTCATATTTGTAAAAAGTGAGCTCTTCATGTTCCATAGAATTATCAGACTTGCCTTACAGACCACTGATATTTATCCATTATTTGCCTAATCCTGCATTTCTTACCCAGAGTTAAGATTTAATGTTAAACCACACAAACATAAACTCTCAGATGAGGTAGCTGTTGCATAAATAGCTCTGTTTTCTCTGTGCATGGTCACTGAGTTCATCATGCTTTCTCCATGACCTCTGCCTGCTCCTAGAGTTTTCCAGAGTGCTCACTGCCCTCCAGGTCAGCCTGCACTTCTTCCACTTCTCTCTGAGATGAGCAGAGGCAGCACTTACAGCTCCTGCAGCTCCTCATGCTGCTGAGCATCCTCATCCCTTTGGATCCAAAGGTCCTGAAAGCAGATGAAAGATTAATGAAAATAATGAAGGGAGAGGATGCTGAAAGTTGTAGGAGGTCTCTCTGCAAAGCCGTTCTTCAAGGTGATGCCAGGTTTATTTTTTTTTTAAAAAAAGCAAAACTTAAAACCAAACCCCATGAAAACCCCAGCTCTCTCAGCATCATGTTTGCCTCTCATTGTAGCCACACTGACTTTAAGAGAATTGTTTCTGATTGAGGCTGATGTAATTGAGCACAAGTTAGGTTGAGTGTGTGTGTGTGTGTGTGTACATATAGATATGCATGGGGAGATAGAATCTTTGTTGTTAGTCTTTAAGTCACTAGAATTGGATTTTTGGCAGCAGTTATATTACTTTATTCCAACAAAGAGACAGCTTTTTACTAATTTGCTTACTTAGTTTTATTTTAGCAATGAAGAGCTGAAGGAAGCTCTCTAGTTTTACATCTCTGTTAGTTTCCAGTCCATTTCTTGGCTATCCTATTCGAACGGCAATCTCAACTTCTCTTAAACACGGAACATTTTTGGTTTAATTACATATAAATAGTTCTTGGGTTTTCAGTTTGACAAAAGCTGTTAGTAATGCTTGTCTTGTATAAGATTTGTTGAAACTACTGCAGATTGAAATTGGTGTGAGTGGGAGAACCAGGGCTTTTGAATATAAATTCCCAGTGTGCTCAAGATTTCTGTCTAAACAAGAGCTCATAATCTACTGCTTTGTTACTTAAGTATAAAATAGAATTGGGTTTATTTTCCATCCAGGAGCTGCATCCAGCCTCTCCAGTTTACCTGGCCATGCTGTTGCAGTTTGTTCAGGTCTGGACAAGCTCATTGTTGTTCCTGCTGGCACGATCCAGCTGCATTTCCATTCTGGTCAGGTCAGTGGCCATCATTTCCAGGCAGAGATCTTCAGCACGCCCTTCACTTCAGTCTCCAGACTCGCCTGCAGAGACTCAATTGCATGCTGGTGAGTGTTTCTGTGGACTCCAGTGAAGCATATGGTACAGCAGTCTGTTATCTTGAGTCTGATCCAGCCCTTGTATCAAATTATTGCCCACCAAGTAATAAAAATATAGTGACTTTTCAAATCTGTTAAAATTGAGATACCAGGACTTTGTACCAAGCCATTCACTAATACCTTCTTTTAAAGCAGGGCTGGAGAGATTTCAAGAGGTCATCCTAAGAATGTACTGCCTAAAATATGGATCAGCTCCTGCCAAACCAGTCCCACTTGATGTGAGACCAGACTGCATTTAACTTGCAATAACAGAGACCGTAACCTCCAGACAATCTGGTCCAAGCAGTAATTCCCCTTAATGATTATCAAACTTTCCTAATGTCTAACTTAAAACCTCCATGCTGCAACCTTATTATGTACATAATGTCATTATGGTCTATGTGATTATACATACAAAATCCATCCAGTTATAAATGCAAAATCCATCTGGTGGTGTGTGGGCAGCAGGCAGCAGGCTGGCAGGAATCCCTCACATCTGCAGCATTGATACCTCCAAGGAAGACTCTGCTTCCTCCAGTGCCACCTGCAGTTCGTCCTTCTCAATCTCCAGCCTCACCATTTGCAGATCCTGAGTGTTCTTCCCTCCCTTCCTCAGCTGATTGATTAGATCCTTAATTTTCTCTAGGGAAGAAAACAGATATTTCATGTGATAGGTTTATTTCAGGACTATGAACTTTGCTGAGTGCACCAGATGGATTCTTTGCCTGGAAATACCATGAAATGGTTTCAGTCACTTTATGTCAGCTGCCCTTTTCTTTCACTGCTATATTATCCTGGATTTCTGAATGAGCCCTGCTAGCTGCATGTGTTCACAGAGGTGGAAGAATGAAGCACACTAAATAAAGAGATTTTTTTTCCCCAGTTTTTATCCAGCCTTCCCCTTTCCCCCTTTCAGATGGTTGCTTTCACAAAATGGGAACAGGACACCACATCATCTCCCTGCAGCAGAGAGGGGCTCTCTGCCAGCTGATGGAGGTTGGGGGAGAGCCCAGGAAACTCTGGGTGTGTGCCAGGGTGTCCATCACTGTTTTCTCTTGGCCACAAGGACAAGAGACTGTAGCATCTTCTAAATGTTTACAGTGTCATCTTCCAGAGTTGTCTAAGAGATAAATTTTTGTAATTTACCGAGGTGTAAAGAAAAAAATGGGGAGGGGGAAGGGGGAAGGTGTCACTGAACAGCCAGTAGGGAGAAGGGATGCAAAGAGGGAGATCGAGAGAGGAGTCTGACTGACTTGCTCTGAACTGATTGCTGGAGATGCTGAATTCTCTCCACGGAGGTTAAAGGGAATATCATCTTCCCAGGGTAAAGCTGGCTGTTGTTAACAGCCCTCCCAAGTGAATTGCTCAGAATTAGAGGATGCTAGTAGCCAGAACTGGCACTGCAGCCTCTCTTTTATGGCACCAAATTAATGTCCTCAGAGACTGAAAGCACTGCTAGGAATAAGGAAAATGGAATTAGTGCTGGAAGACACCCCAAGAGATCATTCAGTAGAAATCTAGGGGCTTGTGATGTGCACAATTTTTGTACATCAAACCAGTACTTAACCTTAAGGGCCTTGTTCTCTTTCTTCATAGATTCCAGGTGCTCTGAGGATTCTTCATATGCAGCCTTAAGCTCTACAGTTTCAGTTTTGTACATTCCTTCTGTGAATTTACTTTAACCTGCAGCTCTTTGCCCTTTTTTTGCCGTTCCTTTAGCATCTTACCAAAGGCTCTGTGCCTCTTGTCCAGAGCAGCATAAGCAGCATTGGCCTGGAAAAATAAAGCCAGGCATTCACTGGACACAAGTTTTCTTCACACTTCACTTCTCTGTGTGTCCTGCCAGCCAGTCACAGTTAAATTGGCAGCCATTCTAAAGGCTGGCAGCATTTCTCTTGGTCACTCTGAATGGATGATTAAAATGTTTATGAGGCTGTCTTTCCTCACCATTAGGAATTTAACAAGATCACCCAGTTCCCATCAGTGGGATAGTCATCCTTGCTCCTGTGGTTATAATGATGCTGCTGTGGAGCAAATGTTTTCCACTTCAGATGTTCCTTGTGCAGATGTGCTGCTGGTAATTGCCTGGGTTGATCAGTGTGACTTTTTCTATTTTAAAGCAGATTCAGTTTCAAACAAGATGTTATTCAAGACTATTTTAGACTGTTTAACTGCTTGTCATGAAGGGAAAGAATAAAGGTATATTTTTCTTTCCTAGGAGCTTTTAATCACAAATATTCTGCATATCCTTATGATCCACACATGTGTTCAGATACCATGGAGACAAGCACACCACAGGAACCATAGAATAAAGAACTGCTTCATTAAAGAAAGGGATGGGGAAACAGATTTTTTCAGCCCAGTAATGCAATGCTGTATGTGGGATTTTCGGCCCTTGGGATCTGTTCTAAAGCCAACTGCAGGCATTGGCAGGTACCCAAGGACTTCAGTGGATTTGGAGCAGCCTTTGTGACTATTTTAAGTAACTTTTTAATTCAAATATCCTACAGTTGCACTACTATTCATGCTCTTACACTAACATGAGCAAGAGTAGAAATACTAATTTAATGAAGGAGCTGGTGTTTAAACTGTGTTGTTTAGGTCTGCTTTGAGTTTGGTAGTTAATAACCAGTGGCCAACCCACCAGTACTGCAACACTGAAAAGTTCAAAGCAGGATATCATTATCCTTTAAAGGAAGATGAATACTTTGCCTTGCAGTACAGGAAGGCTTTTTGCTTTAGCTGTACTCTTGATTCTGGAAGTCAGCTAATGAGCTTATGAGAAGCATGCCGTGTGCTCCCAGGAATTAGCTGTGGCTCTCATCTGGGTTTTCTCTTGATGTGAGAAGCCCTAGCCTTGCTTCTCATGGCCATACAGATTGCTTGACATTTAATGGAGAGACCTTAAGAAATAAGGGGCTGCATCAAAGCCGACCTGAGTTAACAGAAAGTGTCCCAGAGCCTCTGGTACCAGGTCTTAGATCTTGGTGGTCAGGCTGAGTACACTCCTGGCTTCTGCATTTCTGACCTTCTCAAGTCAACAGTGAGTTCCTCCACTTCATTCTGAAGCCTCTGCTTAGTTTTCTCCATGTTGGCAGCCCAGGCTTGGACTGATCCCACTGTCTCCTCTGCTTTTGGAGCCTCACAGCCAACTTTTTCCTGAAGGAAAGATGGCAGAAATATCCTGGTGAGTAGATCATGGATTTGAAGAGTGGTGGAATCAGCACCCTCACCTTCTGAACGCCATCACTGTTTTCAGCAGGGAGAAGATGGTAACTTGGCAGCAGTCTCAGGAAACAGATAGTCAAAACTTTGGTGTTTGCTGTATCCTTAGGAAATAATAGTGGCTTTTGTAGGGCTAATGGAAGAGTAAAGTCCTGTTGAAATTTTAAAAGCCTACCCAAATTCAAGCCTTAGTCAGAAAGGTTTGTTTTCTGTTGTCAGTGTACCAATGTTAGGTTTCAATAGTCTCTGTTATGGCAAGTATCATTTTCCTTCTCTTGGCTGGAGCCCTTTGCTTTCTCTCTCTCACACCAAATTACATCCCAACAGATCACATCCATGAGCTGTGACTCAGCAGCCAAGCTAAATAATGAGACTGCCCTAAGCCCCAGACTCCCTGAAAGCTGAGTGCTCGCTTCGTTTCCTCCAGCTTTTGCTTCTATCAATGGCATCAATCCTCTATTTGGCCCTCCAGACTGTGACTTCAGTGTTGAGTTTAGAGAGCTGAACTGCAGTTCAGCTTTGTTTTTCTCCTCTTCCTCCAGCTGCTCTTTTGTCAGGTCCAAATCCTGCTTGGTGTTGTCTGGGCTCCCACTGCAGCCATGCAGGATTCAAGGTGGAACAAATTCCACTTGAACTGCTCAGTTCTGGACCATCTAGAAACATCTCAGCCTTCAAAATATCTTCCTGTTCAGGAGCCAAGGTTTTATTTTTTTCCTTACCTGTTTTTTGCTGTATTGCAGAGAATTGAATTGAGCTCATACAACTGAAAACAGAACTTGGCATGTCACCATCAGTGTTTGCTCTCAGTGTTTCAAAGAATTATGACAGTAAACCCATTTGGTGATTGTTCTGAACACAGAATCCTTGCCAGACTGGTGATATACAGGTGCAGCACTAGAATTACTCTTTGGAGATAAGCAGACATTTCCAACACACAGGTGTCAGACAGGGAGATGAAATGTTGATATATTTTGAGCCAGACTTTTGTGATCTCTGCAAATAAACTGCTGCACAATCCACTGAATGGACAGTGGACTGATAATCAGGTGGCTCTCTGTGTTCTGCTCTGCTGCCAGCTCATGGGAGACTCCATATCTTATTTCCATATCCATACAAGGCTCATGTGCCCCACATCCCCTCCAAGACCAGCTGGTGACAAGCCCAAACATTAACTTGGGTGAGATGGTTCTCCTTTGTGAGGGCTAACACAATAGATTTGTTACTCTGAAGGGGAAAACGTTCAGAGGAGCAGGCAGTGCATGACCCATGACAGCAGCAGCCTCTGCAGGCAGCTGGTGCTCCCCAGCACCTTGGACTCCTCATCCAGCTGTCTCCTCAACTCATCTGCATGCAAGGCAAGAGAGAGAACTTTAGTAGACAGTCTGGGTAAGCCTGCTCTGAGCTTCCTGGAGCTCCCAACTCAGCTGGCTGGTTTTGGCTGTGCAAAAGCTGTATAAAGAAGCAGGAGAGGAACTAATTCGATGTGACTGGAGTGAGAGAGAAGGATTGGGCAGATCTACAAGAGGAGACAGGGCATGGCTGCCAGAGCTGGATGGAATATAGAGGAAGTGAAGGATCTGAGGGAGGTAACATTGCACAAAGCTGTCACAAATTTACCTTGGAGCCTGATGGCTTTATTTTCAGCTTGGCTCTCCCCCACCACAGCCAGCTGGGCATTGGCCTCAGCCAGGTTATCTTCCAGCCAGTGCACATGAGCATGGCAGCTCAGCTGGAAGAGAGAGGTCAGTCATATGATGCTGAGTAAGGTTTCAAGGGCCAAGATATCCTCCCTCCCTGGCAAACTCAGTTTATTCCAGTAGGTAATTGCACTGGGATGACTGCAGTAGCCCGGGGGAGTGCAGAGTGCTCTGACCTTTGTGAGGGGGATGCCTGCTCCATCAGCCAGGATGGGCAGTGTTCAGCATCAGCTGCCAACAGCTGCTTCCTGGCATCAGCGGCTCCCACTGGAGAGCTGGATTCTGCTTTGCACTCATGGCTGCACCTGTGGCTGCATTGGTTTGGTGAGGAATTCCCTGCTGGTCTCTCCCCCTGGATTTCTGCAGAGATTCCATGCTTACACTGAGCTTACCCATTTCTGCCTTCCTGAGCTGTTTGTCCATCTCCAGCTTTGCTTTCATTGTGGGGCATCTCCATGAGCTCTGCTATCCCAGCCATGGCAGCTGCTCTTCCTGTGGCCCTGCCCTGCCCGAACTGACCTTGCTGCTTTCTGTGCCACTGGACAAGCTCCTCTACCTGTTTTCCCTCTTGCAAGGTGTCTGACAACACGGACCTATCTCCTGATATGGATGAGAATGAATCAGCTCACATTTCTAAAGTGAATTGAAATGGAAATGTTCCTTATCATTGATGCTATCAATTTGTATTAGTCATTAGAACAGGTTCAGAGCATTCTTTTCAAATACAGCCTCAGCTTCCAGGTCTTCTTCCAGTTCTTCACTGTCTGGAGTGACTGGAGTACACAGAGGAGCACAGCAGTGTCTGTGAGCAGGAGATGTGAGAGAAATTTGGGGGAATATGAACAAGAATCTTAATTTCTTCACTCTCTTCTCTTTATGTTTGTCAGCTCAACTGGATTTTATTTCTTGGGCGAGATCTATGGCTGAGAATACTGAGCCAAGAAAGCAGGAATGTCTGGCCAGGTGTCTCAGCAGACAGCTGATGTTATCTGCAGGATGATTGGCTTCCTGTATGATGTTGGAATTTGGCCTTCAGGAATATAATCAAGCTGATTCTGTTACTTGAGGGAAATAGAGGCTTGTTCATAGAAATAGCTGCAATCTAGGTCTGTGTGTCAAGTTTTTGTTGAAATGCTGAGTGTTTAGTTAAATATTTGAACACTGAAATAGTTGGATGAAATAAATATTTGAATTCAGAATGGTAACACTGCACATCCTGTGAACTGTGGCCTCATTTCTTACTTGATTTACCACCTTTCCTTCCAGAGTGAGAGGGACAGTGCCTTGGAGGGCAGTAGAGTCCATAGAAAAGTCTACCAGACATCTTTGTTGGCTTCCTGAGGAGGATCCTGGAACACACCACCTTTCTCCTGGTCAGAGCAGCATGGCAGGAGATCTGCAGTGAGCACACAGTTTCCCAGACTTCACAGTGGAATTTCCAGTGAGTGGATAATACACAAGACAAGCTGGATTCGGAGCTGGCTGAACTGTTCAGTCACTGGAAACTAAAAGGCAAATGTTTCCAAGCCCAGGGGTTTCACAAGCTCATAGAGAAGTCAGAATCTGCTGTAGAAAAAACATCAGCATCTGCCTGGGGAAAAATAAATACTAGATCTCAGCTGGTTCTGTTATTTAAGGGTTTAAAGAGAGATGGGATCCAGGCTCCATTTTAACAGAGTAGGTTTAAAGGGCTATATAAATCTTTTATGCCAACTCAGTCTTATCAAAAAGTGAAAGCTGCACAAGCTGCCTATTGTGGGGTGGCAAAGGTAGGACATTACAGCGAATGAATTAAGCCAAATTAGTGTTTCTGCTCTGTAGTGAACAGCTGAGATTTAGTGTCCCGTCTCCTTAATGGGACTGGCAGGGCACTTGAGTCCCTTTTTCCTTTGTGGAAACTCCTCTTACCCCATCATTAACTGGTCTACACAGAAAGGCTCAAGCAGCCTGGGAAGCTGAGCCTGTTTGCAGTTCTCAAGGACTAAAACACTTCATTTTTCTTCTGTCACTTAAGTGTCCCGGTGGACTTGCTCTGAAGCACAAGGATCTTGTATTCCCTGTGGAGAATTTGAATTAGCAAAGCTTGCAGTATGTATTAATGATTGTACACATTGCCTTTGCTACTTAGCTCATTAACTAGGTAAATTAGTGGTTTGGATAATATAGAGTTGGATATTTGTATTCCAGGAAGTTAATTTCTATGGGGAGGTTTCTCAGAGCAGTGCTGGCAGACCATTCACTGAAGTAGTCTATAGTGACACTAAAATAAAGTTCTAATTTGTGATAATATTTTGCAATTCTAAAACAGTTTTTGTCTGAGGATCAGAAGGCCTTACATAAACATGAATCATTTAAGCCTCATAACTTCCCGGTGATTATACACACTTTATATGTGGGCGAGTGTGGAAGATGAATTACAAATATCAGACAATGAGTCAGAGAAAGACTTAGGAAACAAAATCTTGCATTTCTGATTCTGCCTGCCTGAATTACTGAACTGTACTTGTGCTTGTCATTGGGTTAATGCTGAAGAGATCTGGGATGACTGTGGATTTTCCCAGTGAATTTACGGTTAAGGGACTTTTCAGCTGTAGCTGATGGTGTCAGAGGTGTGACGTAGCACAACTGCACCCAGTAGGATTTTGTACCCTGGGAAATTCCACTCCAGCTGACACATTAAGGCATGAAAATTCCTTAGAACATCTTTCAAGTTTTGCTCCTTGAGGTTGGCAGTTGTCGTTTTGAGGTCACGCTCTGCTCTAGGATGAGCCTTTTTCGTCTTGTCATGGATTTTCTTTTCTTCTTCAGAGTTGTCCTCCAGCTAGTTGAAGAAAGGAGAATAAATGTGAAAAAAGACCTCGTAACAAGCATAAAAATCATGGCATCATGGAATGATTGGGTTGAAAGGGACTTAAAGACCATCCCATTGCACACCCTGCCATGGGCAGGGACACCTTCCACTATCCCAAGCTGCTCCAAGCCCCGTCCAAGCTGGCCTTGAACATCCCAGGGATGGGGCAGCCACAGCAAACATACAGATGATGCTCACCAGAAGGGCCCAACATGTTGAAACCAGAGCAAAGAGGGTCATCTAGAATAGAGACCATGGCAACTGCACCTCAGGTATCCAAGTGGCAGGTTGGCTGCTGTTCTTGGGCAGGTGGTTCACCTTGTTCTCCTCACTTTGCAGTTTTCCAAGAAGGGAGAGGCCAAGACAAGTGCACAGAGTTGGGTGAGAAGCTAAACTTTGCCCTGGCAACAGACTGAAAACCCAAAGAATTCATCCGAGGTGCTGCTGGAGAGCAGCCTGAGCTCCATGTGTGGTTTTCAATGGGGCCACAGGAGCTCGGCCCAGCAGTGACTCTTCCCAAAGCATCCTGCTCGCCCTCAGAATTCACACAGCTTTTGGGCACTGGCACAAGTTGGCAACAATTCACTGTGCTGCCATGAGTCAATACCTAGAAAAGCACGGCCCCTTCCTGTTTGTGCAGCATGCTGGAGCCTCACGGCATTGAACCAAGTCGACAATGGGGTTTTTCTCCTTTCCCCGGACCAGGAGAATGAGAATGGGAGAGAATAAAGAAAAAGGAAACAGTTATTTCTGCCTGGTGAGCTCCCTCCAAAGCCCTCTTCCCCTCTTGGCATTTAGTGACTGAGTCATTCCGAGCAGAGAGATCTAAGTTTGAA
Organism: Motacilla alba alba; assembly: GCF_015832195.1. Taxonomy (NCBI): domain Eukaryota; kingdom Metazoa; phylum Chordata; class Aves; order Passeriformes; family Motacillidae; genus Motacilla; species Motacilla alba. Next base: position 13,466,493 of record NC_052029.1, on the reverse strand, counting down.
GCCCGTGGTCTGATGCCTGCAGACAGGAAAAGGTTTCTGTGGATCACACAAGCCGTGAGCAGCAGCAGGACAAAATGTCACCGGAAACTTGGGCTGCTTTAGAAGGAACCTGAGACTCAGTTAATAAATTCTGAGGCATAGGAGGCATCTGTGAGTGTAACATCATGGAGATGAGGAGGATGAAGATGAGGAGGATGAAGATGATGAGGATGAGGAAGATGAAGACGATGAAGACGAGAATGAGGAGGATGATGAAGAGGAGGATGATGAAGATGAGGAGGATGAGCATGAGGCAGAAGATGATGAGGCAGAAGATGATGAAGATGAGGCTGATGAAGATGAGGCTGATGAAGATGAGGATGATGAAGATGAGGATGATGAAGATGAGGAGGATGATGAGGATGATGAAGGTGATGAAGGTGACAATGATGAAGGTGATGAAGATGAGGATGATGAAGATGATGAAGAAGATGAAGATGAGGATGATGAAGATGAGAATGAAGAAGATGAGGATGATGAAGACGAGAATGAAGAAGATGAGGCTGATGAAGATGAGGATGAGGCTGAAGATGAGGATGAAGATGAGGCTGAAGATGAAGATGTCGATGATGAGGATGATTAAGATGAGGATGATGAAGAAGAAGATGAAGACGATGAAGAGAATGAACATGAGGATGATGAGGATGATGAGGATGAAGATGAGGATGAAGATGAGGATGAAGATGAGGATGATGAAGGCAAGGATGAAGATGAGGATGATGAAGATGAGGATGATGAAGATGAGGATGAAGATGAAGATGAAGATGAAGATGAAGATGAAGATGAAGATGAAGATGAAGAAGATGAGGATGATGAAGATGAGGCTGAAGATGAGGATGATGAAGATGAGGATGATGAAGATGAGGATGAGGATGATGAGGCTGAAGAAGATGAGACTGAACAAGATGAGGCTGAAGATGAGGGGGAAGATGAGGAGGATGAAGATGAGGATGATGAAGATGAGGATGATGAAGGTGCGGATGATGAGGCTGAAGATGAGGACGATGAAGTTGAGGATGAAGATGAGGCTGATGAAGATGAGGCTGATGAAGATGAGCATGATGAAGATGAGGCTGATGAAGGTGAGGCTGAAAATGAGGATGATGAAGGTGATGCCGAAGGTGAGGCCGAAGATGAGGATGATGAACATGAGGATGATGAAGGTGAGGCCGAAGATGAGGATGATGAAGGTGAGGCCAAAGGTGAGGGTGAAGATGGTGAGGCCGAAGACGAGGATGATGAAGGTGAGGCCGAAGATGAGGATGATGAAGGTGATGCCGAAGGTGAGGCCGAAGATGAGGATGATGAAGGTGAGGCCGAAGGTGAGGCCGAGGATTAGGTTGATGATTGTGAGGCCGAAGACGAGGATGATGAAGGTGAGTCCGAAGGTGAGGATGATGATGGTGAGGCCGAAGATGAGGATGATGAAGGTGAGGCAGAAGATGAGGATGATGAAGATGAGGATGATGAGGATGAGGATGATGAGGATGATGAAGATGAGGATCAAGATAAGGAGAATGAAGATGAGGATGAAGACGATGAAGATGACCAAGATGATGAGGATTTTGATGAAATTGAGGAGGATGAAGATGATGAGGATGATGGTGAGGATGATGATGGTGAGGCCGAAGACGAGGATGATGAAGGTGAGGCCGAATGTGAGGCCGAAGATGAGGATGATGAAGGTGAGGCTGAAGGTGAGGCCGAAGATGTGGATGATGAAGGTGAGGATGATGAAGAGGAGGATGATGAAGGTGAGGCCGAAGGTGAGGATGATGATGGTGAGGCCGAAGGTGAGGCCGAAGGTGAGGATGATGAAGGTGAGGCCGAACGTGAGGATGATGATAGTGAGGCCGAAGATGAGGATGATGAAGGTGAGGCCGAAGGTGAGGATGATGAAGGTGAGGCCGAAGGTGAGGCCGAAGATGAGGATGATGAAGGTGAGGTCGAAGATGAGGATAATGACGGTGAGGCCGAAGTTGGGGATGATGAAGGTGAGGCCGAAGGTGAGGATGATGATGGTGAGGCCGAAGATGAGGATGATGATGGTGAGGCCGAAGGTGAGGATGATGAAGGTGAGGCCGAAGGTGAGGCCGAAGATGAGGATGATGAAGGTGAGGCCGAAGATGAGGATGATGAAGATGAGGCCGAAGGTGAGGCCGAAGATGAGGATGAAGATGGTGAGACCGAAGATGAGGATGATGATGGTGAGACCGAAGATGAGGATGATGATGGTGAGGCCGAAGGTGAGGATGATGAAGGTGAGGCCGAAGATGAGGATGATGAAGGTGAGGCCGAAGGTGAGGATGATGAAGGTGAGGCTGAAGGTGAGGCAGAAGATGAGGATGATGAAGGTGAGGCCGAAGATGAGGATGATGATGGTGAGGCCGAAGGTGAGGCCGAAGACGAGGATGATGAAGGTGAGGCCGAAGACGAGGATGATGAAGGTGAGACCGAAGATGAGGATGATGAAGGTGAGACCGAAGATGAGGATGATGATGGTGAGGCCGAAGGTGAGGCCGAAGGTGAGGATGATGAAGGTGAGGCCGAAGGTGAGGATGATGATGGTGAGACCGAAGGTGAGGATGATGATGGTGAGGCCGAAGATGAGGATGATGAAGGTGAGGCCGAAGATGAGGATGATGATGGTGAGGCCGAAGATGAGGATGATGATGGTGAGGCCGAAGACGAGGATGATGAAGGTGAGGCCGAAGATGAGGATGATGATGGTGAGGCCGAAGGTGAGGCCGAAGGTGAGGATGATGAAGGTGAGGCCGAAGGTGAGGATGATGAAGGTGAGGCCGAAGGTGAGGATGATGATGGTGAGGCCGAAGACGAGGATGATGAAGGTGAGGCCGAAGACGAGGATGATGATGGTGAGGCCGAAGATGAGGATGATGATGGTGAGGCCGAAGGTGAGGATGATGATGGTGAGGCCGAAGACGAGGATGATGAAGGTGAGGCCGAAGACGAGGATGATGATGGTGAGGCCGAAGATGAGGATGATGAAGGTGAGGCCGAAGACGAGGATGATGAAGATGAGGCCGAAGACGAGGATGATGAAGGTGAGGCCGAAGACGAGGATGATGATGGTGAGGCCGAAGATGAGGATGATGAAGGTGAGGCCGAAGACGAGGATGATGATGGTGAGGCCGAAGATGAGGATGATGAAGATGAGGCCGAAGACGAGGATGATGATGGTGAGGCCGAAGATGAGGATGATGAAGATGAGGCCGAAGGTGAGGATGATGATGGTGAGGCCGAAGATGAGGATGATGATGGTGAGGCCGAAGGTGAGGATGATGAAGGTGAGGCCGAAGATGAGGATGAAGATGGTGAGGCCGAAGGTGAGGATGATGATGGTGAGGCTGAAGATGAGGATGATGATGGTGAGGCCGAAGGTGAGGCCGAAGATGAGGATGATGAAGGTGAGATCGAAGACGAGGATGATGAAGGTGAGGCCTAAGGTGAGGATGATGAAGGTGAGGCCGAAGGTGAGGCCGAAGATGAGGATGATGAAGGTGAGGCCGAAGATGAGGATGATGAAGATGAGGCCGAAGGTGAGGCCGAAGATGAGGATGAAGATGGTGAGACCGAAGATGAAGATGATGATGGTGAGGCCGAAGGTGAGGATGATGAAGGTGAGGCCGAAGATGAGGATGATGAAGGTGAGGCCGAAGATGAGGATGAAGATGGTGAGACCGAAGATGAGGATGATGATGGTGAGGCCGAAGGTGAGGATGATGAAGGTGAGGCCGAAGATGAGGATGATGAAGGTGAGGCCGAAGGTGAGGATGATGAAGGTGAGGCTGAAGGTGAGGCAGAAGATGAGGATGATGAAGGTGAGGCCGAAGATGAGGATGATGATGGTGAGGCCGAAGGTGAGGCCGAAGACGAGGATGATGAAGGTGAGGCCGAAGACGAGGATGATGAAGGTGAGACCGAAGATGAGGATGATGAAGGTGAGACCGAAGATGAGGATGATGATGGTGAGGCCGAAGGTGAGGCCGAAGGTGAGGATGATGAAGGTGAGGCCGAAGGTGAGGATGATGATGGTGAGACCGAAGGTGAGGATGATGATGGTGAGGCCGAAGATGAGGATGATGAAGGTGAGGCCGAAGATGAGGATGATGATGGTGAGGCCGAAGACGAGGATGATGAAGGTGAGGCCGAAGATGAGGATGATGATGGTGAGGCCGAAGGTGAGGCCGAAGGTGAGGATGATGAAGGTGAGGCCGAAGGTGAGGATGATGATGGTGAGGCCGAAGGTGAGGATGATGAAGGTGAGGCCGAAGGTGAGGATGATGATGGTAAGGCCGAAGACGAGGATGATGAAGGTGAGGCCGAAGACGAGGATGATGATGGTGAGGCCGAAGATGAGGATGATGATGGTGAGGCCGAAGGTGAGGATGATGATGGTGAGGCCGAAGACGAGGATGATGAAGGTGAGGCCGAAGACGAGGATGATGATGGTGAGGCCGAAGATGAGGATGATGAAGGTGAGGCCGAAGACGAGGATGATGATGGTGAGGCCGAAGATGAGGATGATGAAGATGAGGCCGAAGATGAGGATGATGAAGATGAGGCCGAAGACGAGGATGATGAAGGTGAGGCCGAAGACGAGGATGATGATGGTGAGGCCGAAGATGAGGATGATGAAGGTGAGGCCGAAGACGAGGATGATGATGGTGAGGCCGAAGGTGAGGATGATGAAGATGAGGCCGAAGATGAGGATGATGAAGATGAGGCCGAAGACGAGGATGATGATGGTGAGGCCGAAGATGAGGATGATGAAGATAAGGCCGAAGACGAGGATGATGATGGTGAGGCCGAAGATGAGGATGATAATGGTGAGGCCGAAGGTGAGGATGATGAAGGTGAGGCCGAAGGTCAGGATGATGAAGGTGAGGCCGAAAGTGAGGCCGAAGATGTTGATGATGAAGGTGAGGCCGAAGACGAGGATGATGAAGATGAGGATGATGAGGATGAGGATGATGAAGATGAGGATCAAGATAAGGAGAATGAAGATGAGGATGAAGACGATGAAGATGATCAATATGATGAGGATTTTGATGAAATTAGGGAGGATGAAGATGATGAGGATGAGGCCGATGGTGAGGATGATGATGGTGAGGCCGAAGGTGAGGATGATGAAGGTGAGGCCGAAGACGAGGATGATGAAGGTGAGGCCGAAGGTGAGGCCGAAGATGAGGATGATGATGGTGAGGCCGAAGGTGAGGCCGAAAACGAGGATGATGATGGTGAGGCCGAAGGTGAGGATGATGAAGGTGAGGCCGAAGGTGAGGCCGAAGATGAGGATGATGAAGGTGAGGCCGACGGTGAGGATGATGAAGGTGAGGCCGAAGGTGAGGCCGAAGGTGAGGATGATGAAGGTGAGGCCGAAGGTGAGGCCGAAGATGAGGATGATGAAGGTGAGGCCGACGGTGAGGATGATGAAGGTGAGGCCGAAGGTGAGGCCGAAGGTGAGGATGATGAAGGTGAGGCCGAAGGTGAGGCCGAAGGTGAGGATGATGATGGTGAGGCCGAAGAAGAGGATGATGAAGGTGAGGCCGAAGGTGAGGCCGAAGATGAGGATGATGAAGGTGAGGCCGAAGAAGAGGATGATGAAGGTGAGGTCGAAGGTGAGGCCGAAGGTGAGAATGATGAAGGTGAGGCCGAAGGTGAGGCCGAAGGTGAGGATGATGATGGTGAGGCCGAAGAAGAGGATGATGAAGGTGAGGCCGAAGGTGAGGCCGAAGATGAGGATGATGAAGGTGAGGCCGAAGGTGAGGATGATGAAGGTGAGGCCGAAGGTGAGGATGATGATGGTGAGGCCGAAGGTGAGGATGATGAAGGTGAGGCCGAAGGTGAGGATGATGATGGTGAGGCCGAAGACGAGGATGATGATGGTGAGGCCGAAGGTGAGGATGATGAAGGTGAGGCCGAAGGTGAGGATGATGATGGTGAGGCCGAAGGTGAGGATGATGAAGGTGAGGCCGAAGGTAAGGCTGATGAAGGTGAGACCGAAGATGAGGCCGAAGATGAGGATGATGAAGGTGAGACCGAAGATGAGGATGAAGATGGTGAGGCCGAAAGTGAGGCCAAAAATGAGGATGATGAAGGTGAGGCCGAAGACGAGGATGATGAAATTGAGGCCGAAGGTGAGGATGATGAAGGTGAGGCCGAAGGTGAGGATGATGAAGGTGAGGCCGAAGATGTGGATGATGATGGTGAGGCCGAAGGTGAGGATGATGAAGGTGAGGCTGAAGGTGAGGCCGAAGATGAGGATGATGAAGGTGAGGCCGAAGGTGAGGCCGAAGATGAGGATGATAATGGTGAGGCCGAAGGTGAGGATGATTAAAGTCAGGCAGAAGACGAGGATGATGAAGGTGAGGCCGAAGGTGAGGCCGAAGGTGAGGATGATGAAGGTGAGGCCGAAGATTAGGTTGATGATGGTGAGGCCAAAGGTGAGGATGATGAAGATGAGGCTGAAGGTGAGGCCGAAGATGAGGATGATGAAGGTGATGCCGAAGGTGAGGCCGAAGATGAGGATGATGAACATGAGGATGATGAAGGTGAGGCCGAAGATGAGGATGATGAAGGTGAGGCCAAAGGTGAGGGTGAAGATGGTGAGGCCGAAGACGAGGATGATGAAGGTGAGGCCGAAGATGAGGATGATGAAGGTGATGCCGAAGGTGAGGCCGAAGATGAGGATGATGAACATGAGGATGATGAAGGTGAGGCCGAAGACGAGGATGATGAAGGTGAGGCCGAAGGTGAGGATGATGATGGTGAGGCCGAAGATGAAGATGATGAAGGTGAGGCAGAAGATGAGGATGATGAAGATGAGGATGATGAGGATGAGGATGATGAGGATGATGAAGATGAGGATCAAGATAAGGAGAATGAAGATGAGGATGAAGACGATGAAGATGACCAAGATGATGAGGATTTTGATGAAATTGAGGAGGATGAAGATGATGAGGATGATGGTGAGGATGATGATGGTGAGGCCGAAGACGAGGATGATGAAGGTGAGGCCGAATGTGAGGCCGAAGATGAGGATGATGAAGGTGAGGCTGAAGGTGAGGCCGAAGATGTGGATGATGAAGGTGAGGATGATGAAGAGGAGGATGATGAAGGTGAGGCCGAAGGTGAGGATGATGATGGTGAGTCCGAACGTGAGGATGATGATAGTGAGGCCGAAGATGAGGATGATGAAGGTGAGGCCGAAGGTGAGGATGATGAAGGTGAGGCCGAAGGTGAGGATGATGAAGGTGAGGCCGAAGGTGAGGCCGAAGATGAGGATGATGATGGTGAGGCCGAAGATGAGGATGATGATGGTGAGGCCGAAGGTGAGGCCGAAGGTGAGGATGATGATGGTGAGGCCGAAGATGAGGATGATGATGGTGAGGCCGAAGGTGAGGATGATGAAGGTGAGGCCGAAGATGAGGATGAAGATGGTGAGACCGAAGATGAGGATGATGATGGTGAGGCCGAAGGTGAGGATGATGATGGTGAGGCTGAAGGTGAGGCCGAAGATGAGGATGATGAAGGTGAGATCGAAGACGAGGATGATGAAGGTGAGGCCTAAGGTGAGGATGATGAAGGTGAGGCCGAAGGTGAGGCCGAAGATGAGGATGATGAAGGTGAGGCCGAAGATGAGGATGATGAAGATGAGGCCGAAGGTGAGGCCGAAGATGAGGATGAAGATGGTGAGACCGAAGATGAGGATGATGAAGGTGAGGCCGAAGATGAGGATGAAGATGGTGAGACCGAAGATGAGGATGATGATGGTGAGGCCGAAGGTGAGGATGATGAAGGTGAGGCCGAAGATGAGGATGATGAAGGTGAGGCCGAAGGTGAGGATGATGAAGGTGAGGCTGAAGGTGAGGCAGAAGATGAGGATGATGAAGGTGAGGCCGAAGATGAGGATGATGATGGTGAGGCCGAAGGTGAGGCCGAAGACGAGGATGATGAAGGTGAGGCCGAAGACGAGGATGATGAAGGTGAGACCGAAGATGAGGATGATGAAGGTGAGACCGAAGATGAGGATGATGATGGTGAGGCCGAAGGTGAGGCCGAAGGTGAGGATGATGAAGGTGAGGCCGAAGGTGAGGATGATGATGGTGAGACCGAAGGTGAGGATGATGATGGTGAGGCCGAAGATGAGGATGATGAAGGTGAGGCCGAAGATGAGGATGATGATGGTGAGGCCGAAGATGAGGATGATGAAGGTGAGGCCGAAGATGAGGATGATGATGGTGAGGCCGAAGGTGAGGCCGAAGGTGAGGATGATGAAGGTGAGGCCGAAGGTGAGGATGATGAAGGTGAGGCCGAAGACGAGGATGATGATGGTGAGGCCGAAGATGAGGATG